>NW_027528873.1:5419368-5506995 GCF_008692635.1 Crocuta crocuta | reverse complement strand
GAATTATAGAGAAATAGCTCTGTGTTCTTAAGTGGCTGGATATATATATATATATATCCATTATATTTATATACATGTATATATATATTTTATATATATATATAAAATACAGCAACAGCTCCCTGTTCTTAAGTGGGTGGATACTTGAAAAGTCAGCTGTTTGTCTACCTGACCCTTTTAGAACAAATGCCACATGCAAAGGTCAACTTCAGTGGAAAGTTTGGAGCCTACATGAGGCAATAAGGTTATATTTTCAAGGCTCTTTAACAAGATCCTTAAAGGGTCAAATGTGGTCAAGCAAAGTTGATGCAGATAAGGAAAAGCATGAAACAGGCCTACATACTGCAGGCACACAAGAGCAGCCTTACCAGAGAGGAGACACACATGTACAGTTATAGAAATCCTTGGGGTCCATAACAAATAGGGTGTTGGGAGAATGGATCAAGTTAATCAGAGATAACAACCCAAATATCCTCCAGCAGCTAAAGCTAACATGTGATTTAAAAAAAAAAAAAAAATGGAGAGGCCTTGTATATAAAATGCGGAAGCTAGGAAAGTTCAAGCAAATTACCTCCAGGTTCAAGAATGATAAAATTATTTCCAGGTGGAGAGTTGGAAGTTCTGATAAGGAGATCACAGGGAACTGGGTTTGGAATACTGTATAGGGCTTTGAATCAAGGAGCTGGAGGAAGGGAAATGTGTCAAGCATGATCAGTGACATCTAGACTCCAGTGTTAAACATCAGCATCCCATTAAGATGGCAGGAGAATTTCTCCTGTTTCTTTATGGTTCACTGTTGCAATTGTTTCAGGCTGTTCAGAATAATTCAGCAGAATAAACTTCAATATCAGCAAATATCTTAAGACCATAGGGGTGGTAAACTACTTTGTATTTTTTTAATTACCAGACTTTATTTTTTTTAATGTTTATTTATTTTTGAGAGAGAGAGAAAGAAAGCACAAGTAGGAGAGGGACAGAGAGAGAGGGAGACAGAGGATCTGAAGCAGGCTCTGCACTGACAGCAGAGATCCCAATGTGAGTCTCAAACTCATGAACAGTGAGATCATGACCCAAGCCAAAAGTTGGACGCTTAAGCGACAGAGCCACCCAGGTGCTCCTACACTTTATTTTTTAGAGAAGTTTTAGGTTTACAGAATTTTGAGCAGAAAGTACAGAGTTCCCATATACTGCATCATTCGCTGCTCTATTTTAACATTTTGTGTTAGTGTGGTACATTTTTATAATTGATGAGCCAATATTGATACATTGCAAACTAAAGCCTAGAGTTTACCTTGTGTTCACTGTCTGTATTGCACAAAGGCAAACAAGGAGGACCAGAGGAAAATACTTACAAGTTCAAATGATAGGAAACAAGAAAAGTTTCAGGGCACAAAAAAATAGAATCTATGGGTTTTATTCTATGGGTTTAGGCCAATATATAATGACATGTATCCACCATATCATAGTACCATATGTAATAGTTTATTTTTTAGCAAAAGCTCAGATTTCTTGGTATCTATCTATTCTTTGTTAATTAAGATCCATGTAGGCAGGGAAAATAGTACTTGTACATCCAGCAGAAATATTCAAATAGAAAAACTCACCCTGTTGATAAGCATTCCAACAGGAAGAAAGGAGCCTTTGAAAACCCATCTTTCCTCAGTAAGAATAGCTTACCCAGGTTTGCAACTTTTAGTGGAACATGTAAGTTGGGGACGGGGCTAGTTAGTGCTCAGAGTTTAGAACAAATTTGGAAGAACTGGTAGGGCTACCCACAAAATTTACTGTGTGCTTGATTTTTCCCTAGGTGACCTGGAGTATCTAGTTACTACCACATTGCATAACAGTGTGGGAACACCAGAGTTTTGGGGTCAAGATATCCTGTTCATCCTATTTTACAATCAAAGTATTATCCAAGTACACTGAACAAGAAAGATGTTAGAGGATATTTCTATATCCCAAGTAACTGGCCATAGATGGAAGATGTTTGTGGAAGCACTAAGAATAGTGAAGCAGAGACGGGGCAAAGGAGGGGGGGCAAAGGAAAATACTTCTAAGTTAAATGATAGGAAACAAGAAAAGCCCCAGGGCACAAAAAATAGAATCAATCTACTAGTAGTAATAAGAGGAGATGGGAAAATAAAACAGACAAAAGCTATGTCTCTTTTTCCTCTTGAATTAAAATTCATATTTATTCCGCATGGCACCATGCTAAAGGACTTCTTTTTTGCACTGCCTGATCTAGTGTCTATAGTGGCTTTTTTCCCCCACATTTTAAGAGGCAAGTTCCTTTACCATTTCCTCCCCCCCTTCTTTTACTACCATTGCCCAAGTCTACTTTTATGAATTTTTTTCTTTAATTATGGGAGGCAGTGATTTTTTAAGAGAGGAATTTTAGCGCTCCTTTAGATTTATCATCTGCCATTTCTGGAGACTTTAAACTTCCTTCTTTCTGTTCTGTCTGAAAGAGCCTCCACAAGTTGAGTTCTGCTTGAAATTCTAGAGGAAATATGTTTCCAGTTCCCCACTGAACTCTTAGAATACTTGCAAGGACCATTTCTGAGCTTTTTCAACTGGAATTATCCTAAGACTTATTTCTGAATATGTGTCTGCTGACAGATTCAAGAAGATCATTATTGCTGAGGGAAAAAAAAAATTTATTTTCCTGAAAGATAGATGAGTGCCTCTATCACCGTTTGTAAGAACTATGAGCACAAAGCAAGAGAAAATGGGCCCCTGAAGGGGAGACATGTGACCATTGATTTTAAGTGCACAAAGATATACTACATCATTGACCCTACAATATTTATTTAGTACCTACTAAGTGCAAGGCACTGTACTAGGTATGAGGATAGAACACATGGCCCCTGTTGTCTCATCACTTACAGCCTAAAATCTAGCAAAGTGAGGGGTGCTTGGGTGGCTCAGTTGGTTAAGCATCTGACTTCAGCTCAGGTCATGATCTCACAAGTAATGGGTTTGAGCCCCACATTGGGCTCTGTTATGACAGCTCAGAGCCTGGACCTTTCTTCAGAAAGGTCTCTCTCTCTGACCCTCCCCCATTCATACTCTGTGTGTGTGTGTCTCCCTCTCTCACTCTCTCTCAAAAATAAATAAACATTTAAAAAATAAAAAATGAAATCTAGCAAGGTGAAAAACAAATATCAAATAAGCATGTGGAATAATAACACAGTCGGTCATTGTTTGCCATGATGGAAAGTAGCCATAGGAGGAAGAAGCTATGTTAGGGAAGGTAGCTAGGGAAGGGCTTTCTGAAACTAAAAATGAGCTCTCTTGAGCTGAGAGAAGAGGGTTTCAGCCAGAAGGAACACCATGTGCAAAGGCAGGGAAAGGGCTTCATGTGTTTACAAAACAGAAAAGGAGCCCAGGAGAGAATGACTGAGGAAGAAGGTCCAAGGGAAAGCTGGTGAGGGAAGATAGATCATGCTGGGCCTGTAGGCCTGACTAAGTTGTATATATTTTATTCTAAGTGAAGTAGGCATCCATCAAAGGGTTTTAAGCAGGGGAGTAATGTGACCTAATTTATTTTTGTACAGCTCACTCCTGTTGTGTTGTGGAGAACTGTTGGAAAGTGAGTGTGGCATCTGGAAGGTCAGTTAGAAGGCTGTTACATTGGTGCAGCAAGAGACAAGGGTGGCCTAGATGCAAGAAATTGTGATGCTTTGAGAGGTAGTCTGGAAGTAGAATCACAGGACTTTCATGCATTTGGTGTGGGGCATAGGGTGAGGGAAAAGATGGACTCCCAGGTTTCTGACCTGAGCAACCATGTGGATGGTGGTCCCAATTACAGAGATAGGAAGGACTGGCAGGTGGCAGGGAGGACTTGAGAATTCATTTCAGACATGTTAAGTTTGAGATTAGCCAATTAGATTAGCCAGTTAGATATATAAGTCTATAGCTCAGAAATATGAAGATCTATGGATATGTATCTATATACATACATATGATTTGTTAACCTCTAGATACTATTGAAAGCCATGGATGAGATCAGTTAGAGAGATGGTGTTTGGGGGAAGAGAGAAGGTCTCAGGACAGAACTTCCAGGTACACCACTGTTTAGACCTGGAGAGAGGGATGGGATTCAGCAAAGAAGATTGCAAAGGAGAGGCCTGTGCGTAGGGAGGGGGAAGCAATGTCTTGAGAAGTCAGGTAGGAGAGTGTGTGGGTCTGAGGGACACAGAGAGGAGTCCTTTGGAGTTGGCAACACAGAAGTCATTGGTTGATCTTGACAAAATCAGTGGAGTGGCAGGAGCAACAGCTAGTGAGGGTAGATTGAGGAGTGAATAAAAATGAGGCAGTAGAGAGAATAAACATAAATTAACATTTTGAGTGAGCTCTAAAAGGAAGCAAATGGATGGGGCAAGGTGTAGAGGGAAGTTAGATATGGGAGATACTAGAGCATGTTTGTGTGTAGCTGATGGAAATGATTCAGTAGGAAGGGAGACAGCAGTGATAAAGAATGAATAAAAAAGGAATTCCTTGAAAATGTGTCAGAGAATAGAATATAGATCCCATGAGGGTTACTGGCTTTTGTGGGGAGCGTTGTCAAATACATGGAACAAAAACAACAGAGTTTGCAGCCCAGACAGGTGGGAGTGTGTTGGGGAGCATGGGGGAGGGGGAAGATGAGGTGGTTCCCATCTGTTATAACTGATGACTCCCCTTTATTTGCTGTAGAGTATGTTTTGAGGTCATCGGCTGACAACAAGGATAGAGCAGGACTAGAGGAGAGAAAAGCAAGTCATTTTAGGGAGGAAAAGCAAGCCTTCTAAACACACACACACACACACACAAACACACACACAAACAAACAATTGGGTATCTGACAGGGTTGAGCACCCAGTTGAGGTTTGTTACCATGACTCAGTTGGACAATTTTCTCCAATGCTGTCCAGAAAAAGGATCATTCACACTTCTTCCAGAAGGAGTCCTTTCATTTGCCATAAAATGTGTCCCTGTTTAGGCACTAACATTCCGTAGCTTCAGCAATGCCTACCAGGACTAGAAGGTCTCCCTGAAATGAAACCCAAACACTACACAGGTGCCTGGGAATAAGATCCAGCAAGTGCTGACAGAATATGAAACACACATAGGGAGGAATTTCTTCTTTTTTCCCTATCCCCTTCAAAGTAGTCATTTCTCCAATAATTGAATCCAAAGATAGTCAAAAATCTCCTTTCACTACACATCCAAGATTTATAAGTTTCTTTCTTTCTATTATTGCTAACAACCTTTTACTGAATATTCTGTGAATATTCACATATAGCCACATAAATAAAAGCACACAGAGCAGTTGCATGCATGAATAGAGAAAACAATACCATGTAGTATCAGGGCTTAAACCATAAGGAAACAGAACAGATTCATCCTTCTTAAAGCAGTACATTAAGCCCAAATGCATTATGATGCCTAAGAACTGATTGAGGGCATATCTGTATATTCCAGCCCATGCACAAGTGATGTCTGATATGTCCCTCTGTGTTTGTTTGCCACAAGCTGATCCTATAGGCAGAGACCAGGTCTGCAGGATTCACTTTAAACAGTTACTGACAAGGGACCAATAGATCTTCCACAACTGTCCCTTTTAGTGCTACCGCGGGTGGTACTAACTGGCATTAGGCTTTGGGCTTCCAAAGATTTGAAGCCCCACAAACCCAAGGGCATGTTGTGTCTTATAGAAACAGCCAAGATCTTCCAGGAGTGTCTGTGCTGCTCCACTGCTCCTGCTCACAGCATCTCCACCCTTAGCAAAGTTAAGGAAGACTTTTATGGTGACTTGCATGTGTGACATGTAAGGCAGGGTCGAGTCTTGGGAGCCTGCGGTACAACACAGAAGACCAAAAAGACAGCGAGGCTGACCCTGACAGAGGAAAACTCGACCTGACAGTAAGCTCTGTCTGAACTGAGGCCAAGGACAAAATTTTGGGGTATAGAGGATGAGGAAATCAGAGACATGGTTGACTATGCTCCACAGATCTACTAACAAATACAAGGCACCAAGGCCAGTATTTCAGATATTTTCTGGAACTCAAAGCTCTGATTACTTAAGCACTGTGTTGGGTATTTTACATGTACTTCCCCATTTAATCCTTACACAAAGTATATCTTATAGATGAAGATACTCTGGGGTTGAGGCAGGTTAATTGATACAGTGACATGACCAATGAGGACAAACTCAACCAGAGCCAATGGGGAGTGGGCTCAGAACTGTTCTCTTCATTGTGGAAAAAAATGGAGGGCTGCTTCTTATTTCTTTAACTGGTCATTGAGAAGAGATAGAAATACGTATGAAAGAAAATAGCAAGTCACTTATAATCTGACCAACCAGAGTAAAAGATCTGGGGAATTTTTTCTTCCTTTCCAAGAAGATTTTTGATGACAGAAGTGACATTATTTTAAGATTAAGTTGACAGCAGTCGACAAGGTGGGAAAAGCAGTCTTTCAGAGACTACAGTAAGAGGCTTAATGCAGACTAACAGAGATGCAACTACCATTTCCCAAGCATCCACACTGTATCAGCACAGCCCTAGTCTTTTACATCTGTGCACTCCTGATCAACCCTGATATGCAGGTATTACTTCCAGAAGTGGAGGAATGGGGAGAGGTCACATACCAGTAAGAGGAAGGTCCCTGAACCCAGCTGAAGCCCAGGTTGGTCTGCCTGGACAGTGCTTTCCCAGGGGCTGCGTTGTTGGAGCTTCAAGGACCCAATCAGGCCATGAGAAGGGAAAGGAAGATTTAGACCAGGTTCACATGTTGCCTGAGGAGCAGTGCAGTGCACCTACGTTGTTCCCACTTGTTTGTTAGGTCCTGTTCAAGGAAGGCTTATGCTGTTCTCCTGCCCTCATTGCTGCCCCCATCCAGGAGAGCAGGAGTTTTAAGTTGACAAAGGAGAGAAGTGATGATAACAGCAAAGAACAGCAAAGGGAAGTAACTTCTGCCTGGATCATCACCTCCACCAGCAAGAGCAGACTGATAAATGTAATGCAAAGAAAAACAGATACGTCGGGACCAAGTATATAGGACCAATTAAATAATTAGAAAATTAGGTGACCATTTTCTTAGGCTGAAAAACTGAAGACATAAGCCAACTTCAAGAATCCATTTTTAAAATATCAGTATCCTCGAGGTGCATATATGTATTACAAATGGAGCCATATGCCAGAAACAAACAAACATAACCCTCTATTATGATTACAATTATATGAAATATGCCAGACACTGGTCTGGTAGACTTCTTTTTTCTTTTAATCTATAGATATCCTATTTTGTCCTAATAAATACCTTAAAAGTAACCCTTGGAATTTCTGGCTTGAAGACACACACAAAAATGAAAGGCCTAGATCCACTGAGGAAGAACTAGTTCACAAGCAAAAAGAGGTACAGGTCCTGCCTCCTCTTTCCCTGGCTGTATTAGTCAGGGATCTTCAGTGAAACAGAATAAATAGAAGCTATATATAAAAAGATTTATTTAAAGAATTGGCTCACGTGGTATGGAGGCCAAGAAGTCTCAAAATCCACAGTGAGCATGCTAGAGATCCAGGAGAGCAGATGTTATAAATTCCAGTCTGGAGGCCAGTAGGATCAAGACCCAGGAAGAGCCAGTGTTTCAGTTCAAGTCTAAAGTCACCAAAAGGCCAGCTCAAAGCCAATCAGGCAGGAGGAATTCCCTCATATTTCTGGGAGGTCCAGCTTTTCTGTCCTATTTAGGCTTTCAACAGATTGGTTAGAGCCCATCCACATTGGGTAGGACATTCTGATCCACTCATTTTACATATTCAGGTGTTAATGTCATCCAGAAACACTCTCACCGATATACCCAATATAATGTTTGACCAGGTAACTGAACACCTTAGTTGTTAGCCCAGTCAAGTTGACACATAAAATTAACCATCACATTAGTTAACTATGTAAATTAAGGAAAAAGATTCAGATGAGATCCACCAAAAGGTCAGGTCTACTGTGTTCCCAAAAGCTGGAGGCCAGGACTCCTTTGCACCCCCTTTCTCTTCTGAGAAGTCAGTGAAAGGGACTTCCCCTTTTGACAAGCTGGGACAGGGGAGAAGATGATCCACCTAGATTAGAGCATAGTTTCCTAATGTGGAATCCAGGGCCTAAAGACATCATCAAGATGTTGTGTGGATGCTCACCTGCCAGGGGAGAGACTCTATAACATCATCAGACTATCTAAGGATCTGTCACCTAAACAAGGCTAAGAATCACTGCTCCAGAGTGAATAGAGTCTTCTTAAGGATATGAAATTCAGAGTCAAGAACCATTGACATTACAAAAATATTTGAATTGAATTTGTAAATGTTCCTTAGTTATAAGAAATATACTTCAGAACAATGTATGTACTATTTCAGCTGACTCTTTGGGCCCTAGTGATTAAAATTAATGTGAGGGAAATTGTCCTGACATACAGACATACCTGACACACAGACCACAGTGCCTCTGTCAGACCCTTTGGTCTCTCTGGAAACAGAAAATATAGGGCACAGAAAGTAAGAACTTGAAGCTCCAAAATGAAGGGCAAGCAAAGAACAAAGAGCTGGACATGCCGAATGAAGCTTACCATGGAATGTGAAGGACTTTGAGTAGCGATATGTGAAAAACAAATAGATGGACAAGGATCCTTGGCACAAAGGGAAGGCCTCTGTAGAATGCATACACTTTCTTCCCATCTTTATCTGTTATCCCTCTGACAAATCTGCTATGATTAAAAACACACTGCTTTGCTCTTCAGTGGAAGCCATAAGTAAACGAAACTTTTAAGCAAAGGTGAGGAGTCTTCTTATCTCATTCCCTAAAGGGTCTCTTGTTGATCTGTAATAACATTCACATATTAGCTTCCTAGGGTTGTTGTAACAAAGTACCACAAACTGGGTGGCTTAAAACAACAGAAGTTTCTTCTTTCACAGTTCTGAAAGCCAGATGTTTGAAACCAAGGCATCATCAGGGTCATGCTCCCACCAAAAGCTCCAGGGAAGGACCTTCCCTTGCTTCTTCTAGCTTCTGGTGGTTGCTGTCAGGTAATCTTTGGCATTCTTTGACTCGTAGATGCTTCAATCCAGTCTCTGTCTTTGTCTTCACATCATCTTTCCCCTGTTTGTCTGTGTCTCTGTATACAAGCATCTCTCTCCTTACAGACACATCAGTCCTTGGAATTAGGGCCCACCCTAATCCAGTATGATCTCATCTTAATTTGATGACATCCACAAAGAACCTATTTCCAGATAAGGTCACATTCACAAGTACCAGGGATTAGAATTTGAATGTATCTTTTGGGGGGACACAATTCAATCCACAACAATTCAAGTACAGAAACTTCCTCTTCTTCCAAACAGGTGTTTGTTGCCATTGGAGTGGTAGTATATAGAGGATGGGCAGTGATTCACTCAAGCAATATTCACTGAGCAACTACTATCCACCAGTCTGAGGCACTGAGGATACCACAATGAATATGAGGGACAGGTTGCCTGGCTGGCCTCTTAGAGGTAACAGTGCAGTGTAGAGAAGCAGAGTGTGAACAAACAAACAAGCAAAATAACTTTGGAGAGTGGTGAGAATTATCATCGTAGCTGCTCCGATGTGGCCATCCGGGTGGCCGAGAACTAAGTGGACCTCCAGTGCACAAATAGCACGTGTGTATAGGGCATGCTGTGGCAAAGATCTTGAAGCACTGGACCCAGGTGACAGCACCAGCCCATACAATATTCCAGGAAATCAAAGGAATAGCCGAGGATTACCAACCCATTTCAGAGTCAGGAAAATAGAATCACAAAATGGGAAGGCATTTGCCCATAGTTCCTCTAGGCCTCCACTCTCTGCTAACATTTTGCCCTGAGACTCTTGCAGATGTTTCTTGCAAGGTTTCAAATTTCGATTTCAGCAGAAACTCTTAGTGGCTTGTCAGTGTTGCCACTTAGCTTTCTCTTCAGTACGTTCATCCTTTAGGAATTTGTGACTTGCAACAGGCTGCAAATGTCAGCTGGGGGGTGGTGGTGGAGACAAATGATAATAATACGCTGGGGATTGTAGCCTCTTTGCGAATTCACAGAAGCTGTCTCCAGAAAAGCATTGCCTGCTAATTAAACAAACCCCTTTCTTCTGACAGATTAAAAATTTGGGGGAAGATCTTATCTCATCAGCCAGAGAGCGGCCACTGCCCTATGAGATGGTGTCTTTTTCTAAGGGATTAGTCTTCTCGAGAACAGCAGTAAAAAGCTTTTACAATAGGTAAAGCTCTAATCTTCAAAGTACTTGACAAACATTAACTAATTTATCTATCCACAACCTGTGGGTAGGTATCATTCATGGACTACTGTTTGTAGATGGGAAACATGAGGCAGCAGCCGAAGTGGTTTTGACAAGGTCAAAAAGGGAATTTGAGGGACGCCCAAAGAAAGATCCAAGAAGCCTCTGCCCTGGGCTGCCCAGAACCCACCTTGGGGACCAGAGCCTCTGTTTTGCATTCATTCTCAAACTGCTGTTACACTGCATCTCATCTTCTCCATCAGTGCACGTACCAGGCACATGAGTTCCAACATGCCTATAGCCATTGATCAGGTCTGCAATGAGTAAGCTCCCATTTTATTAGGTGCCATTTCAAGAGGACCAATTTATGGCAATTTCCATTATCTTTATATAGTGGATATTTTATTTTAGTTTGACAGAAAGAAATCAAGTTTATGTATTATAAGAAATTGAGGTCAAGATACGAGACCTTCGCAGAGACCCAGAGCAAGTGACATAGGAAACCAGAAGACAACTGAAAACCAGTCTTACTGTACTAACCCCTTTATTTAGTGGCATCGCAATCTGTGCCTTCTCTGCTCCCTTCCCACTCCCCTCTCTACCTTGCCAGTCCTTCTCTAACAAGGTCAAGATCAAGTCCCTCTCTCCCAAAAAGGCTTCAATTCACATTAGCATCTTCCATTGTCTCTAATTCCCTTTGTCCTGCCTCTGTCCCATGCAACTTGGTTCAAGAATCCTGGCAAGAATAGAGGTTCCTGGGTGGCTCAGTCAGTTAAGTGTCCAACTCTTGATCTTGGCTCAGGTCATGATCTTCGGTTCATGAGTTCAAGTTCTGTATTGGGCTCTGTGCTAACAGCTTGGAGCCTGCTTGGAATTCTCTCTCCCTATCTCTGTGCTCCTCTCTCCTCTCTCTCTCTCTCTCTCTGCCTCTCTGCCTCTCTCTCTCTCTCTCTCAAACACACACAAAATAAATAAACGTTTAAAAACATTCTGGCAACAACTACACTTGCATAGATGGGGCATCTTATCCTCAGGCAGATGACATAACTGAGTATTGCAGGCTGAATAATGACAGGAATGACAACTGAGATGCCACTCTATTTCAAGGAGAACTGGTGGGGACTCTGGCAAGTCCAAAGTTTGTACCCCATGAAGGCAGCTACTTGTGACTGACAATTGTTTTGTTTTATTGATCCAATGGATACTTTAGACGGTTGACTCTTAACACTTACTGGCCAATCGTAAGGTTTGTGTGTAGTTACAAGTCCTGCTTGACTGCATTGTGAATTCTGAACAAGCAAATTGCTTTTCTTCTCCATTTGTTTTCTCATGAGAAAAATGCACCTAATAACATTTCTCTCATATTTACTTCACAGGGTTAATTGAATGTTACTTTGAGTTCCTCCAAGAAATAACACAAAATTGCTTGCTTATCTATTCTAAAAATTGCAGTAATGACAGCTTCTTCCTAATACAGTTTTAATTTATTTCCCATCTTCTGTTTGAAAAAACCCAGTCTTGATTTGTTGAAAGAAGGGTGAAATTCATTAGGAACATTTATTAGTCAGTGGTGAAACAACCTTAGGTATAGTTTTTGAAAGTAGGTTGAGGAAAAGTAAAAAAGAAAGCAAAACAAAGAAAAAAAAATCAGGTAACTATATATCAACATCTAACCCCACTGCTGATGGTTCTAACAATCTTACAAATCCCTTTGGGTGGCAAAGGCCTACAGAGATACTGGGATGGAGGGAGAAGGAAGAAAATGGAACACAGAGCATTTCAAATCTCTAGAAATAAATAAAAATTTTTGTGCACACTGTTTTCTTTAAAAGAAAGAAAATAGATGTCTGTTTTCTCCAGTGCCCAGAGTGTTATATCTTGGAAAAAAACTGGTGGGAAGTGTAGTTCACCAAATCTCATCTATCAACCCCCCTAAAGACCTCACACCCTCCTGCTGGTGTGGGAATCAGGAGGATTTTGACTAAGGAAAGTCTTTTGATCTGGGTAACACTGAGACATCCAATCTGAGAGAAAAGCAAAAGACAAATGGTGTAGGAGTTCTCTCCGCCACAGGCCCAGGAAGAACCTCACTGACGTGTACGTTACAGCAAGCTCCTCAGGCGGGAGCCCAGCTCTGAAAAGGGCTGCGCTAGCAATGCACACCATGTTCTCGTCCCACTGCAAGCCCGATGCCTTGCTGGACAGAGGGAGTGGGCAAGGTCCTGCCTTATTTCTTTTCTCCATTAGAGGCAGATAATTAGTGACTTTAATCACTGAGGGGTCTGCAGTAGGTTGGTAATTTGAGGGGAGACCATTTGTTTTTCTCTTGGAAGAAATCTGCAGGAGAGATTTATCTGTGTTAGTAATAATGGGAATGCTTATTGAGTGTTGGCCCTGTTTCGGGCCCTGTGGCTGGCACTTTGCAAGTATTAACTTATTTAGTCCTCACAACAACCCTGGGATTGGAACTAAGATTGAACTCTGTGCCCACCACTTAGTATTTCTGTGATAGTGTGTGCCCATGTAAGTAAGCTACTTGACCTCTCTGAGCCTCAGTTTTCTCATCTGTGAAATGGATATAATGATAGCTCCTTCCTGGGAGGGTTGTTGGGGGAATCACATGAAGTAACACTTGCAAACAGTTTTACGTGCTCAATATGAATTTTGTCTTAATATTGTCAATATAATCCTTCTCAACTCCTTCCCTGGTGTGTCCATTCTATCCTGCTGATTCCAGCAGAACTGATTTTCCTCACTCTTCTGTTTTTGATCCTTATCAGATAGTCAGGACTTTAGCAAATGTCCAGAATGTATCACTTCATATTTACAAGCCTGATATGGAGTCACCCAGGTATTTTCTTTTCTTTTTCCTTTTTTTTTTTTTGAAAAGAAATCTATTTTATTCCTCTTTGCACGGAGCAGTATATGAAGGTGGCTATCTCCTGACTCCATATATCTCTGATATAAAAATGCCCCCTCCAATATACCCAGTTATTCGCCCTACTTCAGTCTTGGAGAACTGGCAATTCGTGGGTGAGGCAGAAGCCTTAAATCTGAAGAAGAATTTTTTGAGACATTTTTGTGGGAAGTTTTGGGTCAAGAAGAAGGATTAGATCCAAGAGTGGGTATTCATTCCTCCATTTTCCTGAGGAAATCCAAATCCCAAATGTTTTCCAAAGAATAGACACCTCTCTCAGTGACCCAAGGAGGGAACCCAGACCTACTGCCTGGATGTAAGACTGAGGCAGAGACAACACAGTGTTAAGCAGCAAAGATTGCAGACCCAGGGCAGAGGAGGGAAACCAAATATTTTCTTAATGCCATGTGCTATCAGTGTCAGTGCAGACTTAAAGGCACATCTCCAAGGAAGTCGCTGCATGGGATATTGTCTGCTTGGCACTTTGTTGCAGACCAGCCCTTCTCAGACATACCACAACGTAGGCAAGGTCCGTTAGCCACCACCCATCCCATACACTTCCAGACATTCTCGTCTTAGCCCCACTCAGAGCACTGAACACAAGGAACAAAAGTTACCTGTTTACTTTCTGTCTCCCACACTAAAATAGGAGCAAATTTGAGGGCAAAGACTATGTTATAATTAAGGTTATATCCCCACTGGCTAATAGACTTCTTGACATGTAATCATTACACATCATAAATGTTGGGTGTATTAAACAATGAAATAAAATAAAATTTGCCCATGTGGTTAGATTTGCCATCTTGTGAGTGGCAAGTGGTTTTCAATATCTAAAGATGGGGGGGGGATGTTTTCACCTGTATAATTTCAGCAATACATCATTTCCTCCTCATATCTTAACTGCAAACCCTCCAACTCCCCAAACCCAATGCCCCTCTATCTTGACTTCCTCAGCCAAGAACAGTCCAACTTTGCCTACCCAGAAACTCAAATACTTATCTTAGAACCCTCTAGATAGAGCGTTGGGCAAGGGGGCACCTTGGTGTCATCTTCCCCTCTCTGCCTCCTGATTTCTTTTCACCAGCCAATTACCCTTCCTGGGTACCATTTAGAGGTCTTTTCTCTCTGTCTAGATCCCAGACTCCATCTTTTCCAGTACCTTCCACAGCACAAGACCAAGGGATCATGTTCACTCTACCAGTACACAATATATACTTTAGCATTACCCCAGGGAAGCATTAAACACTCAGTTTAACTCTGCTCAAGTGGGAATTCTTCCAATTAAAGAAGGTAATGTAAAAACCTAAAATTGGTATAGACAATAAGTAAGTGTCATCACATCTCCTTGACCAAAGGACAAGCAACCCCCTGAGTCTTTTTTATCTTACAGTTCCTGAACCATGATTCTTACACATGGTTTTAAACAAAACCAGGTAGGAAAGTGACTTAAGTGGCATCTTTCCATTTTTGTCAGGGATGACATGGGTGTTTGGCTAGGGCCAGCCATGTACTTACTCTGTTCGCTAAGCAGCAGTGGAAAGACAACAGGCCACTAAGGTTTGTTTTGTGCCATGTAGCAATCCATCAACTCTTGAAACACAAAGATGCTTTATAGAGCTGAACAGAACAGAATCTTCCCAGATGGAGTGTGTTGCTGCTAGAGGCTCTCACCACCCATCAGTCCTGTCAAGATGAGCCAACTATATCTTTGCAAAGATCTAATTTTAGAGAGATCAGAGCTTAGTAATATGTGCCCAGTATAATGGGAATAAAATGTGACTCCCATTAGTTAGATGACCAGAAGATGTACTATAACTTGTCTTTGCTGAGGCCTATAGCTGACGCGTTTTAAATTTAATTTATTCTCAAAAATTGATTTTCTTTATTTGATTTGCCTCCCCTATCAAGCATTCTACTAAGACTGCTCATTGTATGGTCATTAATAACCACAGGACTCTCTGAAATTTCCTTGAGTATTACACCTTGGGGTTATTTGTTTCTGCGAATTAAACTCTTAATTCTCCAATGAGAACATTTTGGAAAACCAAACAGTAGTTTATGCTTAACTTTCCAGGTGCTAAAAGGCTAATGGAAGTAGCTCTGCCCACCAGACTATCAGCTAATCACTTTTAAGTGTCATGACAGACCACTTCTGAGAGTCCCCAGGGCTGCTCTGAGAATGTGGCTCTTGCCCCAAAGCAGGGGAAAAGCTAGCCTGGCTGTCTCTGTCTCGGGGGACATTTTACTTCCAGTTTTGCAAACAGTGCCAGGACATTTGCTCGGGGCCAGTTAAAACTAGCGACAAGCAGCCAGCAGGAAAGAATTGGGATGCATTTCATCTCTGTGATGTGGGGGACTTTAGCTTCCAGGAGGGCTGGCCAGTGGGGAAAAGCAGGACTAAAGGAGGTCTTTTTGGTCTTCAGCTGGAGAAGGTTTTTCCTTCGACCAGTTTAGATGATTTAGAATGATTCGTTTCCGTGGTGTTTTGTTTTAAATTCTGAGTTCATTTGTAGTGATACTTGCTAATCAATTTTAAGTGGAAACAGCTGCTGTGTGTCACTCACACAGTCTCCCCTTCAAGCCCCGGAAAAGTATAATTCAAACCAGTCTCTCCCCACCCCCAGACCAACTCATAATATTCACTCATATGGTTCTGTCTGCCAGGTTCCTTATTTCTATTCCCTGGGGTCAGCCCTGTGTGGGGACAGGTCAGAGGGAGAAGGGCCAGCACAATGTGAGGAGAGGCTGGTGAGCAAGGGGGAGCGTGGGATCCCAACATCTGGTGAAATAGAGCAATTCATGATCTCAGCAGGAGAGGAAAGAAGAGTGATCTACATGAGGTAGTCCTGTTTCTCCCTCCATTTGTCCAATATGTACTTACTGAAAAGTTACTATGTGCTAACAAACTATGCTGCCTGCTAAGGACTAAAATGAGAAGATACAGATCCCGTTCTCAAGAAGCTCATGGTCCCGTAGGGATACAGAGACCTTAAAAGTCATAACTGAGGGCCTTAAGTGCTACGATGGATGTGGGCATGAGGACAAGGTGACTGAGTTCCCTCTCCACCCCACCCATGCACACCCTCATTCTTGGTCCCACAAAGAGGCAGGTCTTGGTAGCATTGTCAGCTCCACACCGGGTCCTGGCCTGGTCACCCCCCAGGAATGGGCTGTCCCCATGTGGAATCAAGGAGGAGTGTGCTCTCCTCTGCCTCCCTACTCTGTGCTGCAGAACCTCTCACTTTGAAAGCCAGCCTCACAGCCAGGGCCTTTCTGTAGGACAGTCTAGGGTAAGAGAGACATGCTGCCTTGCCCCTCCACCCAGAAGGGAACAAGAAAGAAGACCCACATGTTTCCTAAAAGCCAAGCAGTCAAAAAATTGAGAACTTGCACTACGTCATTGCTCTCAGGACATGGGTTTCTCTATCTGTAGAATGGGAGTAACACTTGGAACATTTTGAGGGAATCCAGGGAGAAAATAGAACTATTGTCATGCTGGTGAGAGAGCCTGAAGAAATATTATGGTTTCTGGCCATTGTTGTTGTTTTTTTGTTTGTTTGTTTTTACATTTTTTTAATGTTAATTTTTTGAGAGAGAGACACAGTACAAGTTGGAGAGGGGCAGAAAGAGAGGGGGACACAGAATCCCAAGTAGGCTCCAGGCTCCAGGCTATCAGCACAGAGCCCAATACAAGGCTAGAACCCATGAGCTGTGAGATCATGACCTGAATTGGACGCTCAACCAATTGAGCCACCCAGATGCCCCTGATTTCTGGCCATTGTGACTGCCAGGATTGGGCAGGGCTGTAGCTTATATGACTTTTTCAGTCTCAAACCAGCTGCTCACTAGGTGTGTTTTGTGAATCACATGTGGAGCTATATGCCTCTATGGCTATAGGAGGAGCAGCAACCATTAAAAAAAGAAAAAAGAAGCAGGGATAGGATTTAAGCTTTGGGTTGGAACTCTTCATTATCACTGGGCCCCTGCCCTCCATGAGAAGCTGTGTGGCCTTAGAATTAGCAAGACACTGAACTGCTGCTCTTACATTCACAATGGACCCGAGGCTCCATTTTCTCAACTACAAAAACAGCAACAGCCAAACCTACCTTGAAGGGCCTTCCTAAGGCTTACCTGTGAGGGTCCATGTGATAGACTTTGGTATGGTGCTCACTCCACAGTAGAAGATTAATTACTTATAGTGTTTTAGTTTTTTTAACCTCCTCAGCCTTTGTTGTTTCTTGTGTAATAGTACTAGCTTCATCAAAGAATAAGATGAATTTGTTAGCTCTCTTGCCCAGAGAATGACCCAAGGGAGGGTCCCTGGTCCAAGAGAAAGCGTGCTCTCTGGGATGGAAGATTGGGGAAGTCTTTGGGTCAGCATCATAAAGCAGGGGTATCACAGAGTGTGAGCTGCCATCTTGGTCTGAGCAATGGTCAGAGGTATGAAGAGGAGGATTTCAGTCTCCAAGTGCCTGATATTATTAGAAAATAGTGACCAGCTACACTGAAGTAAGTAAAACAGGAAGGACTCGGTTTCAAGGCTAAGAAACTCTTCTAGGAACCTGGGGCTGCTATTCTAAAGAATGAATTGCCCAAGGAAGGTGTAGAATATTACTTCTCTGTAAGCTGTGTAAGGCAGGATAGGTTTTCACCTACTAGAAAGAAAAGCAAGATGAAGGAACAGATGACTTCTCTGGGCTGGTGAGCTAGTGTCCAATTTGGAAAGACCATGCTTACTGCCCTGGAGTGACATCAAGCAGCTTACCTGCTTCTTGTCTTTGGGACAGATTCAGAGATAGTCAGATGGAGACTGGAGCAAAGATTGAAGAAGAGCCTCTTTCCAGACAAATGCTCATGTATCTGAAACAGCGAGGCCAGACCTTTTGTAGGAGTGCTTTTGTGACATTACAATTGAGGGTTGACTTTTTAACAACTATTTCTGTTTCTCCTCCAAAGTTTATTTCTGCTCCTTTGACTTGCTACCTTATGGAGCCTTACGGCAGTGCATTTTCAACCATCTACCATTGCCGTACCCTCACATCCACACATCAGTTCTTGTTCAGCAAATGACAGAAGTAAGTTACACCATATCCTCTGACATTGTGAGAGGGCAATTGAGTGTTTTCCTGGGGTGTGATTTTCTGTAATGTAGCAAAAGATTTAACAGACCAAATTGTCAGTATTCAGACTTTGTTCCTCCCTGAAGATTGGAGCTTAAAAAAAGAAAGATTGGAACATAATACTTTGTTTCACCTTCTGATAGCAAATAGAATATGTCTCATCCCTCAAAGGTACTAACTCACTTAATTTTTCCCCATTAGGTAAAGAATTGTGATGTATTATCAAAATATTTTCAAAAGCTGACCTTAGAAGGATCTCAAAGAAATGAAAATAGGAATGGCAATCCCCACTCTTCAATCTCATAATGTTGAGGGATAGTATTCAATACACAGGGGAACAAACATCCAGAGCAATAGGCAGAGACAAAAGAACATTCAGAATATTGTTTCTTTCCCTGCCATTGTCAACACAATCAGAAAAGACATTTTTTCCAATATTTTCATTTTATGTCATCAGATCTGCCATATCACCTGCTTCTAATATAACTTTACTTAGTCCTAATCCTCCTCATTACTGTTGTTTAGTTCTGTAAGGTAAAATGTGTAGTTATTGGTACTAAAAGCACTCAACCTGCCCAGGAGTAAAGTCTGCTTTCACCTGAGTGCTACAGAGGAATTTTTCACCACCTAAAAGAATTGGATTATGATATATTGAAAAGGGAATTTTGAATTGGAATAAGAAGTCCCAAGGTCCAGTCCTTACATCTGCCACTTCTTTGTCTGCCCTTGAGAAGGTCATTCTTCCCTGTGCTTTTAATTTCTCTATCTGTAAAAATGAGAACACACACCTCACACAGCAGACAGACATTGGGGGTAGATGAGATGATGTGTTCTCATTAACTAAGTGCTACACAAATGTATGATAAAGCATGATAATTCAATGGTTTTATTCCATTAAATTTCCCAGCTAACCAACAGAGGTCATAACCACCAGGGAAGGCAAACACATGAGTTTATTAATGCAGAATATTTATGATCCCATACCAAAAATAATATGCCATGTCATTTCACCAGTCATGTAAGGTCTTCCCTAGGTGGACCCAAATTATCAAAATATGGACTATCAAGACATATTCATTTTGGTTTCTGGCTATCAGGAGTATTTCACTGTCTTTTCTGCTCACTGAGACATTCTTCCCTTTCTTGAGAAAGTATAAACCCTCCTACATAAGACAAAGGTGCTGGGCAACTAAGAAGAGAGACTTGTTTTTAAAGAAAAGACCACCATTTCCCACTGACTGTGTGGGGCAGGTAAGAAGCCACTTTCAGTCTTGGCTGAACTGGATGGGAAAGGTTCTCTGGAAATCAAGTTGTTTATACAGAGAGTCTTTCCTTTTACAGCCTCGGCAGCTCACTTAACCTTTCTGGGCACCCATTTCCTGATCTCTAAAATAAGAGGCCTAAGGACATCCGACATCCTCCCGAATAAACAATCCAGTTTGACTTAAGGATGTTCTTAGCCTTGAAGAATTTTAGGCCCAGAATATTTTTTCTAGAACTTAAGTTTTCGTTCTGATTTTCTATCCATAAAAATTATGACTAGGGGCGCCTGGGTGGCTTAGTCGGTTAAGTGTCCGACTTTCGCTTAGGTCATGATCTTGCGGTTCGTGGGTTCAATCCCTGCGTTGGGCTCTGTGCTGACTGCCAGCTCAGAGCCTGGAGCCTGTTTCAGACTGTGACTCCCTCTCTCTCTGACCCTCCCCTGCTCACGCTGTCTCTCTCTCTCTCCTAGAAATAAATAAAACATTAAAAAAAATTTTTTTAATAAAAAAAAGAAAATTATGAACACCTGTGTTATTAGTGTTTACACAATTTCATGAGCATGGGAGGGTCCCCATGGTACAAATTCTTCTGGATATACCGATTCTTATCACTGCCCTCTCTGCACATACAGGCTTATGCCCACTAGCTTTCTTGACCCTCAAGGGAATGTTCCATCCACCTACACAACCACAACTCGATCTCTGCAACTCTACAGTCTCTGCAATCTCTAGGAAACATCCCTGTGCCAGGATAGTGGGCAGGAAGCAGAGTATCCAATTCTGAAGTAGATGCAAACCCAGGTTCTAAACTGAGATTTTTTGAAGCGTAAGACTTTCTGGTTTTATTTTGTAAAGGCCTTTCCACCCCTGCATTTCACTCCAAGCTTCTTGAAGCACTCATGTTGACCTGATACCAGTTGAAAATTCATAGCGGCCCCAGATATATGTGAATTTCTTTTAGAAAAGAGATTGTTGCACAGCCCTATGGAAAAAGAAGAAAGTACTCACTGGAAATTGTTCTTAGTTTACAAACTTTATTCACATAGGCATTGGTTGGCAAATCATAGTTCCTTAGAATTTGAGCCTTTGGACTTCCTTTCTAAGCTGTTTGAAGCGGAGAAAATGGTATATTGCCCTAAATCTTAATGAATGCTGCGGGCGGCACCAAAACTCCTTCCAGCTGACTCTGAACACCTGTCAGTTCAGTAACATCGCAGCAGAAAAAAGTTGGATTAAACTAAGAGAAGAACATAAAAGTACAGTCTTCACTCTCACTAAAACAATACATGTTTTGTCTGGTTCTCAGCCAGTTCATGTGAAGAGTACAACCTTAAATTAAAATATAAACTACTCAAAAACCAAGCTGGATCCATTGTCCAGCTGAGGCTCCTTGCTGAAAGGACTAGCACAGACAAGGGAAGGCATGATTTTAGGAAGCAACAGGATTCCAGAGACAGAAACATTTTTTTTTAATTCTTGGGAAAAGCTCAAAAATTTCCAACCACCAGGCACATGATCAGATGCCCATGGAGAGGTCTAGTGGGAGTTCATATGGACCAGACCCAAGAAATGGCTGAGAACATTCCTTCCCTCTTTCCAACCTTTTCTTTTGTGGGAATTAGATATCCCCTAGAGACCAGTTGTGATAGGAGGTAACAAAAGGTTAAGAAGATGTGCCATTAAAGGAACATCTGCTAATTCTCTCTAGAACACAGAAGCATGCTGAGAGGTCTGAGAATCCCACACTCAAATGGGAAGAGAGGAAACCCTTGTCCTTACTAAATAGAAAATACTGGAGAAATCATGAACTAGGTCAGATGTCCTAGGGTTTGAGGAAAAGAGGAACATACTTGGAAAAAAATTCATCTAGTGAGCCCAAATGGAAAATTATTATTTTTTTTCTACTTCCTCTTTATTTTTATAAGAAAATTTTTAGGAAAGAACCATTACAAAGTAGAGTTATAAAGGTACTCTCTGGTGTTTCCTGAGGCAGGATAGAAACAGTACAATCCTGTGAAGGATCTGGATTTGGTTCCCACACTTCTCTCTCTCATTATATGGCTCCAGGTGAGGTGTTCAGCTGCCACAAGCCTTCAACTCCTCAGGTATAAAATGAGTTGACTTTTGAATTAGAAGAACTTCAGAAATATTCTAAGAGCCCTTGATTTATTCAGGGTTGGAGGGAGAGAGATTCTTTGATAAGAATGGAACTTGAAGGCCAAATAGAATCTCAGAAAACCCAGGGAGGGAGAAACTGCTTTCAAAAGAACATTAAGACCTTTCTCATGTATAAATGTCACGGAGCTGGCCGAAACAGATTTAGAGCTGGTAAGCTCTTTAGAGATTTCCTGCAATCCCCATGTTTTATAGAGGGAAAAATCTGAGCCTAGAGAAGCTGAAGTGACTTACAAAAGATTACCAAATTCACGTTACTGTCAAGGTACGAATTCAGGTGTCTGTTCTGGGAGAGGCTGAGCAAGCAAGGGGGGAACAGGATCAGACCTCAGAAACAATTACCGCCATCTTTTGAACATTATCCCTGAGCCAGGCATCATGCCCAGTGCCGTTGATGCTTTGGGCCATTGAATCTTCACAACTTTGAATGATAGGTATGATCATCTACCACCAGACCCAGCTTCATAGGGTTGAGAGGATTGTAGTCACAGTGAGACCCCCCATTCAGAAGGGCCCCATGCTCTGTAGACACCATCTTGAAATTCTTAATAATTTTTGAACAAGGGACCCCACATTTTCATTTTATACTGAGTCCCACAAATTATGTAGCTAGTCTTCATTATCTACATGTTGTAGATACGTCAACCAACAGGTTTAGAGAAATTAAATGATTTGCTCTTGGTCATAGTCACTCTCAAAAATGGGGATGCAGACACATAAAAGCAGGCATTGTAAAGGTGGACCTAAGGAAGTCTATGTGGATGCTGTGCTTTCAGAACTCTTTGGGTATTTCCCTTCCTCTAACGGCCCAGATCTCTCTGTGCTCTGAGTAGGGTGGCCAACCATAGAAGCTGGGGGATACCCAGGACACGGGATTTTCACTGCTAAAATTGGGAAAGTTTTGGGCAAACCAGGATGAGTTGATTACTGCTGAGTCCCAGGCATGGGGTTCCAGCCTTCATCTGTTGTGCCATGTCCTGTGCCTTCTGGGCCACATACAGGTCCCCAAAGGCAGGGCCCGTTCGGAGGGCAGGCTGGAGACCTTGATCAGGCAGAGGGTGGGCAGACAACTGGCTATGATTGTGAGACTGGGGCCAGGCAAATGAATACAGAATGACAAGTCTGCTTGAGAAAAGACAGGCTGCAGTTTGTATTTAGAGACCCAAACCAGGCTGAAGACAGCGTGGGTACAGACAGCCAAGAGCAGAAGGCAATGGGCTGGAGCAATGCCGCAGGGTACAGGCTTAAGAGATCTTCAGCTAACTCACTCTATGACACTGGGCACATCACTTTGCTGAATCTAAATGTCCTCATTCAAAACATAAGGGATGCAATACTAGCTTCATGAGATCATTGTCAAGATGAGAGATTATATATATATGTATATATATGGCACACAGTTAAGTATGGCCACACTGAAAGTCTCAATTTATGTTTATTTAATCCCATAAATATTTATAGAACTCTATTATGAACTAGGCTCTGTGGGCGAAACTGGGATACCTTCAGTTCTTATGGGAATAACCAGTGGTGTGCTCATAAATGTTTAACAACCAGCTCTCTGGGGGAAAAGTTAAAAACTGCTTTGTAGCATATACTAATTTCTACAGTATAAATCCTCCCACCATTGGCTGATATCAGTCTACTAACATGAGGTCACTGAATACAGAGTTGGGAAAAGTTGTGCTTAATTTGCTCTAGGGATCCTATACCAGCAGATCCCTGAGCTACTTGTTATTAGAAAGAACAAACTATCTACTTGTAATTATTATAGAAGAGGGGGAAACGGGTCAATGTAACTTTGGATAGAGAGCAGGGAGGACCCCTTTGAGGAAGTAAGATTCCTTCTGAGATATAACCAGGGGAAGGAATTGGCATGTTTGCAGGTCAGGAGAAAAGAGAGAGAGGAAGAAAGAGGAAAGCATATTGAGAAAGTCCTGGAGCAGGGAAAGACAGGTGGGGAGGAGCAGAGAACCAGGCAGTGTAGGAGCCAAGGTCACCAGGTTCCAGGACTGGGTTTTATGCTAAGGAAGCCACAGGCATAATACTTATACTTTAGGATCATCACTCTGGCTGAAGTGTAAGGAATGTGTTGAGGGACAGAGGGCAGGCAGGGAGATCAGGCCATGGTAGTACCTCAAGCAGAAGATGCTGCTCTCTGAGGTTTTGTAGCTGGAGGCATGTGGATGCTGATGTGATGGCAGGAGGGGGTCAGGTCCTCTGGGGAGCCCTCAGCCTTCTGCCAACAAACCACTACCTTCCTGTTCAGCACTCCTATTATGCTTCTCCAAAACCCCCAGCGGTGTTTCTGAGATGCATTTGAATCTTTCAGGAAGAAAGTGAGGCTAGAGTGACACAATAAGGAAAACAATGTCCGTATTTATCATTGTCACATTTTAGAATGTTATTCTAAGGAGTTCCATTTTTATGGTTTTTAGATCATATGCACAAAGAGAAAAAAACAAATGTTCATAATCTGATTAAATTGATGATTAGAATATAGCACAAAAGGAGGTTTTCTGAGACAGTTTTTCCATTCTCAGATAAATATGAATTTGACATATAGCAAATATTCTTCTCCAGAACTTGACAGCTGAGAAATTGAGACAGGCCAGGAAACAAGCTGAGGAGGCAGTTGTGTGACTTGAACTGCAATTCCTGCCAACCCACTTATGGTTAAAGACATACTTTTTATCTTCATGTATTCATGTTTTAATGAGATGATGGGCAGTGAGTCTGGATCAGGGGCTTTAAAATAGAATTCACCTTCACTAACCAGTTGTGTCAAACTTGCCCAAACATTTCCTTGAGAGCATCCCCCTTATGGTATTTCTATTTTCATTGGCAGCCTCTTCCCTAGACTTTCTCTTCCCATCAGTTTGTTCTCCCCCAGCACCCCTGTCATAAAAAGAATGAAACCCAAGTAGTTGTGAACTTTTATAAAAGCAACAAAAATTGTCTTCAGTACTTTAAGATCACATAGACCTGGTTCAGGTCCTCGTTTCACCACTTATAAGATATACTTAACTTCTCCGAATCTCAGTTTCTCAGCTGTAAAACAGTGTTGCCTACCTTATATGGTTGTCAAGAGGAATACATGAGTGCTTAGCATTCAGTACATCTATTGCTATCATAATCACCGTCAGTTGCTGCCACAGCCTCACAATGTAACTGTGATCAATAAGAGGTTTAGAAGAAGGAACAGATGCCCCCTTCTAGAACGTAGTGACAAGCAGCAGGAGAAATGCCTTATGGAGCTTCTCAAACAATTGCCCTCAGATCTCTCCCTTTCCCACTCTACCCAAATAGCACACATCGGTTGGCACTTAGGAATCACTAAGTGAATCAGCCCGTAGATATTGATATAAAAGCTGTGACTTTGCCTGGTCACTGCCTATGTGAAAGAAAGGGGAATGTTTTTCCTAATCCCCAAATTTTAATTTTGACATTGGCTCCAGGATCAGATATCAAAATGTAAGATATTCTTGAAAGTTATTATTCATAGACCTAAATCAATTGGTTGACCCAGTTATAAAGTTAAAAACAGAGCTGAGCAGTCACCAGCAGGAGGAGCTAGAAGGCCAGTGTGTGTGTGTGTGTGTGTGTGTGTGTGTGTGTGTAAGGGGGAATTTGTGGGGGTAAAATCATGATCTAAGGGTGGGGATGCTTTTCACTTTGGCTTGCAGGTACACGGTCAACTTTTGGAAAGATCTGTGTTAAAACTAAGGTGTTTAAAGCCACCAGACTTAAAGAAGGGGAGATAATTAAACCAACCTTTTTAAAAATTACCAACAGACAATGGATTTTAAATGTCTGAGGGAACATTTTGGGAAGAGTCATTATTATTCACATTTTCTTTATTGAGAGAAACCTCAGAGAGTCTCAGCCTTATCAGCAGTGATATAATAATAATTTACTGGCTTCTCTGAAGACAGATGTTGGATGTCTCATTTATGAGACAGACTTGGCTGGACTTTTACCAAGCCTGTCAACTTGAAACCAAGTTCTTGACTGAGGCCTGCATGTCATCAAGTTGAAGCCAAGTGCAAAAGGCATAAATGTCCCCTTATCCCAAGTGCCTCTCTTATAAAACTCCAGATGATTAACGACTTTGGGTTCCTCTCTGTTTTGTGGCTTTGACTCATGGTGCATCCCCTGTTAGCCCAAGTGTTTCTTGCTGCTGGAGCTAAAACATAGTCACTTCCCAGGTATGGCCATTAAAGCAGGGGTGGGGGAGCTGTTTCCTTGAATGGCCCCAATAACCAGAGATTCACAAGATCCACCTCATCAAATGGTTTTTCAAGGCCCTTTCTCATCTCTCTTCTTCCCTGAGGCCACCTCAGTTCAGTAGAATTCTCACCTGTGTATAGGAGACAAGAAAAGGAAACAGACATTGAAGGAAGTCCATTTTGTTATCATAAACAAACCTGGCATGAAGTTATGTTGAAGGAACAGACCAAAACAAGTGGCTACAACTTGGCTTCCAAGTCCACCATTGCAGTGAGCCACTAAGAACCGACGTGGCTACAGTCTCCCCATGGGGATCTTAGAGACACTCCCTGTTTCATCGAAGTTGACATCTGGTTCTCAGCATGGCATTCAAGTTCCTTCGTGACATGGCCCTTCTTACCTGTTCTAACCTTATCTCCATCACTCAGCCCCTCTTAACTGCCTTTTATATGAGCATTCCAAAAATACTGAGTATCTTAACTTTCCCCATCGCTGCTCCTTTGCGCCTGCTGTCCCCGTCCCTGTAGAAGGCCTCTCCCCTCATCCCACTTTTCCCCATCAAAAAAGAACACCTGGAACAGGGAAAATTTGCTCATCTTTGAAAAATCAGCTCTGATATCATTTTCGATGAAAAACTTTCCCCAAACACTGCTCTACCCACGCACCCACCCCCATCACACAGAGAGAGCTTCTTCTTAGAACCTTCTTAGAACCTTAGAACAGATGTGTGAGATGAGTCTTATTTGATCTTACCTGTACCCTCCTCTAATTCACCTGCCTGAGACCCTCATGGGCCCCTTTCTAATCTTCACAAAGGCTGTGAATGGGCTGGTGGAGGCCCTGGAGGAACAGGAAGGTGGCCTAGAAGGCAGTGTGCAGAAGTCAGGAAGGGAAATGCCTGGAGATGCAGTTGTGGCCCTGTGGGGGGAGGGCAGGATGTGGTGGGAAGGAAGGGCAGGAAAGCCTGCCAAGGAGTTGTCTGTGGTGTTCCTAGTGGATGTCTGGGGCTCAGCTGGGGAGGATTTGGACCACAGGAGGGACTCTGCTCTCTTGTAGAGGATAATTGAGAACAAGGAGTATTATGCAATTTGAAAACATCCAATTCCAGAAAATGTGATAATCCCTGACAGTGACCCACTTCACTTGTATGAGTTTGGCTTCTCCCTGCAGGCCTGTCTCTCTCAGGCCAGAGCCACAGTGGGCTGTTCTTGGTAAGGAGAAAGACTCCTGGCCCCTGTGACAGCCCTCTCTCTCTCCCCACCCCTTCTTCCCAGCTTCTACTCCTCCCCCTTCACCTTCAGCTTCCCTCAGGCCCGCCTCACTCACTACCCTCCATTCTCTGTCATTTTTCACTCTTTCTCTGGCTGTTTCAGGGGCGTCCTCACTCTCCCCACTCCACACACACCTCCCTCAGACCTCCAGGCTTTTCCCACACCTACCTCATTGGGCTATTTCATCCCTTTACTTCATTCCCTTCACTATCTAGTGATCAATTCCTTATTAGTATCAATTAGTATCAATTCCTTATTTTCTCTTTTTTGCCTTTAATATTGTTTCCATCCTGTTTTCTGGAAGCCATTGGCGCTTCTATTCTGTCTTATTTTACCTCTTTCTGCCACTTCATTCACTTGTTCAACAGGCACCTCTTAAGCACGTAAGGGCAGTGTGCTAAGTGCTAATGAAACAACGATGCACGAGCCCATTTCATTAAGCTGGAGTTCGGCCTATCACCCAGAAGCGTGGGCTGGGGCACCAGCCTATCACCCAGAAGCGTGGGCTGGGGCACCAGGTGGGCCACGCAGACAAGTGAGGGACGTTTCCCCTGGGGGATCAAGAAGGTCACTGACTGGGTACAGCTGGCCTTCTCAGCACAGCTTTCAAACACCATTTCTGCTTTCTTGCTGATTTCTGTGAATTTCTGGGGTACATTAATCCTAAACCTTGTGTGAATAGAACAGGAAACAGTTGGTACTATTAAAAGAGGGAAGAGATAGAAGACTGTAGTTCAAACGGGACATATTTTCAAGACTCACAAATGTGCATTTGCATAAATGTCCAAAGTTAGTCAGCAGATCACAACAACTTAGGAGACGTGCAGCAGGAATATTTTTAAAGTCACATCTGACCATACACCAGTCCTGTGGTCACTGTGTGGGATTAGCCAGGTTTTGCAAAGGAGGAAATATGGAAAAGGAACATGAAAAGATTTCCCAAGGTCACACTGAAGGCAGTGGTGAAAGGGATTAGGAGCTGAATGCTCTCTCGGGCCTATTTCTGAGCTACTAGACAACACAGCTTCTTGAATGCAGATGTTAAACAGGTTTTTGCCTTTAAAATAAGAGTAAAACATGTTCTTATTCTGGCCATATTTCAGTGCAAATATCCTAGGGAAGAGGGGGGTCCATCTGAAGGGAAATTAATTATTTGAAGCTTCTGGAATATGAATCAATCCAATTTCTCCCTGTGCCTTAGTAAAGACTGCTTTAGACTTCAAAGAGAGGTTCTCAAATTTTGCTGCTTATTGGAATTATCTGAGAGCTTTTAAAAACCCTAGTGCTCAGACTTCATCCAGACCAAGTCAGACTCTCTGGAAGCAGGACCCAAACATCATTATTTTTTTTTTTCAGTTCTCCAATACACAGCCAACTTTGAAAAGCTCCAGTGTTGAAACTGTGCACCCTGGGATCACCTGGGAAGCTGCAACTATTGTCCCTTGTCTCCAGGGACTATGGTTTAATTGCTTTGGACAATGGTCTGGGGTCATTGAAAGATCCCAGAATCATTCCAATATGCAACGGAGTTCGTGAACGACTGCTCAAGGGCCCTGCTACTCAGAGTCTAGTTCTGTGAACCAGGCATCATTTGAGAGCCGTTTAGAAATGCAAAATTTTGGAGGTGGCTCAGTTGGTTACGTATCCGACTTCGGCCCAGGTCATGATCTCACAGTTCATGATTTCAGGCCCCACATTGGGCTCTGTGCCATCAGCACAGCACCTGCTTCATATACTCTCTCTCCCTCTCTCTGCGCTCCCCTCCACATGGGCACACACATGCTCTCGCTCTCTCACACTCTCTCAAAAATAAATAAACATTAAAAAATTAAAAAGAAAAGAAATGCAGAATTTCAGGCCCCACCCCAGACCAGAGGAAATAGAACCTGCATTTTAATAAGGTCCTCCCTCAGATGATCTGGATGCATATTAAAGATTGAGAAGCATGCTTTTAGAGCACTCCCCCTTCAAAAAAATTTTTTTAACTTTTTACATTTTTAAACAGGGAAAGTTTATCCCTTTCTTCCAATAAGGTATAGGATAGGCACAAAGAGTGAATCACAGAATTTTAGAAATGGAAATAATAACTGCTAATGGTAATAATAATGTGCTATTAGCATTAACTATGTGCAAGGTATTTTTCATGCCAACCATTCTACATGCACTCCTTTGATATCCACCACAAACCTATGATATAGGTAGGAACCCTGTGCCCATTTCACAGCTGACCAAACTGAGGCTGACTCCTAAGTGAGCAGCTGCAAGACCACATGGAAATGCAGAAGGAGTACCTATCCTAAGATTTCCAGAGCATGAAAGCACATGCTCTTAACCGCTTGGTCAGATTTTCCCAGCCTGTATGCAAAACACTCTGGATACGTTACAGATGGGCGACCATATTGATCCCTTCAGCACCCCCATCAGGCCAGCAGGGCCTGGGGTGACCACCCACTAGAGAAAAAAAGATTAGGAAACCCTGGTCTAAATTACACTTTTTCCAAATTATCCTTTTGTGTGTTGTTGGACAAAGAAGCTGTGTCTCCTAAGGCTCAAGTAACTTACTTGCCTAAGGTCATACAGCTACTTAAAGACATTGTGGGCCCAGAGCCCAGGAGTCTCCACTGCCTGCCTGCCTCCTCCCACTAAGTGGCATTTCTTCTTCAAGTGTGGTCCCCAGCCCAGGAGCATCACCATCATCTGGGAATCATAAGAAATGCAAATGTTCAGGTCCCGGGTAGCAAGCCCTCCAGGCTATCCTGTTGTCCGTTGTTTGAGAACCAGTGCGCCAAGGCAAGCAACCCCGATGGCCTTGCCAGTGCGCCTGCTTGCAGCTCCTGTGCTTGGGTCCCTATTGCAGCTGCAGCTTCTCTGCAAAATACAGATTTCTTCAGGGGCTTAGCTTTGAACTAAGCTGAAATTTACATGCTGATTTAATCTTCTTAGGGCCTTCTTTACCTCTCAGAAAAGAGCTGTAATGCTTTAGAAAAGAGAAAGTAAATGATGAATAACAGATAAAATATTAAACACTCTCTCCATGCCTTCAACCCACTTTCTGCTAGGACAGCAAATACATGGGCATCGGAAAGGGAAAATGAAACTGACATTTCTTAAACACATACTATGGCGAGACATCAGGCACACAGTGATACAAGCATGCACGCTCTCCTCATCCATCATCTCAATGAACACAGTAATCCCTGTCTAAAAAATAGGAAGACCAAGGCTCCTAGAGATGAAGTGGCTTGCCTAAGATTATAAAGTGGCAATGGCAGCCCCCAGGGTTTGTCCCACAGTCCCTGCTCCTGTGTTCCTTGCCCTCCAGCAGGAAAGGGAAAGAGCTTAGGACACACTCAGTATCTGCAATGATTGGTTTCCAGATTTCTCAGAGCAGCTCCCAAAACAGATCCACTTACTCAGAGCCCCCAGGATGCCTAACTGAACAACACTTTCCTATATTCTGTGTTTGCACTGCATTATGGAAGCTGCTCTCAAAGCGTAAGAATTAACCATCCAAGGAATTTGTTCAGCCGTGCTTGAGTACCCTGAAACGCTTAGAAGTTTATTCCTTGGGGCACCTGGGTGGCTTAGTCGGTTGAGCCTCCGGCTTCGGCTCAGATCATGATTTCGCGGTTCATGGGTTCGAGCCCCGTGTCGGGCTCTGTGCTGACAGCTCAGATGAGGCCTGCTTGGGATTCTGTGTCTCCTTCTCTCTCTGCCCCTCCCCCACTCATCTCTCTCTCTCTCTCTCTCTCTCTCTCTTTCTCTTTCTCAAAAATAAATAAACATTAAAAAATTTTTAAAAGAAGAAATGAAATGTATTCCTAACTGACAGCATCTGTCCCAAGGCAGCAGTTCCTTTGTTGCCAATGCCCTGCTAGCAGCCTTGAGTTTGGCTCTTCAGAAGACCTGGAACTTCTTTGCCACATCTTGAACTTGAGAAATGAACCCCCAAGAGAAAGAAACACATGAAGATAGTGCGAGTGAGCCACATCGTCTCCACCTCCCCAGTAAGAGCTCATGTTCCTGCCACAAAATGCAACAAGGCTCTGAGCTATAATCCAATAAGTAGAGCAAAAAGGACACTGGCTAATTCAAGCACAGAAAGAAACAGACACCTAGGGAAGGGCCAGTGTTGGGCTGTAAATCCACACAGACTTCCTTCCCTGTTTGTCCCAGCACCTGCCCAGCACAAGCTCTAAACACCCACTTTCTAGTCCTCCTGTTCATTCACAAGGTGGACACACAGTGGTTAACCTGAACCCTGCAATGAGGCTTCAACACTGGGTCCAAACAGATAAACCCTACAGAGAACTCAGCAGGCAAAACAAAAGTTGTGTCTCACCTTTCTCATTCATACAAGGAGAAAGCCATTCTCCACTCTGAGTAATTTTGATTGAACTTCATGCTTTTGCCGAAATGCAGGTCAGTTACTTCTGTAAAGGGCCCCACAGGCTGTATTTCCTCTTATCTGAGGCTGAGTCAGGCCTGGGACTCTTTGAAAACCTGCATCCAGCCCAAGAGTTACTGTTTACTTGTCACTATTCAGATTCCAAGCTCCACTCTTCATTGTCCGTTCCAAGTGCATGTACTGCCACCATCGCTGACACTTGATTAAAATCAAGAAAAAGTGATTCAGACATGATGGGCAACACCATATTATTATTTCAGGCCCCTGACAAAGGAGTGACAATGGAAAGATCCACAATAGTAGCCAAATGCCTAAAAGTTCAGGGACATCTCTTCTCAGTAGGCAAAGAAAGGTGCCGACAGCAGCTGCATGAAGGAGTGTTGGGGGTGGAGGACAGAAGCCCTTGCGCATTTTCCTTAATTGTTCCCCTTCAGATTATGAAAAGGCGTTGCTATGTAATTATAATAGTGTTGGAAATGGTCTGAAGCACAATCAAAAATGACTTGGCTAAAGAAAGCATGAAAGGGAGGGGGAAATGGTCTAGAAAGGGTATAGGTGGTTCGAAGGTTAGCTGTGAACATGGATTTGAGAGGCTGTGGCACATTATCAGCATAGCATCCTCTGTGGAGTGGTGGTGGGGGCAAAATTTCCATAAAGAATGTTTTCAAGAATGGCTTAGGGTCAGTTAACATATACAGAGCATAATATCATGGACTATTTTATTTAATCTTCCCCAAACCATTCATCATTCCCACGTAACAGAAGAGGAATCTGAGGTTCGAATGGTTAATGGGCTAGCCAGAGATCACAGAACTGATCAGTGACATGTTAGTTTCTTGAATGCAAGTCAGTACTTCTAGCTGCTACTGTTCTCTGTATCATGAAACCTACCTAAAGGTGCCTCCGGGGGCAAGGCAGGCAGTGGAGATAAGGGGAGCTACCAGATTTGAAGAGGGGAAAAGAAGTAAAAGCAATCAACATATGGCTTCAGTCAGTGAACATTAGGGATTGGTGGGGGCTACGACGAATGAAGAATTATAGACAGCATCTCAAGTGAACAGCTGGTATTCAGAAGCAAGTGACTGTTACCTTTCAGGAGTGCAGACTCAACTGCCAGATCTGATGACTGTTCAAGAAAAACTGGAAGTCAGATTTTTAGATAAGCTTTTCTGTTTGTTTTAATGTTTGCTCAAAAAAATCTTAAACATCAGGCATTTGCCTGTTCCATCAAGAGACAAAACAAAATCTGTCTGCAAACCAGATTCAGCTCATGAACTGCCAGAGGTAACCTCAGCCTTTCCTTACCATTAATATCAAATTATTAAATTTTACCATATACGTAGGACCTCAGTGATCTTCTGATCAGTTCCTCTACCTTACAGATGAAAATGTTGCAAGTCATAAACACAAACTGAAATGGTAAATATTAATCTTCATGATAATGTTATTTTAGACATAATTCTATTTCCCACATGGAACATGTGCAGAAAGATCATATTGTCCCACGAAGACTAGAATCCCAGTCCTGCTAAGTAGGAGCTGTGTGACCTTAAGCAAGTAACTTAACCACTCTGAGCATTCAGTTTCTTCATGTGCAAAATGGAAACACTGACATGTAAATTACAAAGCCATAAGAATTAAATAAGACAATTATTAGGGGTGCCTGGGTAGCTCAGTGGGTTGAGCATCTGACTCTTGATTTTGGCTCAGGTCATGATCCTAGGATAGTAGGATGGAGCTCCACACTGAGCATGGAGCCTGCTTGAGATTCTCTCTCTCTCTCTCTCTCTCTCTTTCTCTCCCCCCGCCCCCCCCGCCCTTCTCCCCTGCTCACATTCTCTCTCTCTCAAATAAATTTTTAAAATAATAAAATAAGGCAATTATTAGAAGTTATAGTATACAAGGCCTATCAGAGAAGCTTGGGCAAGGCCTTCAAGGTTGCTACTGCTCACTCTTCTCCCCGCCCCAGCCTTGTATGTGAATTTCTTTTCTTTTAGTATTTGGATAGCCCATTTAGAATCCAGCCAATTTCCTTATAAAGTTCATGTAAAATAGAAACTGGAATTTCTAATTTTATCTGATGCAGACTCCTCCACTAGATTGCTCTGCTTTCTTGTCATAGACTTACTGGGTACCTTGGTTGGCAATAGTCTTGCCTTGTCAAGATTTGAAAATGCACTCTAACAATTTGAGGCTTACCCTACTCTAGAGGAAAAACCCAGATTGTTTTCTTTCCTGAATGAGAAAAACCTAGTTCTTCCCTACTGTGTTTCATTCTTGTGAGCCCCTTTTACTACACATACAGCACACCACTTCAGATACTTCTGGTCACCAAATGTGTGTGGGCTTTTCCACAACAAGCAAATCTCAGACACCAGCTGGATATCCTACTCAGTTCTGACACAATGTATCCAGAGATAGCATCAAGTCCCATAGGCAAGGGCTCAGTCCCACAAGACTGCCCCCCACCTTCAGACGCCAGGAGCAAGTCCAGGTCATCACCTGTGCTCCTAACCAACCAGCTACAGATAGAGGTTCCAATGACCCCTCCTCAGGTTCAAAGTATTTGCTAGAAAGGTTCACAGAACTCAGGAAGACACTTACATATGTTTACCAGTTTGTTAAAGGTTATGGTAAAGGATACAGATGAATAGCCAGATGAAAGGTACATAGGGGGAGTGCTGGGCAGTCCCGAGCATAGAAGCTTCTGTTCCCATGGAGCTGGGGTGGGTCACCCTCCCCGTGTGGATGTGTTCATCAGCCTGGTAGCTCTCCAAATCCCTTGTTATTGGAATTTTATGGAGGCTTCCTCACGAAGACATGACAAATTATTAACTCCATTTTGAGCCCCTCTCCCCACTCTGGAGAATGGGAGGTGGACTGAAAATTCCAAGCTTCTAATCATGGCTTGGTCTTTCTGGTGACCAGCCCCCATCGAGGAGCCTACCCAGAGTTGCCTCATTAGAACAAGAAATGTTCCTAAGTGCTCTTATCGCTTAGGAATTTACAAGAGTCTTAGGAGCCCAGGGTCAGGACAGAGACAAATATTAGGACAAGTGGTGCTCCTAGAGCTCTGATCACTTAGCAAGTTATGAAGTGTCAGGAGCCCTGGGTTAGGAGCCTAGTGGGGAGTGGGGAGGAGAACGTGTATATTTTCTATTATCTCACACCTACTATACATGTTTGCCCATTGGAAGCAGGCAGAAAACCAAACTCCTACATCTCCCCTCCTTCCTCCATCCATTGCCTACATTCAGAGCGTTCTTTCCCACTGTAAACACCGACAATTACAAGAGAGAGTAGGCAATTTGGGTATAGTTTTTAGTTTTACCTGAGGTTAAGTGAATCCCACAGCAATGAAAAGTCAATACTGTATTTGGCCAAATAGACATTATTAAAGCATCTAGATTAAATGAAATATAAATAATAGTCCATTGATTTTTTATCCAACTTTGTAATTTAGTTTACAAGAAGCAGTTATTCTCAATACACCAAGAGCTTGACTTGGCTGAATGTATTCTACGATATGTTATAGGAATTTATGTTTTATCATCCCATCTTATTTGTTCTGTTTGTTTTTACAGATGTGTATAAGCAAAGAGGTTTATCAAATTTCTTTTCTTTTTTTTTTTTACTCTCTGGTCCCAGTTGAATGCTTGATTTGAACAATAAATACCTCCTGCAAGGGTAACAGAGGAATTCAAAACATTGACTTTTGCTAAAAGATGAAATTCTTCAGTATGAGTAAATACTGTAGGAATCATATTTTAAAATCTGATCCTGGAGATTAAACCAACTTCCTATTCTGAGACTACCCAGTGTTCGGGTGTCACATTATTCAGGAATTTCCAATTCTACGCCAAATATGACTCAGATAAGCTCTCGTGATTGACACTAACCTACTAAAATTCACAACTGCCAACCTCAGTCTCAGATCACATTCAACAACAGAAAGTGAACTTGCACGATGCCCAGTCTTCAGGTGGATTCCATCTTGAAGGTCCTTTCCCCCATAGGCACTAAGGATACCGAAGGCAATTATCAGGAAAATGCCAATTATGTCAATAACAGAACGGCCATAGAATGGTAAACAGCATGAATTAGTCTCCCTCTTCTCAGCCATTTATAAAAATATCTATTCATGACAGTTTTCTTATCTAAAGATGTGATGGCAAAGCTAACTTTATACACATACTATTGATTTTTGGCAGAATGAAGTCAAATAATACTTTAAAAGTATAAGAATGAGGAATACATGTAGATATACATATCTGCCAGGTCACTTGTTAAACCCTGCGTAAGCCAGTGCATACAAGTAGGTCATTGAAAGTCAGTGCAAACCGGGGCAGCTCTCCTGGCAGGAGACATTAACCTGCAAGAGGAATCTTGCAGACAAGTGATACATTTTAGCCAAGCAGCTATATATTTTATTTATGAATTGATATAAGCATAGAGATATACAGGAGAGGAATGCATATACTATGTATCCTTAAACACACTCCAAAATAAAGATAGATGAGAAGAGAAATGTATACCTACACATTCACCAATTTAATGGAGGGGGGGTCTTTTCCCCCACCTTCAACCACTCTGAAAAAAACCCATAAAAGAATGAAAGAAATCAGAGCTCTAATTACAGCTCTGGGGCCTATAATGTGGTTAGTGGCTTCTATTTTGTCCCCCAGCAGGTGTAACATTAACCAGCCCCAGGCTCCTGTCTCAGTTAAGATCACCTTTGCTGTAGCCTGAGCAGTGACCTCAAGCACAGAGGGATCTGGGGACTCACATATACCACTTGGTCCGAAAGGCGCCAGGGTCTTGCATTTTTTATCCTAAAGCGGACAGATTTCTCTTCCTAGGTGTTTACTTAGGTGTGTTTTAGACAGTGGTACGTACATTTCCTTCATCATGAAATGTGAGGTCAGGAAGAACCTTCAAGCCCCTCATTTTCTAGCTCTAGGATGTCCTCCAGCTACAAGGGCTGCTACAAAAACACAGGAAAACACAAACAGAGCATCTTCATGTGGCCAGGAGGAGGCAGAATACAGCAGAAAGCACAAGGCCCTGGAAGTAGGCCAAGTCGGGTCCCAGTCACAGATGGAGGCATTGAGCCAAATTCCCTAAGCTTTCTGATCTGGTTTACTCAGCCATACATGGAAATGACAGTATAAGTCTACAAGTTGTCCTCAGTAGTTCAGAAATCCAAACTGCCCTGAAATGCAAAGTGTTTCCTAATCCGTGTGATAGCAAAGTCAGCTGAGACAGAACTTAATTAGAGGTAAAATCTGACCTAAAGTGACGAGGCTACATATCATCCTTATTTATTCCATGGCAGCCAAGCACCACGCCAGGGCCTGGTGCAGGGGAGTCTAAGCTAAACAGAAGGACTCTGGTTCTGTGTCCTCATCCCATGTGCTCAGTGGAGGGACTTCAGCTACTTTGAAATCCCCGGCTCTTGCCTGCTGTTCCAATTGGAGTAGCAGGTTAGGCCAGAAAGGAGCCAAGAGGATGACCCTTGTTTGTGGGAGCAAAGGAACCTATGTGAGAGTCCCCTCCAACCCCACTATCACTGGCTCAGAGCAGAGGTGTGGGTGATGATCTTCAGCTGGACTCACTTTACAGCTCTTATTGGCTCAACTCCAAAATTTCACTGTGGCATTTCTTGATTTTTCCCCCTTTTAAAAGGTGGGGAAAAGGGTAAGTGGAAAAAGAGGCTTGTAGCTTCACAGAATTTTTTCATTCTGTAATAAATAATAAATTTGAAAGAAGGAATGGTATCTCAAAAGAAAAAGTCAGTTACCCTGCAAAATCCTCTTCAGGAGAGACTTTTTAAACCTGTGCCATGGGAGCTGGATTGCACTTGTGATTGCTATATTTTTTTCCTCCATCACTGGATAGTTTTAAGTTGAGTTTGTGCTTTTCTTTCCTCATGTCTCAAAGCCAAGATCCTCAGCCTTTTCCTTTCTGAATGCTGACCCATAAGGTTTCCTTCCAGTGCTGGAGAGAACAGCTGGCTTTGGTACACCATCAGGGCCAGCCTCACTAGTGAGTCGAGTGAGAAATATAATGTGTAGTAGAGGGGGCAAGGTCCTGCTCCATGTAAGCCCTGCCACCTGGCCTTCTGCCACTCAAGCTGTGTCCCTTTGAGACCACGAGAGTGTTAGTCAGCAGGAAGCATCTAAGCAAACATCACCAAGTAAGACTAAGCCTCATCAACTTAGCATTTTGGCGAACAGACACTGACAGTCAAATCCTGTGGGAATGGACGCTGGGAGGGTGGGATGGAAACGGTGTGAGGCCAAGGAGGGCACTGCTCGGAGGGTGAAGCTCCACCAGCCTCACTGTTTCCCATGTCGTTTTTAGGCAAGTCAGCACCCTTCCTATCGCTAAGGTATCTGAGATGCCGCAGGGCGGGGTTGCCAGAATTCCCTCAATCCCAGGCTTTCCTATCCTCAGTTGAATACATGATATTCTAGTCCACATGCAACAAACAGTTTTTGAGCATTGACTATGTGCCAGGTCTCAGTCTAGGCAATGGGAAGACATAAAGTATAGCCCTGACCTTGAGGGACTCAAAACTTTCACCTATCTAGAGATGTCTAGATGTAACATGATTTTATTAATTCTCAAAGTGGGTTCCATGGAACATGAAGTCTAAGAGACAGAAGAGGTAAGGAGAACAGGTCCTATCTAAATTTGAGAAACACTGCTTGCTTAACAGTGTGTAGAAAGAAGAGTCTTAGCAATAAAGAGATATGCTTAATTTCATGACTTATTTAGGCCCAGAACCCATTTATCATGTAATGTCTTAATATCATAAGGTGCTTAATCTGCCATGAAACATAGTTTGGACCCAACCCATGTGCTTCATTTCAGCTAGATGCACCTTAGAATTCAGAATTTGGGGGATGTTAGCAAGGTAAACTAGTACACCCCTTCTCTGTGCCATTTGTGATGGCTGAAGGCTTCTTCAGAGAGGAAACAGAGAAGATCTACTCCATTAGACACCCAGGCCTGCTAGCAGGGTTTGAGGACTAATGTTTGCCCATCCAACTCTGGAATCTGGGACCACATGACCAGACTTCTACTTGTTTCAGCCATATTTGTCCCATTTATTTATAAAAAAAAAAAAAAAAAAAAAAATAGATGTACTGAGAACCAATTATGGAAGCAACTACATTGAAACTGGGTATTCTTTGTCATCAGAGAACTTGTAGACTGTCTGTAGGGGGAGGGGAGGACTGACCAGTTGACAAGCAATTTGAAGGTGTGATAAATGCCATAATTAGGGTGACCATATATTTTGGTTTGCCTGGGTCAGTCCCAATTTACCCCCCATTGTCCATGTATAATATGTACAGGTGCCCCCTTTTACTCCAATGAGTGTTCTAGTTTTGACAATAGATTACCCAGTCCCCCTAGTTACAGTGGGTTCAGGATGTAGAAGTCCCTAGGAGGGAGAGTCCCAGTGAGCTCAGAGGACCTGACACCTGAGTTGAGTCCTGAGTAACTGAGGAGGCAGAGGTAGCCAGGGACAGTGGAGGCATCAGCACTCAGGTGGAGGAAATAGAAGTGCAAAGAATGATAGAAGACGGGACTTTGCACATGCAATTACACTGAAAGAGGCAGGAGATGGGTCTCAAAGAGTCCAGTTTAGACTCCTCAGGGCCACAGGAAGCTTTCGATAGGGTTGTAGGTAGAGACGTACCATAATCTAATCAACATTGCAGAAGAACCACTCTGGCTGTGAGTGGAGGCAGGCAGTGAGCTGGGGCTGCTCAGTACAGTCCCTAGACCAGTGAGGAGACTGTTGCAGCCACCGAGAAGAGACATGCTAGCAGCCTGAGTGAACAGCAGCAAGTTTTGGGCTAGAGAGAAGTGGATGGATGGATGGATGGATGGATGGATGGATCGATCGATCGATCGATCGATCGATGATGAATGGATGGATAAGGAAGTCTTGGGCAGGTAGAAGAGACAGAACTTGGTAACTGATTGATTGATCGACTGTGATGCAGAAGTGAGAAAACAGAGTTGAAAGTCAGACCCATGCTTGAGCATGACAGTGCATGATGGAGCCTTTAATGAGACAGGGAGCATGGGGGAGAGCAACAGGTCTTAGTAAGAGGGAGACAAGAAAGTCAATTTCAGTCAGAACAAATGTGAGGTGTCCTTGCTGTGTCTTGGCCTTTTTTTCCAGAGCTTCAGAGCTGATAGGGTGAAGACAAAGGAATGTTTTTTAAAACTATTCAGAAACATTCTTGAAACTGAATGAAACAAAAAGCCAAGTCAAAGTGTACTAGAGCCGCCTTGTTACTGGCACGACATATCACTGGCTGCTGTTGTTTAGGAGGCAGTAAACTGAGCCTCCAACACCAAGCTCCTCTGTTTTTCCCTACAACAGAGCAGGTGTAGACAAGGGCCCTATAAGCATCCCTCCTCCCACCCTGTGTACAGAACCCTCTGCCTCCAGCCTCTGCTACCACTGACAACCCAGCTGAGCAGACCAGCAGCTATCAAGTGGCCCTAGTCCTTCCTCAGGTTGAGGCAGGCTCACATTCTGACAATGGACCGCTCTCAAAGCCATCCACCGGCCCTCTGAGCCTTCCACCAGCACTGGCAGTTCTCTTGCAACCACATCCTCGCCATCCCTGGGGCCATGATGCAATGGCTGGATCCATGCAATGCAATGGCATGCATGATGCAAAGCTGGATGAGGGCAGAAGCAAGGGTATTTGGTTTGCTTTTGGCCAGAAAGGATCAGAGCTTTAAATTCCCATGGCCGTCCTTGGATCTTCCAAAGTCATTTGAAATTCTCTACTTGATTTTCTGGCCACTGTGGCTTTAGGCTCTTGGTTCAAAATTTATTGGTATTATTCATGGGGGTTATAGTCTGAGAAGTTAAAGTGACTGCATGTGTGTAATGATTCTACTCTTACCACTCAAAGAACAAGAATTGCTTCATGGAACGTCACTGTCAACAGGGCTCTGCTCAGCAGCGATGCTGTAGCAGGAGGCATCGCCTCCAGAGCCGGCATGAAATCATCTCACTCAAAACTGTCTGGTTCAGGGACTGGAATGAGCTTATTGTCTGGAACCCTGAGCCATCTGCAGATGTATTACTCACCCGTAGAGGCTTCCTGTCGTAATCCAGAGGACCAACCTTTGCATGCAAAGCAAGAAAATTCCAAATTCAGGTCTCATTTCTTAAGTTGTTACAGTGACCCAGGGCCAAGGTACATCTTTCAAATGACGCCTAGAAAGAATTCCTGGCCCTGAAAATGCAAATCAGTAGGACCTGAGCTATGTATTTCTATTTCACTCAGCAGTCCCAGGAAACCTGTGGGCATTTGGATTTTATAAAGTGTGATGTGTTCTTTGGGTTTTGTTATAATGGGAGTCTAGGCTTAGCTTTTTATTCCATGCTCTCTCTGTGTATAGCTGGAATTACAATCATCATAATCAAGCATTTAAGCAAACAAAAATAATCATTTGAAAGCTATTTTCCATAAGCTCTTTAGTTCTCAATTCACTTCAGAAGGAAATGTTCCTTTTTTTCCTATTGTAGTACTGTCCACAGTAAAAGCAATGGCCAGTTCTCCACACATAAAATTAATTCCACTTCAGCTTTTCTGAATAAAAACAAATCGATCAAAAGCCCAAATTTGTTTTTCTTCCAAGAAGGCTTTTTTTTTTTTTTTTTGGTACAGGGTGAGGTAGAAGGCAAAGTACCTTCCACTTTCTATCCAATCAACCTAGCATCATTTATTGGAAACATTCTCCCTTTCCCCACCATACTGCGGTACCAGTNTTTTTTTTGTACAGGCCAAAATCTACTTGTGAACACCATCCTAATTATACTTAAAAGTAAGCACTTCGTATCATTTTGAGCCCTCCTGGAAACCTCAAATTGTTATCTCTGGGAATGTTTTAATCTCTAAAATCCCCTTTAGGGTCCATGTCACGCAATTCTCTTAACCCAGGACATTTCTAATTAAAGTGCAAAGATCCATAAATGCAATGATTCTATAAACTAACTCACTATTATTCCATTACCACTGAGGGACAAGGTGCTGAGCAGAAAATGAGGAAATGATTGTACTGGCCTGCTCGAATAGCAGCAATGGGAATTATTCCAAACCTCAAGGGAATAGCTATCGAGTCAGCTCCTTCATTGTGTAGGGCCAAGAGAGAGAATTTGCAAGGATAACTCAAAACAATGGACAATCTGTTCCAGGTTCTTTCAACTTCAGGAACCTGTGAATCATAAAAATGAAACACAAAAATCACACGAGAAACTAGCAATGGTAAGCACAGGAAAAGAAACTCCCAGAGTGTAAAGAAGGGGTAAAAGAATTTTTCCTGTCTATAGCACCCTTTGATGTCTGTCCCTTGGGAGGCTATTTTTTGAGTCCTCAAATAAATCAGTTTGCTTTATTAGAAATCTCCTAAATTGGCAAAGAAAAATCTTTTGCCCAAAGTGTGAGCTGACCAAGCCAGAGAAGTTAAGCACAGAATGAGAAAAGTTGGCTTTGCCACCTCTTCTGAATCAACGCCAACAGTCCATCTAGAACTACCTTGCTGGGCATTCTTGGGCCTTCCTTGCTTACCTGCAATTATCACTCATTTCATGCCAGCCCAGCTACCAGGACAGAGAAGGACCTGAGAGATGAGACGGTGGCACATCCCTTGTGAGGTCCAGAAATAGGGGAGCCACAATTTTGCATTAAGACTTCTAATGATGTGGGTTATAATGACTCAAAGGTGACCTGCACAATCTATCAGACACTGTGAAGTTTAATTCTAAAGAGTTTAGAGTTAATCTGAGGTTTTTTTGCTACCTGGGGAGAACACCAGAAGATACCATTCTGATGGCTATCTGCAGTCCTTGAAATCTGCTGTGGTAGCTTTCCAGCTCCACTTATATCTAGAACTGCATCCCTAAACTGAGAAGTATCAATGGAAGAAAAAGAATATCACTCCACACTGCAAAACAATATAGGCTTGGCCTGAACAAGAACACTGGGAGTTCCCAGCTGAAAGGAAGTTAGGCAGCTGGAAGGGATGTTACCAAGTGGTAAACTTCAGTGATTGGTGGGGACCCTGGGCATACCCTGTACTGACAATGCCTTAGTTTCCTTTCAAAATTCTCTCATGGATCTGAATGGTGTTAGTCCTGTGGCCCCACAGAAGTCAATAGAAAGAGTCCTGGAATGCTTGGCTTGGCCTCCTCCAAATCCTCAAGAAGGTCACAGAGCTTCTATGTCCAGCGGCACCATGCACACAGGCCCAGGGCTTCGCCTTAGCTCTCAGGCAGGTGCTAGGAAGGTTTATTGAGACCCTCACCCCTTCTCTACCATGACCACCTCCAGAGTATACACACACCTTTATTGGCAAGCACTCTTAAAACTGGCAACAAAAAAAGAAAATCAATTAGGAGAAAATTATGACTATTATTCAGTCAGCAGATGGCATGTGTAATATGAAAACTCTCCAAACTTCCACAGTCACCAATTTTTGAAAGCCCTTGACCTCTCTTTTGTTGGATGAAAGAGAAAAGAATCTTTCAGTTCTGCTTGCATTACTAACCTCTATATTCGAACCTCTCCTTGGTTCTGGGCTACAAGCCACATCTCATACTCTCTCAACTATGTATCCAATTCCTAAAATGCTTGAAACACTACTGCTCATGAATGGAAACTCAAAACTATAAGAGAAAGTGGGATGGTGAGAGACCTCTTCCTCTTCTACGGTGCCCCTATTTTCCTTTCCTTATTTTCTTCAAACAACCAGTGATGCATGGGACAAAATGTTAAAACTTCAACCACTGAAAATGGAAATCTCCAGTAAATTCTCTCATGGCAAATACCAAATGGTGGGCAATTCTCCCAACCCGAGCCCATGAGTCTTGTCACAAAGCTTCTAGGCTACAGTCACCTATTGGTTTGATGGTCTCAGGTATAAATGGTGCCAAAGAAACCTCAGAGAATTCAGAAACGTGAAGGTCTTTTCTAAGACCTCCTAAGAGTCACCTCTGATGACTCTTTTCAAGGCCATTGAGCTCCAGAGTCAAAGAGAGGGAGAGTCAAGCTGGTAGTACAGCAACCTGAGTTCACTTCCTGGCTTTACCACTACCTAGCTGTGTGGCCATGGGATGGCTCCTTTGTCTCCCTGTGCCTCAGTTTCCTTACCCATAAAATGGGAATAATGAAAGAGGTACCTCCTAGGGTTAAAGGAGATTATTCATGTGAAATACTTAACACAGAGCTTCCAACATAGTGTTTAATAAATGCTAGACACCATTAACCCTGCAGTTCTGAGCCAGAGGCCCAAAGAGGCATGAACTTACTGCTTTTTATTCCAACTCATGTCAGAAACTCAGCAATGTTACATAGAATTTGAAATCAGGAGGTAAGAATAGCAGGAGCTCCTCTATACTATAGAAAGGCCCATTGAGGAGCGCCTGGGTGGCTCAGTCAGTTGAGTGACTGACTCTTGGTTTCCGCTCAGGTCATAATCTCACAGTTTCGTGGGTTTGAGCCCCACATCAGGCTCTGTCCTGGCAGCGTGGGGGCCTGCCTGGGATTCTGTCTCCCTTTCTCCTCACCTCTCTCCCACTTGCACTATTTCTGTCTCCCTCAAAAATAAATAAATAAAACTTAAAAAAAATAAAGGCCCATTGATAGCAGCATATATTTACTTTTCTATCCTTATTTATAGTTAATCAGCAAGGATTGCAAGGATATTTGAAACCTCACATACAGCCAAAGGATGTTGCTGTCTGTATCTCACTAATGTGATCAGCAGAAAGTTTTACTAGGCTTGGCAGCTCACCCACAAATGATTAGTTCAGTAGGGGGTGAGGGGAAGCCCCAAAAGCAAGGACCCACCCACCATTGCAGAGTGGGTCTCATGGGCTTCAAATTTTTGCCTAAACACTAAGGTGGAAATCTCCAAAGATCTAGTTTCCTTACCAGATTCTGATTCCTAAGATTCAGGTTGAGCTGGAAATGCCCTCAAAGTAATCACATTTCTGAGAAATGGCCAATGCTTCCCACCCACTACCACTACTGAGTAGCAGAGGAATGTAAATAAGGGAAAACTCTCCATGCTGCTAAAATATTTAGAGAGGAATTCTGACTGAAGGTCACAATCAATTCAGCCTTCCCAGTTCCTCAGGGTGATTTCAAATTGGGTTTCAAAAAGAGGCCAAGAGCCAAATCCCACAGAAATTTCTGGAGCTGGCATTAAATGAATCTTGCACAGAACTCCTAGCAGCGGTTAGATATTAACAAGGAGAAAAGAACAATTATCGTTTGGGACTCCAAGTGCCACTTTATGTCACTTTAAAGAATGAATAGACTTCCAGCTCCACTCAGCTGTCTGCTCACAATTACAAAGCAATGGTAAATAATCATGGCAAATGGAAGGTTTGATTTAGGAGAGTGAAATTGTATAACGACTCAGTGCTTTCTCTTCCTTTTCTGTGGCAAGCGGGATAGCTCCTACCACTGGTTTAGCACACATACAGATCTGTGACTTACAAAAAAAAAGGCCCTGGAACTGTTTGTTAAGGCAGACACACAAACACACAGAACAAACCTACCAAAACATTTTTTATTACTTTTACAAGGAGAGAATAATCATATGATGACGCATGGTTTAATTTGCCCTCCAGTGGGTTTTCCTAGGCAAAGGATCATATCTATCCATGCCAATAAAATTCTGAGTGGTTTTAATAGAAAGTATGTCTTTCCATTTTCTCAGTACAGTGGTTTCTGCGTACGCCATCTGAGCTCTACCCCTGAGAAGATGTATTGATATGGCAGATATGGGCAGTACTTCTCTCCTTTTGCACCCATAATTCACTAGAAGGGGAAGGCAGGTTTTATACTTGCTCTGAAAGGGGTCTAGACCCCGAGTAGTGAAGGCTTTGATCTAGGGCCCAGAAGTATCTTATCCAAACATGCATTCATTTAATCTTGCAACTCAAGAGTGATGGACCCTTCCAAAGTGGTTCGGGAGGACCAAAGGGACAAAGTTGGGGCACACAGGAGGGACTTGTAAGTATGCCCAAGGAGCCAGTTATCTGTGATACCCAGTCTCAGGAGAGAAGCTTTGCCTTTCAGAGAGGCAGGAGGGGTAATGTAAAGCATTCCTAAGGCAGGCAGTCTCCTCTCAGGGCTTTCCAGGGGAGTGAGGTTTTGTATACTGGAAAACATAACAGCAAAGGAGAGCCGCCTCGGGAGATCTGGGCAGACTGGAACATATGACTGCAGGTGTTCCCACCTTTCCTGCCAGGGCCCAGTCTGACATACTCATCTCTCTCACCCCCTCCCTAAGACTCCCATCCGGTGTCATTTCCCATGACTTGATTTCTCACCAACTAAATCCCAAATAAGGTGTAGGCTTCAGATAATACCTTTCCCAAAATAATTTACATGTTAACAGAAAACCCTAAATGCTTTTCAAGTCTCAGTTCCATTCAGTAAACATCAGTTGAGAAGACTCATTTCTGCTTATGGGGCATTAATCACTGCAGATGAGAAAAGGAATGAGAAAATGTTCTGCCCTCAAGGAGGTCACAGTCTAATAGGAGAGGAGATGTATAGTCAGAAAATCCTGATATGTTATGATCAATCAGAGAGGTTTGAGTGAAGGTCTGTGGGAGCCCCAGTGAAAAAATTCTCTAGTTGGAATACAGGAATAGACACAAAGAGGAGCTATTTGCATTGAGCTGCATGTCCATTAGGACTGTGTTTGGCTGCATATACCGGAAAAAATCTAAATAACCATAGCTTAATCAAAATAGAGGTTTTCATCTCATGTAAAAGAAGCCCAGCATTAGACAGTATACAGCTGGTAATAGAGTTCCATGATGTCATCAGTATTTCTCTGGTCCTTCTATCTTTCTCCTTTATAGTCCTTAGAATGCAGCTTCTGTCCACAAGTGTACCTTATGGCCCCAATATGGCTGCTGGAACACCAGACAGCTCATTTAAGTTCCAAGCAAGAAGGGAAAAAGAGCAAATTTGATACTATCTTTTAGGAGCTTCTCTAGAAATTCTACCCAACAAACTTTCCATTTCATTGGCCATTCAATCTGCTGAGGAAATAGAACCTCCTTCTGTTACAAGGAGGAATGGGAGATGGGATATTGGCTAGGCAAATACTAGCAATCTATTCCACAGGATTTAAAGAATAAACAAGTCTCCCTGAAAGACAAAGTAAGGAAGGATATCCTCGGTAGTGGAAATAGAACATTAAAGATAAAAGTCTGTTAAGTATTTGGGGGATGTGGGAACTGTGCCAGCCTACAAGGCCTTCCATGTCAACTTTAGTAAATTAACCTTGTTGTTTTGTTTTTAAGTCAGTGGATTTTCTAACTTTTGGGTATGTACTGTGGTTATTGTTCATAGGAACCCTTTTATCTGAATGGACTTTTATGAAAAAAACTAAAAGAGAAGCAGCTTAGCTCAAGATGAGATTGGAGGAGAACTATAATAACCATAGGGGAGAGAATGGCAAATGCTAGGAAAGTCGTAAATAAAAGATCACTGGGATTTCAGAGGCAATGACAGAATGAGACAGAATGACACAGTGAGCTGTGTCAGAATTGATTTAAGATTTCCAAGTGCCAGCTAAAATGAAAAGTTCAAATGGAGAGAACAGCATATGCAAAGGCCCAGAAACACAGTGATATGTAAATGGGAACCAGTGCCTAATTGTATTTCTCAGGAGTTAAGGTTTGTGAAAGAGTGTGGGGAAAATGGTTGGAAAGGTAGGTGAGAGGGATCAACAGAGGGCAATGAAGTTCAAGTGCCAAGAATATATAAGGCCTGAATCTGGAGCTATGTACATCTAAAAGGCAAAATCGCACAGAAAGGGTAAGTCCACTACTCAGCCACCTTTCGACCTACTCTCTGGTGCCCCACAGCCCCCCTCAACCGAAGCAACTGCAACCTAACTCTCTAGGATCCTAGTCACACAACCACTTAGTCCTTATTCCTGAAATTCACCAACTCCAGAAAGTTAAGACCCTGAGGAGACATAGTGGTGGTCTATGTTCTCCCTCCGCTATGGAGAGTCCTCTCTCTGTCTATACTTTGGGGTTATCAATGTGGCAGATGCTTTGGGAAAATGATTTGCAAACTATAGGAAGCTATCCATAACAAGTTGGGACCAGCATTTCTAAACAACAAATGAAATGGTAGAGAACACTGTATTAGTCAGAACAGGATAGACTATATCGTGCTAACAAACATTTCCCAAATCTCAGTGGCCCATCGAGCAGTTAATTTCTTTCTCACGTAAAGGCTGCGAAGGTTATGGATGACCCTCTTGGGCCACTATCCTCTATGTGGCAACTCAGTGATCCAGGCAGCTTTGATCTGTAGCTCCACTCTCTCAGCCTGAGGCCTCATTGGTTCATGGTAGCAGGGAAGAAGTCGGCAAGGTTGCATGCTGGCCCTACAGAATTATGCCTTAACTGAAATAGAGGTCTTCAGCCTATAGGTCCTTGTGGAAGTGACACTAGCCACTCAGAACCATACACATTGGCTGAAATTAGTCATATAGATACCCCTCCCCTCTTCAAAGAAGCTGATGTACCTACTTTAGGTACCAGAAAAAAAGAGGAGGATTGGATACTGGTACACACTAGCCACATCTAGTATACCCATAATAGGAGAGAGGTGGAATGGAATGGGGTAAGCTAGGGTAGGATAGGGAATAGGAATAGATCCAAATGCATCATAGAAGTATTTTTAGTGTTACGTATATACAATTGAGCAGATGTTAGGGCATGTACTCAGTAGCAATTGTAAAACATATTTCCAGGTAGAAGTTGGAGGTAAAGGGAAAAAAAAAATTGAAAGTGATTGCATCTGAGAGAAAAACGTGCCTGGAGAGGAGAATGAGATTATTTATGACACGTGACCCTGTAACAACAAAGAGCTCTCCTCTTGTATCTCCTCAGTCAAAGGAAATAAAGCTTCTAATGTCTCCTGAACGGGCTTCATTTTATAGCTCAAAAATAACTTAATGTCACATACCCTGATTCCCATACATATAACAAACTCAGTGGGTTACAGCAGCCAGCATTTCAGGGGTAGGGATGGGAGAAGGAGGGAGAGAGAGAGAGAAAGTTCTGTCTTCCTCACAGAGCCACGAGGCATGCATTCTACTGAGTTTGCTAAAGGGTCAGAGAAGGTGTCCTCAGAGTATTGGAAAGTTAGCACGGCCTCGAGGACAATCAGGGCCCAGAGAAACAAATGTGATGACGAGAAAGAGCTGCTCTGAGGTGAACTTAAAGCAAGCGCGTTCTGAGCACGCACCTCATTCTTACAGACATAGGTCATTCCTGTCTTTTTAGGGTTCTGTTAGGACCCTCACAATGTAAATGCTCCACAGAAATCCTGCTGTCAGGAAACAATGAGCAGTGCCTCCCTGGGCACCCTGTGTGGGACCACTGCTCCAAGAATCAAAGGGAATCTTCTGAGAGAAACTTTGCAATATCTGTCTCAGGGCTCCAGAAGCCAGCACAAGAAATATTATGAACTCTGCAGGGTACGTGGTAGGTGTTTCATGAGTAAATTGACCTGGGGATGCTTGAAATATATTTCTAATACTCACAAAATTCCTTAAGGGACACAGTGAAAGAATAATAATAATAATTTAACTAATATTTATTGAGTGCTTATAGTATGTGCCCAAAACTGTGCTAAAAATTGTATCTATTTTCATCTCGCTTATTCCTCTTCCCTGTGAGGTCACTATTGTAAGCTATTTTCATTTTAGGGATGACAAAGATGAGGCTCCAAGAGCTTGGGAAATTTTCCCACTCACAGATAGTAAGTAGCAAAGCTATGAGTCACACCCAGCCTGTCTTTTTTAACTACTATGAAAAAAAAATAAAAATGAACAGAAGACTTGGGATTTTTCAGAAGCAGCAGGAAGTTATGGGCTAAATTATTTACTCCTAAGAAAAAAAAGGATATATTGAAGTCCTAATCTCCAGTACCTTGAAATGTAACCTAAGTTGGAAATGGGTTCATTGTAGATGTAATTAATTAAGATGAAGTCAGACTGGAATGGGATGGGTCCAGTATCATTGACTTGCTTATAAGAAAGCTTCAGTCATGTGAAGTCACAGGGAAAACAACATGTTAAGATGAAAGCAGAGATGAGAGTAATGGATCTACACGCCAAGCAACACTAAGAATTGCTGGCCATAACCAGAAGCTAGGAGAGAGGCATGGGACAGAGCCTCAGAAACCACCAAGCCCGCCGATACCTTGATCTCAGGCTTCCAGCCTCCAGAACTGTGAAACAATACATTTCTGTTGTTTAAGGCACATGGCTTGTGGTACTTGCTATGGCAGTCCTGGGAAACAAATACACAAGGTAATTGCAATCTCTAAATAGTTATCCAACGAATACCTAACATAGCACCATGTGTCTCCTTAGGAATGAGAAAATCAAGACATAAAGAGTTGGAGACTTTTGCCCCATTTGAGAAACAGTCACAGCAGCAGGAACCTCAGTCATCTGTGTTTGGTGTCTGCTGTCTCCCTTTCCATGAAAGTATTGAAGGTAGTTTCTACTTTAACTTCATGCTCTGAGAGTCCTGACCCATAGGCTCCCCTTGCCGATACAGAATGGACTGTTCCTGTCTCCTCAGAGGTAGAAGATGAGAACAATTGTGCATCCCCAAGGAATCCCTTTCCATGCTCACACTGAGACCAGTCCCCCTCAGACACGCAGTCTTCTGCACTGGAGGGGAAAGACCTGGCCCCTTGGGGTGCTGAATGAGCCCGAGGGGGCTAGGGCAGGGCTGCCCACCTGTGTCTTAAATATGAATTCTGGAATATCCAGCTGAGGCTCCAACATTCATGAGACCATATCCAATCAAGTCTGGAGGAAGGAATCAAGTAGAAATTTCCCTCCAAACCAGAGTGAAGACTTAGCATGCTGAAGCAGAATTACTTCTCAAAGCCCAGTTCTCTGACACATGGCCAGGGAAGTGACCCATAAAGGTCTGTTGTCAAATCACTGTGAGCTGACAGAGGGGGTCTGGATCTGGGTGGCAGTTCCCTTAACCAGAGGCCACTAAAAGCCAAGACCTACTCCATGTGAATAGCAGCAGCATTTTTCTCCAGAACTGTTTCCTTTCAAAACAACTAGAGCCAAATGTAGCATTCCATATGGCTCAGTGGTTTTCAACTGCATGTGATAGGCAGCAAAAATTACTGTAAATCTGTTGATCTCCTGTGTCCAAAGGGAAAAGTCTTGAGGACACAATAGTAGGAGGAAAAACAATAAGAGTAAGAGTAAAGGCGATATAAATATTATAATTATTACTGTACCGTGCATTCATAGATGTGGCACTCCCACACTCAGAGTCCTTCATGAAACCAGCTGCCATTCTTCTCTGCATCACTTAGACCAGTGGTGTTTCGGGGATTGGTAAAATGCAGATAACTAGAACTCCCACCCAAGCAGGTCAGGTTCAAGGACCTGGAAATCTGTGTTTTAACAAGCAAAACAGGAAATGCCAGTGCAAATGGTCAAGTGACCACACTTGGAGGAACACGAGGTTTAGACTTTCTTCTCTATTAAGAACTAAGGTAGTGGATCAGATGAGCTCTCAGGTTTATCTCCAGCCTCATGATTCCAACATTCCCCTTGTTTATCTGATGTCTACTTGCTCTACTTAGGTTGGTTGCTTTGGTATCCTACCACTGTTGTCTTTCCTTTAAACTTTCCACAAACTCCACTGCCCTTTTTCTGCCTCTGCACTGTCTGTCTGGAACCAAGGAGCCCAGTAGAATTATCTTAACATTCGATGGGTAGATCTTAAAGATATCACTGATAAAACCAACTTCCAATACAAAGAGTGTAGAAAGTACACCACTTTATCAGCTAGTCTTTCCTCATCCTCCATACTTAATTGCTCCTGACCAGAGTTTCCTAGCTCAGGACCTCTAGGGGAGCATGGATGCAGTTCAAGGCATCTGGGAACACTTTGAAATGTCATGTGAAATTGTATACAAATGATGAGCATATGGGCAGTTTTTCAGAGCTCTCAGGCCAAGGCCAGGGAAGGTGAAGAACCACTTCTCCATTCTGGGAAGATAGCAGTAACATCAACAGCAGTCTTTCAATCTCTCTAAATCCCTACATAAAAACAGGCAGAATAATTAGATAATAAAACCAAAAATCCATGGACATGTTCAAAACAAAACTAGGGACAAGTTTTTTCACAAAGCCCAAGTGACAAGTGAGTAGAGACAAATCACCATTAACACAGTGTCCACGAAAGGGGGAAAGGAAGCAATTAGGGTAGTATCTGGTGGACATAAAAACAGAAGAACTCCTAAATAGTCAATAGTATTTCCTGAAAAGAGAACTTTTGTAGTTGGGCTAATTTGATAAACCTCTCTGAAACTGGAGTGGGAGTGAGGGTGGGGGTATTGCCCTCTCTACCGGGAGTAAATGAAAGGTCCCAGTAAGAAGGACTGAAGGCTTGGAGCAGTCAAGAGCTCTCAAAATAAATCCAACAGGCTGTCCTTTCAGGTCAGGTTCCTGCACTCAGGAGTAGCTACCTGGAGTGGAATCAAAACTGAGCTGGACAAAGATAATAGTGATGAAGGAAAGATAAGGTCCCAGGTCAGCTGAGGAGAAAAGCAGGTCAGGAAAGGTAAATAAGCAAGCCACCATGCTTACTTCTGTACAAAAACAACAGAGGAGGGAGCCCTATGAAGTTGAAAAAGCTTTTCTGAATACTGCCTCCCTCTATAAGTTGAGGAAAACTAATTTTACATTACAAAAAACAATAACAACAACAACAGAAAAGTACAGAAGTCAAATCCCATAGAGAGTTATTGTAAGAAAAAAGGGAGATAACAAACAGAATAATATCCCTATAGACAGTGAAAGCATGCCAGAAAGACATGCCATAACTAGGTCAAAACTATAAAATGCTATGATAAAACAAGTTAAAACATTTAAAAAATGATGACATAAAGGAACAATATAAATCACAATTAGAAACAACTCTGAAAGTAATTTAAAATGAAGAAAAAACTCATATCAGAAATGAATAGTAAATTAGAAGAAATAAAAAAGTAAATAAACACAACAGATAATACCTTAAGAGAAATAGTAGGTAAAAAGAAATAAAAAATGTTTAAATCAAAAAGAAATGAAGAAAAAGATAAAAAGGATTCAAAGGAAAGTGACATATATTGAAGATAGCCAAAGATCAAACATCCAGAAAATAGGAGTCTCTGAAGAAAAAAAGCAAAGCAAAGAAACAGAACAGGTATTAATGCAAGAAAACTTTGCTTAAATACAACACATTTAAAACATTTGGAACTACCCATCTGAAAGATCACACCATGTCCCTGAGACTATCAACCTAGAGCAACCAACGTCAGAAAAAATTTACTGAAATTAATGAACTTTAAAGAAAAAGTCCTTTGGCATCCAGAAAAATAGCCCATGTGCTTTACAAAGGAAAGAAAATTATATTTTCATTATGCTTTTCAGTAGCAACTACTTATGTCAAAAAATTTTAAAAAAACTAGAAACATATGTAAGAGAATCAAATAAAGAAAGCTATAAGCCAATAATTTCCAGAAAAACAGATTTTCAAAATATAAAAAGCACAAATTGTTATCAATATTCAAGAACTCAAGAAGTTTTCCATGAGTTCTTCCTGAGGAATCTACTAAAGAACAAGCATCTGAAAATCAAAATGACTAGAAAAACATTGACATAAGGCAAGGAAGTGAGCATTAAGTATACAGTTACCCAGGGAGCCAGGACTAAACAAGAGCTAAGAGAGAGGATGTAGAATGTAATGGCTCTATGGTCTGACAGTGTAGATATAGGATAACTACATATAGTTGCACAATAGGGGTTTTTTTTAATGAGAGTTTAGAATATAGGGAGGATATGCAAAAGTTTTTGAACGTATCATGTAATTTTTATGGTGGCACTATCAGTGTTATTATTATTCTGAGACTACTATATATTTAATAAAGGATAAAACAAATGAGTAATAATGGACTATTCTAATTCTATCATTTCTTATGTCCTTGAGAATCAGAAATCCTTGAACTTCAATTGGATGTATCCATAGTAACTCAACGAGACATATAACCAGAGGCATTTTGAAGCTGGTCTGCACTAACTGGTGAGAACAGATTGTACACATCTTGTCCCAATTCCACATTCAGTGACTTCATGTTGATATATTGAAATCAGCCATAGTGGGAGTGTTTATACCATGGAAACTGGGAAATGCTACAAATCTAGCTTTAAAAAAAAAGTTGTTGAACACTTACCAGTACCTCACTATAAACCATAACCCTTGGCACCCAAATTTTGCTGTTAAAATATCATTTCTCACTAAAAGGAATTGGGAAATTTTGGAGAAATGGTTGGTTTGAGGTCAGAAACAAGCAATGTTGAAGATGAACCTAGGACAAGTTGTCACACAGATGAGAAAGAAGCTACCAAAGATGCTGGTATCATGTCAGTAGGGCTCAGGAGCCAATTTGGAAAGACTCTCGTTGACCAACAATGGGTCAGTTTGAATTTCAACAATGATAATAATTGCAATCAAATTCATTTAGATTCATTACTTCATAATGATATTTAAGCAAAGAATCAGTCATTTTCAGAGGATGATAACCGAACATCTGGAAAACTGGCAAATAGATGGAATAAATCAACCATTTTTTTTGTCTTTCCTATACTGACTATTCCACTGAATATCTCAATACAATAAATGAAAAACATCTCTTTATAAAAGTATTCTACCTAATAAGATTAAAAAAGTATATAATTAGAATTTCACTATTTGCAGTCCCCAGTGAGCAAGTAGATACAGGTATTACACATTAGAGGCTGCTCAGATCACACAAAGAGGCACAACCAGATATGAGGTGCCTTTCTTAGTCTTGACAGTGGGATGGAAGAGAATCTGAATCCAATCTCTGGATCCAGCTGGCAACTTACAGGAAATGCCAAGGGCAGAGGAACATGCTAGGCTGCACCTGAGGTTGCAATCAGCAAAATTCAGACCATGGGAAATCCACAGGTCAAAGTGGCCAGGTTCTTCAGCAGATAAATTTAAAAGAAATTAAAAGGGTGGAGGAGGAATCTACAGATTAAAAGAAGTAGCACATTTAACAAAAATACACAAGACTGAGCTATAGTGTGCAAGAATGCACACTTGAGGGACACAACTATAATATAAACTCGGGGTACCTGGGTGGCTCAGTTGGTTGAGCATCTGACTTTGGCTCAGGTCATGATCTCACGGTTGCTGAGTTCAAACCCCTCCTCAGGCTCTCTCTGCTGCCAGTATGGAGCCTGCTTCGGATCCTCTGTCCCCCTCTGTCTCTGCACCTCCCCCGTTCTCACTCTCTCAAAAATAAACACTTAAAAAAAAACAACAACTCATGGAAGTGATTCGTGTTCAAATCAAGAATCTAGTTCCTTGTGGGGAAAGGGTGGAGTCTGCATTAGGATGGGACACCTGGAAGTGTCCTCAGGTCTTTGTAACAAAATTCTGTTTCCTGGTCTGGGTGATTCCCTTGCTTTGTAATGATCCATTAGACTATACATTGGATTGGTGAGGTCTGATGTATGCCTTTTTCATTCTACAATATTTATATTTATATAATTTATATTGTTAAATAATAATAAAGTTCCTGCCCTCAAAGAGCTTAGGGAAAGACAGAATCCGAAATTCTCAGAATTCCGAAATGCTCAGCTGGGAGAGCATTAGACTGAAGATCTAAAGGAGCTTAGGGGAAGAGGGAGATGTAAACAGCTAGCTTCCAGATAAATGCTACCAGACAGATATGTACGCATTGCTACAGAACAGCCATGGAACTGAAGCAGCTCAGCATGGCAGGTCTGAGAAGGCTACTGGGAGAAAGGAACACAGCTTGGCCTTGAAAGGAGAGCCATTCACTGATTAGACATATGAGTAGCAGAACTCAGAGACCAGGCTGAAGGGGGATACCATCACTCCTTTCTGGCTTCCTCCTGACAATTCTGCTTACCCGTCAGGTGTTTATTCTAGCATTTGCTGCTTTCTTTCTGCCCCAGCAGTTGTCTAGAGCAATTTCCTTTAAGATGGTAAAGGTTTGGATTGTCAAACAGAGAAGTATATGTTCATCTGTGTAGTGAATAGAGGGTTTCTGACTTTTCCTTATTTTAAAACCATAACTCCATGAATAGCCTAGGAGAAGGTGCCATCTTGATATCTTGTTCTTGAAATAGAGTGGCTGCTGCAAAGGCAGGATCTTACTGCTGTGTTCTCTGCAAGTGCCTGGTACAAAACTGGAAGTCCTCCCTTGACGTAGAGAGAACAGAGAGATGAAATACCTCAAAGAAGGCTTCTTTTTTGGGCTCTTAGAGCCTTCCTCCAGCCTGAACCTCCAACCAGCTCTCTGCAGAATGGCTAATCGCAGACTCACCCAAAATGGCAAGACAGTGAGTGTTCAATTATGTAATGTGACATATGCAAAGGGAAGAAGGAAAACGCAGTCAATTTGTTAGACCACATTTCCTGGGAAACAAAGCAGAAGGGGCATAATTTGTATATTGTAAGCAAGAGTGATAGGATGTGTAAAATTTGGGGTATCCTCTGCCAGCTTTGTGCATGGATGCTGTGTAAATAACAGTGTGGGGACTCAGCAAGTCAGAAGTAGGTGGGACCTGGTGTTCTGCAGGAATATATGGGCTTGGAGGCCAGGGTTGGTTCCACTACAGGATGTGCTTATCCTTCTCCATCCACCTGACACTGATCCCTGCCTATCTGGTGGCAAGGCAGCGCTGGGATCTAAATGCACCCTGGGAAAGGAGATAAAAAGAGATTAGAAGAGAATTGAAGCACCATCTGTTTACACATTTCTTGATCTGTAAAATGGGACTATAGTTCCTACCTATAGTTGTAAGGAGAAAATAAGACATATGGAAATGTTTGATAAATGAAAGAGCAGAGAGTATATTCCTGAAAAGCCTACACAGAGATAAATGTGCTTTTGTTCTTTACACAGCTGTGCAGTGACGAGTATTTTTCCAGATAACAAGACCATTTATCAAGCTTATACATACAAACACACATAAATGCTCCCAATACACACAAAGTCTTCCTACACAAGCTCAGACGTGACACTTCATTAATTCAGTCTCAGGTATAACATCGTCAAGCCTTCATCTTCTTGAGCTAACTATCTAACCCATCCCCCAGACAAGATGGAATAACTGGCAAAGGTCATTACATTCCATAGGCCTGGGTTCTGGGCCGAATGGGCTCACCTTACACCTATCCTCACCCCCCTAAAAATGCTGGCTTTGTAGATGTAAGACACCATGTTTTCTTCCTATTTAAAATATGAATCTCCTGTGGAGGGCAACACTCCAGAGAGAATCGTGTTCCATCCTTGCCTAATCACCAGTCACCTGTGGCACTTAAAATATAGACTATCTGTAAAATACAAAGTCCCAGGCCACTTCCCAGACCTGCCAAATCAAAATCTCTAGGGTAAGGCTTGGAAATCTGAATTTTTGAATTTTTTAAATGTTTATTTTTGGGAGAGAGATAGAGCATGAGCGGGGGAGGGTCAGAAAGTGAGGGAGACACAGAATCTGAAGGATACTCCAGGCTCCGAGCTATCAGCACATAGCCCAACTCAGGGCTCAAACTCACAAACTATGAAATCATGACCTAAGCCGCCGTCAGACACTTAACTGACTGAGCCCCTTGGAAAGCTGAATTTTTAACAAATGTCCAAGATGATCTTTACGATAAGGCAAGATTAGAGAAAGCCAAGATAGAACATAGGTCTTCGGGGCTCTTAGAGATTTTTAAAGAGGTCCAGAGAGAGGAAGTGTGTTAGTCTGCCCAGGCTGTCATAACAACATACCATAGACTCGGTGACTTACACAACAGACATTTATTTTCTCACAGTTCTAGAGGCTAGAAGTCTGAGATCAGGGTGCCGGCATGATGGGGTTCTGGTGAGAACTCTCTTCCGGGCTTGCAGATGGTCACCATCTCACTATATGCTCACATGACTTCTTCTTTGTGGACATATGGAGTGAGAGCAAATAAACACTGGTATTTCTTCTTATAAGGGCAGGAATCCCATCATGGAGGACCTCCCTCATGACCTCAACTAATCCACCTGCCAAAGGCCCCGTCTCCAAATACAATCACCTGGGAGGTTAGGACTTCAATATATGGATTTGGGAAGAATGCAAATGCTCAGTCCATGGTAGGGGGCAATGGGGCTTAGTCTCCTCAAAGGGGCAGACATTCATTTGTAGAGCTGGATCTTTGCGTAGGGTTTTTGCATCTCACCAGTCTACGTAGGACCATGTCATATGAAGCATATGAGCAGGCTGTACATCCATTAGTTTTGGCAACCTACAATGGGTAAAACATGAGGATTTAAAATAATTAAAAACAAACGAAAAAGAGAGCTAAATCAGTGTTACCAGGTATTTTAGATGTTAGTTCAGGTTAAGCACTAAATTTGGCTCTGGACCTTCTGATAGCTCAGGCCAAGAAAACAAATGGCATCTGTTAATTGTCTTCCTTATTACACGCATGTTACACTCTGGGTAGAATTCCAGCTTTTACTTACATCTCCTGAACCAAACTGCTATTCCCAAACCTATGCCCTTTAGATGGGAAAAGTCATTGTTTTCTTCCCCACAGAGCTTCACATTTCATCTCGATACATTTCTAGCTTATTAGAGAAGCAAAACTAGCTGTACCAAAAATACCCAATGGGGAATCTCCCTCCCCAAATATATACTAGAACCTGATGAAAAAAATAACACATTTTGCAAAATCAGCAGCTGGGGGGTTTTTTTTTGTTTTTTTTTTTTGGTTTTTTTTTTTGGTAGATAACTCTTTAATAATTTATGTAACCCTGGAGATCCAGCCACGTTTTAGCCATTGCTCAGCAATAAAGAACCCGGAAAATCACTGAATCCTCAATTCCAAATCAGCTGTCCAATCAGATGAGACCTGTCATTCGGAGTCTTCTCTAGCAGAAGAAAGATGCCCCATGTGACAGAAATGTCCTTGATCCCGCACCAGCACTGCCATTAACTATCTGGCAGGGTTCCATCGAGCAATTCTTTCCTCTCTCTGAGCCTGTTGTCTTCATTAATTCAATAGCTATTTCTTGAACATCTAAAATGTGTCAAGCACTGTACCCAGGTGAACGGAACAGGCCTGCCCTCAAGCAAACCGCAGTGTGGAGACCAGGGAGCTTCCCTTGTATAATGCAGTTAATTGTCCATGTCCTTGTGTAGATGCCTCACTACTTTGGCACATAAAACAAAAACCTGTGAGGGTCTGAAGGAGCAAATGAATGAGTAAGTAAACACCAGATTATTTTTTAACCACTTCAGTTCATGCCATTACCGCTGTTTTTTCATGGTCCCCTCCCTCAGTCTAATAACTCAGGCCCAAGAGGTCCATCTTCAACGTAACCTTTCTTAGCCTTTTATCCTCAGAAAAACCTCCTTCGTCAGCTATACTCTGCCCCCTTCATCTTCTCTTGTCTAGTTATTCAGAATCTACTCCCGTCACTCATACCACCCCAGAAGAGTTCCCAACAAACGTCCACTGAGCACAGAATATACGGCAAGCCCTGGGCAAACCAACATGTTTGACATAGAGCCTGCTGCACACGCGCCGTGGCTATGGGTGGTGCTCTGCACATTCCGCTCACTGCCACACAGGCTACACCTCATTCCTTTGACTCACAGCTACTGAGACACCAGAGCAGCAAAAACAGCATCATCAATTTCCTAGAAGACTCATACATCGACAAATTCTGCCCACCTCTCACCTACCACCCCACACTAGCTACCTAAACAACAAATCTTAACCCAAATACCCATTTTTGATGTAGGGGTACCTTAAATTTCCCACATGCTAACTAGCCTCTGACCCCCAAGGCCACACCAAATGCCTGGAGTGCCATTCTCTCCTCTCTACCCTCAGTATCATTTCCCCACTATTATCCCAACAATGATCAAAACACAGGTCTCTCAGAAGCATTGCTTAGAAAATAATTATTTGAAACAAAATAAATAGCATGTGAATAGCACATAAGAGTTTAAAGCCATTTTTACATAATGTTATTTCTCATTAATATTCACAACCATATTTGAGGCTCACAGTGGTAAATAACTAGACCACAGGTCATACAGTCAGAAAGCGGCAGAGTTGACAGTTATGCCCAGGCATTCAGAGTCAGAAATCCCAGAACCTATCCAGCAAAGGCCAAATGGTACCCCCTTTGGTCCAGGCCTCACATTCACAAAAAGCTAAAATTCTGCCATGAAGTGTTAGCTCCAGTAACATGACACATAGAGTTAAAGATATACCTCATCAAGATTGAAAGAAGAAAATGTTCATTACAATTCTAAATTTGTGCCTTACTTTTGTAATATTATTTTGGCATTGTGCAATTTAATTTTCCAATATTCTAAGAACCTCAAACAGAAAAAGTTGCTCAGGCCTCTCTGAAAGAATTAGAGCCTTGACAGATCTCTTCGGGTTTTTGTGTTTTTGTTTTTTGTTTTTAATATAACATCTGTCACTTTTCCATCTTGAAAATTCCATCTTGAAATAAAATTGGCTGGATTTGCCTTGATTTACATTCCAGTTGTACATATAGGTTACACACCTCACCTCCCTACAAAAGTATTTTTTGCTTACCTATTCACACCATAAACCCTAATAAGACCACGTGTCCTCATGTGCCCCTATGTGAGAAGGTCTGCAGCTTGCCTGCACGGATGAGGTGAACAAGAGTTTCTCTCTAGAGAACCAGCTGGTCACGTGCAGATTCTGCCCTGCTCATTTCTCTTTTGCTCGCGGTGATGGTGGCAGATTCAAATAGCAACGGGAACCTTTGGATTATTTAAAATGATTACATCTGTAGGCTTCTGTTCCTTCATCCATACAATGAAGGAAATAACAATTTGTAACAAAAATTAATGGAAGACCATCACAGGATTTCCAGAGTCAGACATACTCAAAAACTGTTACAGGGAATGCCAGGATCTGAACTTTGATACCTTCCCTGGTCCTTCACCGAGCACAACAGCTGCCCGTGTGAAAGGAATTGTCAAGTTTTCCATTTGCATTTGGAATTATAGTTGCTCTTAAGCCTTTTTTCAGTCGCTCTCCTTGCATCATAATTAGACTGTGTTCATGAGTATCCCCTGCTTCATCACCACTTTGATGGGGAGGATTTGAAGCCAGAGGCAACAAAATTCCTGGCCCCGTAGGCTGCATCTCCCTGTGTCCTCACATGCTCAGGCATCACAGGAATGACAGAGTGGTATCCAGATATAGATGGGCTCCAGGAGAGCCAGCTCCAAGATCCTCTCGCGTTCTCAGTGCCTGGGGGTGACTTCAGATCTTCACAAGCCGACCGAAGTTAACCACTATCCATTTTTGCCCTTTCTCTATTTATTATAGCTTTTCAGAAAGTTGATGAGGTGAAATATTCTCCAGCAGAGGAAATAATATAAAGCTTAAAAGTTGTGTCTGATGGAATGGTGAAATAATTCCACTACTTTCCTTTGAGCAAAAAAAAGAAATAATAAGGCAACCTGAGGCAGCCTCTAGGGGTTTCACTATTGCTAGATTGGAGAGAAACATAACGGCTTTAGACGAACAGGGTTTTCTTTTAACTTGTTAGAGCACTTTGGGATGAAGAGATAAGAAAGACAGGTGCTAGACAATAGAACAAACCTGGCACCAGCTTATTTACATAATTTTGTATAGAGGCGCATTGATGTATGAAGTATAAAGTGCCTGTGTTGAATAGTGAAAATAAAGTATTTTGGAAAACAATCAATGTTCACTACCCAGTTCTAAAATGACTGAACATTTTATGAAATACCTCTTGCTTCTTTGTGAAAATTACTGTTGATTTAAGCTATGTGTGCAGTTTTAAGAAAACACAATCTTTTATGCCTTTGTTTTAAGATAATTCTTGAGAATACATTTTCTAAGCAGATGAGACATTGGTCCCTAGGGGGTGGGAGGAAGGAGAAGAGGAACATTCACCCCTCTCTCTGATGTTGAATGGCCCGGCCCCCATTTCTTCATGATTAAAGGCCTCCAGGAGGGCTGGAAAAGTGTGTGGAAGAAAGATTATAAACAGCAATTTTTACAGGCCAAATTGCCTCCTAAATGAGGGAGTAGGGGACTTAAAGGTGAACATAACTGTCTCTTTCACTGCATGCAAAGGTATGTGCTGTGTGAGAAGCTACGTTCTAACTTCCTTTTGGCAAGTATTCCTTAACAGGCCTTGCAGATACCTGAAACCAATTTTAACCCACTCTGGTCCTCCGCTGACCACCACGTTACCTGAATGGTGCGGGCCCATTTCCCGGCTGCTCACCAGTCCTCAGGCCTATGGGGTGAGTAACTGCCCCAAGTGGGCAGGGCTTGGTGAATACTGATGAGCCCAGAAACCTCAGGGCTCTTACTTCCCAGGAGTAATACCATTTTAGGAAGGAAGCGTTTTAAAATTCGCTGCACCAAGAAGCATTTCTCTTTTCCTTTCAGATGTTGCTGATGTGGGCTCATTCTTCTTTTAAGAATGCAATTTTTTTATTGTTATCAATATTTTTAACCATAAAATGAATTTAGAAAACAAAAGGGGAAGTAATGTGTCCTCACAAACTGCTGTGTTTTGAGGTTTTGAATTTTAAATATTGGGCCTGTGCTTTATAGCTCAAGGGAGTGGAATAAAAAATGCTGAAAAACGATTAGAATCGTTACAAACAAACCAGCGTCAAGGATTGGAGAGGAGCAAAGCCTTGGAGTTTGTGGCGCCTTGGAAGTTGTCCAGCTGGCCACCCCCTTGCACAAACAGAGAAAAATGCATCTCAGATGTGCGCAGGACACAATGGCCTAAGGCAGTGGTTCTCAAAGCGTGGCCCCAGACCAGCAGCCTCAGGATCACTTGGGAACTTGCTAGAAATCCAAATTATCAGTCCCTGCCCCCCCCTCCCCCCAGAGCTCTGAGCTTGGGGCCCAGCATCTGTGCTTCCTTGAGCCTTTCAAGTGATTCTGGTACAGCCTAACGTTGGAAACCACTGACCTTGGTCACCTAGCCAGGGCTCATTCTATGAGTAATTTTGTATGGTATTCCCCAAGCCAATGAAAGAAGAGTTGAGATCCTAATTCTTTCCTTCAAGGAAAGCTCTGTCTGAGGAAAAACTACGTTGGCCAGATCTAGTTAGAGTCTGCCATTATCTACTATGATGACTTCCCACCATATTTAGCTTTGTGACACTCATCCCAAGAAACATGCTGTGAAGACACACTTTTCAAATAAAATATAACAAACTGAATTTTGAGAATTTTGTGATAGGCAGGAATATTCCAAAACCAGCACTGAGAATCATTCCGTACTCAGAGGTGCCAAGATTCTCCAAAGGTTGAGAAACTCCTCTCAACCTAGTTAGGTACCAGTTCAAGAAATCCACTGAATTTTATTTTAACTCCCTTAACCCAAGGAGGCACTTGGTTAGCACACGCTCTCTACCAAGTCTCACCTTAGGCCTGGAGATCCCGTATGGCTGTGTTATGGTACCAGTCTTCCATGGGAAATGCTCCCCTATGCCCACGGACACGGAAAGGCAACAGCGGCCTGCAGCAGAAACCGCAGCCAAGGCAAGACAGGGCTATTAAGAAAGGAAAGCAAACACCCTCCTTTCTTACACTGTAGGACTGCTATTGTTTTCTTCATCATGAAGTGACTTCTCTCTCTCTTGCCCAAATCCAGGAGCAGCTAAAAGAGGAAGATGTAGAATGCATTGTGAATCAGGACGAACTGGCCATGAGTTACCAGGAGCAAGCCACCTCGCCCCGCAGTCCTCCTGCAGGGCTGGATCTGGACCAGAAAGCATCACCACAGACTCCAAGCAAAGACAACATTTACGAGGGGGACCTCGGCCTAGGAGGCTACGAACTCAAGCTTGAGCAGACTCTGGGTCAGTCCCCGCTGAATTAATGGTGGACAGTGCAGACATAATCACAAGTAAGGCAAGGCTCATTGAGACGTACAAGCCAAGCTGGGGAGGCAGCGTAGGGAAGAGAGGCTGGAAAATACAGGAGGAGCATAAATTGGAGAGAATAAAAATCTTGTCACAAGTATCCTCTGGTGCCTAAAGAAATGAGAATTTATTATCACCCCTCTATATCATGCAATTGAATTTAAGTTTTGACAGCAGCCAATTTTATTAGTGACTTGGGTGGGGTGGGAAGGGCAGAGAAGCGAGGTCAGGAGTCTCGCTGCTCTAAGGAAGGAACGGATGTGCTTGTGTCTGAGGGTGTTTCCTTCTGGTATGCAGCTCTCCACACCCTTCACCCCTATTTTGGATTTCATTCCCTTCATTAGGGAGAGTTTAAAAATAAGGAAAAAAGTTTCTGAGCATAAACATGTGGCTCCTAAGCTGAAAGGAATGCCCAGTTATTTAGTACCTGTTCATTTGTATATCATAAAGACCTAGACTACTACATGCCCTTAATGCCTTCAGGACTATTTGCAAAGCCCAGACAGGGGACCAATACCACTGCTGATGGCCTCACAGAAGCCATGCCATGTGGCAACCCACTGTTCCCATGGGCATTCTTGTCAAGCTGCTTCCCCCATGGAATGAATGAAGGGGTTACTTCCAGCTGGGCATAGCCTGCACTAAATGTAGCTCTGCTTTCCAGCTTGCTAGGACCCCTTCCAAGAAGAGCAGTTTTCTTTTTCCCCCATCCTATATTTTACCAAGAACAAGCCTTCCCATGCTCGCTTGCATCTGAGTCACATCTCGGCCCCGTGGCAGGTCCCTTCTGTATGCCGGGTAATGAGGGTCGACAGCACAGGTTGTTCTCCACGTGGCAGGAGACAGCCCTGACCTGTCCTCCGATCCCAACACCCCCAGCTGAGTAACAAGAGCAGAAGCTAGAGGAGCAGAGCCCATGATGCGTCGACCACACTGAAGACTCAGGTGCGCCGCCTGGGGACTCCGTTACGAGACATGGCTCTTGGCCCTGACAGAGAGACCGATATAATAGCTTTTAATTCAGCTGCATGACCTGTGCCTTTTAAGCCATAAAGATACCTCAAGCCTAGCTTCTCTTGAATTACAGATGTTAGTACCAGATTCCAGAAAAGCAGGCTCTGGTCTTAGGTGCCCAGGCTATGATGGGTCTGCTTCTGAAGGAGGTAGAGAATGATGTCTTCCTCAGGCCCAAAGCTCGGAAATAACATACGCTTTGCTAACCAGTTGTTAGGCTATTAACCATGGTGGTGTCAGGCACACTGCTATGTACATTGATTTTCTTACTTTCCAAACAGTAGGATCCAGGGGCACAAATTGTTTCATACTCAGCTAAGTATAATCTGGTCATTCCAGGTAAATATGGCAAATGGCAAAGCATGAAGTTTTCTATTTGACCTAATCCTAATAAACTTTTGTTATAATGTATGATTGTGTTGGCCAATGCTTTATTTAAAGACATTTTCGGGCACCTGAGTGGCTCAGTCAGTTGAGCTTCTGACTCTTGCTTTTGGCTCAGGTCATGATCGCAGGGTCATGGGATTGAGTCCTATGACAGGCTGTGCACTGAATGTGGAGGCTGCTTGAGATTCTCTCTCTTTTCCTCTGCCCCTCTCCCACTCACATGCTCACTCTCTAGTGTTCTCTCTCTCTCCTTCTCATTCTTCCTCCCTCCCTCCCTCCCTCTCTAAAATAGATAGATGATAGATGATAGATGATAGATAGATGAAGACATTTTCTCTGCTCATGCTAATTGGCAGTTCTAAGCCTTTATACTTGAAATTCCAGGTGAAGTAGGCACTGAAAGGTAATGCAAGGGAGATGCAAGGGTCCTGTGGCCCAGGAAAAGCCATAGGGGCTGGCACACAAACCACTGAAGGAAAGAAGAGAATGCTGGAGGGCTGGGAGGGCATGCCACCCAGAAAAGGGAGAGCTAAGTCAGGCAGAGTGGAACAGCCTCCTCCTTTCACACTTTCACTCACACATGATCATGAAGAGCCTCAAAAATGGGGGAGAAAAAAAAAGGAAAGTCAGAAGATAAGAATTCATCTGATTTCTGCCTGCATCCTGTGAAAGGAAGAGATGATAACCTGGTGTTTTGCTGCTTCACATAGAGAAAGACACACCAAGGGAAAGAGAAGGTCCTTTCAAAACAGACCAACATTAGTGGGGGCAGGAATGGAGAGAAAAACGACATATGAGATGGAAATCAGAAGGAGTGGGGAGGGGAAGGCACGCGATCTAAACCCAGCACCGGCTTGCTAACAGAGCACAGCAAAAACAGCCTTCTGCCCGCAGGAAAGCCTTCTTCCTGCTTAGAAAAAAAAAAAAAAAAAACCCTTTCCAGCCGACCACCATGAACCATTGCCAACAAGAAGAATTAAGGGGCTGTTTAATCTGGGTCAGGCCACTCATCCCCCTGACTCCAGGTAAGTAAAATACTGTGAGTTTGAGGAAATTGTGCCCCACCTGATCTGTAAAACAGTGTTCCAGTTTCAAGATGTGATTACCAGCCTCTTTCCCTCTGAATCAGCCCAAGACCCAAAGAGAGGCTAGCCAGTGTCCCAGTTAGCAATTCATAAAACCAAAGTCCCTTTATGCTCCTGTTGTGAGGGGTAATAATTTCTGATCTTAAGATCTCTGTGCTTTGATTAGCAGTGTGAAGACTGTGAAATTCAAACCTATTCTTTACTGCCAGTTCCAAATGAACAATAAAGGCAAAGGAGCTTTATTCAAACCACTAACACTTGCACTCATTAGAGCTCTAATTAAAACAGGACTGTAATTAATTAATTGATTTATGGTTTTTCTTTGAGCTTCTTACCATGTGTACATCACACACACACACACACACACATGCACGCATGCACACATACAGTTCCACTCACTGTCAGGCTCCCAGCTAGATCCTCTGTAGTGTCCCGCTGGTACTCAGTACATGCCTGAGCAAGTCAGAAGCCCGATGGCAAGTGCCATTAAGGTCTTCATTCATAAAGTTTCTAGAAGCTTCTTGGGGAGCAATTTAATGATATAAATCAAAGCTGAAAATTCAAATACCTTTGACCCCCCAATTTCATGTGCAGAACTTTTATTCTAGATATTTGAGAATATTATACCTACAAAGGTATTTATTGAAATCACCGAATTGTTATACCGGTTAAATAAAACGCACCACAGCCATCTCATGAGACAGCATCACATGTACTGATATGGAATGATCTCTAGGATGTGTTATTAAATAAAAATAGCAAGGTGCAGAACAGAGTGGATGGTATGCTGCCATTTAAGAAGGTTAAAAAAGAAATTGGTAGTATAATTGCCTTTTAAGAACTGAGGGGAGACTTAATGTATCACTTTTGTACCTTTGGGGTTTGCACACTACAGATGAACTATTTATTCAAAAACAAATAATAAGAAGCATCCTATGAAATAACTCACTGAAGTGCTGAACTACAATAGGAAGTGGAATAAAAACTAAAAAATTTGTTATTTTTCACCATGATCTTTGAGACCTTGAGAATATAAAGTGTAGCATCAATAGTGCCAATAGCTTCTGGGTTTATTCATTTGTACCATTCGACACACAGAGATGCAAACTACGTAAAATGTCCTTAAAATTCAAAGACAAATATGGCTCAGTCCCATCCATCAAACATCCAGTAGGAGAAGAGAGGTTGCTAAAAACCAATAGATTCCTTGTAAGATACCAATACATGTGATAAAGCTACAGTAGTCAAAACTGTGTGGTACTGCCCTAGAAATAAGAAAAGAGATCAAGACAATCTACTACAAAGTATAGAAGCAGATTCATGAATAGAGTTAGAAATTTAGTTACCAAAAAGTGGCATTTTAATTTGGGCTGAGAATAAATGGGTTATTATACAATAAGTAATGCAGACCAATTGACTTTCAGTTTGGGAAAAGAAAAAAATCAGGTAATACCCTGAAACATATAAAAAACTAAATTTCAAGTAATTTAAACACCTAAATGTTAAAAAACAACTATAGCATAACAAAAAATTTAAAAAGAATATGTACATAACCTTGGCATATGAACAGTTTTCCTGAGAAAGACATAAACCCAAAACAAAGAGTGATAAATTGGACTACATAAAAACACGAAATTTCTTATGACAAAGACAATAAGCAAAATTTTAAAACAAACTTGGAGAAACACACACACACACACACATCCTCCTGTGTGTACATGTGTCTATGTGTATATCAGACTAAGGATTATTGTTCAAAATACACAAAGAATTCTTACCAATGGATGAGAAATGAAAACATAGAACCAGGCATAAACATATAGAAAGAATATGCAGAATCAAATACATATAACTTCTATCCTGACTTCTATCTTCAGGCATCTGTGTAGAAAACAAATTCTTAGCATTTATGCATAAGGAAGCAGACAAAATGATATTCATCGTGGCACTGTTATCGCAAAATCTTGGGGAGGAGAATATCCATCAATAGCAGAAAAGAACTACAATACTCTCATCCTAGGTAATTCTCTGCAGCAATTACACTCTGTGTAGAATGGGTCCATATGCATGCACTCACATGGAAATATTTCCGAGGTAAATTATTAGTGAAAAACAATCTGGAATGATTCACAACAGACTGATAACCAAGAGGGGAGTGCAATCGAGGGCTGAATCGAGAAAGCCTTTGGTTTATCCACATTATTTTTTATCTTTATGATACCATATCCAGTTCTGAAAGTGACTCTGGCTTCAAGATGGGGGTGTGGGAGGGGGCATGGTCAAGAAAGGCTTTAAAGAAGAAGTTACACGTGAGATCTTGAAAGATGAGAGGGTTTGACCAAGCAGATATGATTGGTGCTGGTCTGTGAGGCAGGAGGTAAGACTGATCACAAGAACATGGGAAGAGCCTGCCAGTTAAGGGGAACATCATGGGCAGAGACAATGGGGTGTGAAGCAGCCTGGCACTTTAGAGGAACTTTATATAAGTTATTCCACATGGCTATCATATAGGTTGTGTTTGCAGGTAGGAATGGGAAAATAAGAGATAATTCTGGAGCTCTCGATCAAACTGAGGATTCTGAGCCATGATCCTATGAGAACGGGGAGCTATGAAAATATTTTAAACAGGAAAGATAATTACATAGATTGGTAGGAGATGGATTACAAGTAAACCTGGAGAAGGCATAATAGCCCAGGAGAGAAACTTAAATAAGGCCGAATCAGGAAGAATGGAGACTAGAGGACAGGTTCTAGATAAGTTTCAGAGCTAGAATCTGCAATATTGATAACTGACTGGACGTGGAAAGTGAGGAAGCTGGAGGAGCCCAGAATGACACCAAGTTTAAGGCTTACATGATGGCAGGTTGATGGTTCCATTCATTGAGGGTATTGGGAAGAGGAACAGATTTGGGGAAAAGCCAACAGATTCAGCTCTGGACATGTTGAACATGAGGTTCTTATGGAGAGCTGCATGGAGATGTCCAGATGTTGTTTACATGGATCTGAAGTTTAAGGAAAAGGTCTAGCCTAGAGATGCATATTTGGAGAGATGAGGTGTGCATCACAGTTTTACCGAAGAGTTTTTCAAATGCCACGTGAACTTCCTCACACTTCTCTAACTTCTGCAAAGAAATTCCAGTATGCCCTCCCCACAAAAGGACCATGCCAGAATCTCTGGATGGATAAGCATATTTTTCTTCAAAAAGGCAACAGAGATTATTTTCATTCAAACCACTGACAAGAAGAAGAAAGAGGGAACAGAACAGAGAACTGAGGAGGGCTAACTCCAGTGGATGGAAAGAGTATGCACCTATGAAATAAACCTTGGAGAATCCCTTACAGGGAGATCTGGCATTCCCATGGGACAAGGGTTACATGCAGAAAAAAAATGTTTATTTCTACTGTTACTGTGTTTTTGGCCTTATACAACTGTTCTACCTCTCCTCAGTTGTAATCGCCAATTTCACTTGTCAACTTGGCTAAAATATAATCCCCAGTTATTCAGTCAAGCACTAATCTAGGTGTTGCTATGCACGTGTATCTTGTAGGTGTAATTAACATCCATAATTGGTTGACTACAAGTAAAGGAGATTATGCTAGATAATCTGGGTGTGCCTGACTGAATCCACTGAAAGACCGTAAGAGCAGAATTGAGGCTTCTGGGAAGGAGAAATTCTGCCTTTGAATCGTAGTTTCAGCTCATACCAGAGAGCTCCAGACTGCCCATTCTGAAGGCCTGCCCTGAGCTGAGATTTTTCTTTCCTCATTTGATATCCCTCACCTCCCTCTCCATCCCCTCTTGACTAGAACAGAAGGACAAAGTTGTAAGAGGAATGCTCACACAAAATTAAGGAAACAGGTAGATTATTTGCTGAATTCAAGTGTTTTTGAAAGGAGCACTTTAGGGATTTGTTTCTAAAATACACATTGCATGCTGTATTCTGATTTACTCAGTCTGGTCTCCTACCCCTTCTCCATCTGTACCATGGTTCAAGGATAACTAATGTTCGTAGGATGCCCCTGAAGCAAAATCTTAAAGTACTTGTGAGATTAGCAAAGAAGCTTTCAGGCGTTTGTTATTCAGAGCAGGGCAGCTGTTAGACTAGGTGTGGGGGAGGTTGCAAGGGGTAAGAAGCTTACCTGTGGAAGTTTCCATATATCTCCCAAATATTGTCCATCAACCTGTCATTCATTCAGTTTGACAAACATTTATTAAACCCTTACAATGTACTGCTGATAATCAAGGTTAGGAATTGCCAATGTCAGCATCATTAATGGGATAAATAAAGATGGAACAGATGAGCAATGGTAGAGTCCAAAAAGCACATCAATTCAGAGACATCTTGGCTCACCTCATCACACAGACTGATTAGTTTTCTCGATGAATGGGGAGGAGAGGGGAGCCCCAACACGCCAGCCTGTAGGTAAAGGAGGGGAATAGACCATCTGAACCGCACCACAGGGGTCAGCTTCTCTGCATGCCAGCATCCTCTGCAATGCTCCCCACCCCTGTTCAGTGGGAGAGGAGTGCCTCAGCAAGGATTTAGTGCGAGAGATCAGATTCAAATACCCTCTACTTCATAATGTGGCCTAAGGCAATGCAATCATATTGTGAAACTCAGCCTTCAGTTAAGCAAAATTACCAGGTCACTTTCCCTGAAACCCCATTGTCCACTCATCATCTTGCAGATGCAAGCATTCAGGATATGCTAATTTAACAGAACTGAACTGAATTAAATCCTGGCTAGGCAGGGCTGTATTGTACCTGGCACTATAATTAGAAGGAAAAAAGAAAAAATGACCCTTTGATATGGGCCTCACTTTTCCATATGTGATATTTCATTTCATCCTCATGAGAGTCCTGGGAACATCACATTTCAAGCCCCGCTTTATGTGCAGGGACCTGGGAGACAAAGATGTTAAGCCCTTGGCCTAAGATCACACAGTTGATTAATGGCAGATGGGAGTTTTGAATCCAGATCTGTGGAGCCTCAAGGATCATGATTACATCCCATATACCAGACTGCAGAAAGAATTAGCACAAGTCTGTAAGTATGTACTAAGAACCGTTGATGCCCCAGCACTGGGGACAGGAGACTACACAGATACACCTCAAGTTCCTGGGGTTTCCAGTGGAGAACCCAGAAGCACCTGAGTGGCTCAGTCGGTTAAGCATCCAACTTTGGCTCAGGTCATGATGTCACCATTTGTGGGTTTGAGCCCTGCTTCGGGCTCTGTGCTGACAGTTTAGAGCCTGGAGCCTACTTCAGATCCTGTGTCTCCCTCTCTCTCTGCCCCTCCCCAGCTCACACTGTCTTTGTCTCTCTCTCTCTGTCAAAATAAATAAAATATTTAAAAAAAAAAAAAAAAGCAATAGAGGGACCAGAGACGGGAGAGTGACCACACACAGGACAGAGTGAATCAGAGCAAGTGGGAAGGCCCCAGACTTCCAGGCCCTGAATTAGTCAGAATGGATTTGATACCAAAAGGCCACAGTCTAGGTCAATCTAGCTTTAGAAAAAATGTCTTCACTTACGTTACTTAGAAGCCCAGGAGTGGAAGTTACCTGAATATCAGGGCACAAATCAGACAAATCAGGCCATCAACATGCTTTCTCTCTCCCTCTCTCTCTCTCTCTCTCTCTCCCCCTCCTTCCCTCCCCTCATTCTGCTCTTCTCCACTTTTGCCTTGTTCTCACCAGGCCCAACAGCTGCAAAGATGTCCACCAGCAGCTCTGAACTTCCAATTACTCCTACAGCCAATAATCTCCAAACCAGGAGGACATCTTTTTCTCAAATGCTCTAGCAAAATCCTAGGAATGACAGTGGTTGGCCTAATTTGTGTCTACACATGCCCACCTTTGCACCAATAATATTCACCCAAAGGACACAGTTATCCATTTGGCCAGCCTACATCATATGCTCATCTGATATAGGATCAAGCAGAATCATTTAAATGACAGCTCCTGCCTAAAGAAAAAGCAAGAAGTCCTATGTGTTGTCCCCACCCACACTGACCTGGGTAGCCAATATGATATTGTGGAGATAATAGTACATAATTAAAGAAGACATTTCACCTTATGCCTTGCTCTCTTGGATCACTCTGAAGGGAAATAAGGTACCATGATACAAGCCACTCTCAGATTCCTGGTCCACAGAGGCTATGTGAGATAGTAAATGTTTACTGTGGTTTTAAGCCACTAGATTTCGCAGTAATTTATTATGCTGCAAAGATCATTCGAGTGAACAGTTCCTGAACAGACAAAAAGAAGTCTAGTCATCTATACCTTTAAGCACAATCATTTTTTAGAAGAATATAATTCTTTGCTTAACAGATAAAGGCCCTGGAATACCAGAAGTCTTGGCATAGCTCAGCACACACATATCTGACTTCCCCTACCTACAATCCTTGAATCCAGAAATGGAAATGATGATGGCCACAGGAACCACAGGAACCATACCATCTCTGATCAGGGTCAGTGATCACCCAAGGGCCCCACAGCAGGGTGAATGACTGGCAGGAGAAACAGTGTGCAAGTTCACTGAGCTACATGCTAGATGCTATCGAGGGATACAGAGATGAGAAAAGTCTGCCCCTGATTCCTGGGAGCTTATAATCTGGGCACAGGAATAAAGTGAAAACAGTGGTTTCTTGTGTGATCATAGTAGAATGAGGTTTAAGAAGAACCTTAAAGCAGAGTGCCTGAGTGGCTCAGTCAATTAAGCATCCAACTCTTGATCTCAGCTCAGGTCTTGATCTCAGAGTTCTGATTTCAAGCCCTCATTGGGCTCTGGATTGGGTGTGAAGCCTACTTAAAGAAAATAAAATTAAAATTAAAAAAGGAACTTTAAAGGAAAAAGGATTATGGTATTGCTTCTCCACCCTAGCTTCACCCTGGACTGACTGGGAGAGATTTATAGTCTACTGATGCCTGAATCTCAAGCCCGGTGATTCTGACCTCATTGGTCTGGGGTTTGGCCTGAACAATGAGAGTTCTTGATGCTTCCCAGATGACTCCAATTTGTAGCCAAGGTTGAGAACCACTAGATTACAAGGACTTTCTAGGAAGGAGAGACATGATCCAGTTGCAGAAAGTCATCAAAGGCTTCCTAGAGGAAGCTGCTGTTAGAATGAGCTGCAAAAGCTAGGAACGTGGTGAGGACAATCTAAGGAAAGAGGCAGATGGGAGGAAGCTGTGAAAGCAGGGGCTTGGCCTGTCCAGTGGTATCACATTTCCTGGAGCAAGAAGGAGCTGGTTGGTTAGAAAGTAACTGAGAGGCGCTGAAGATGCTAGTTTTCAACCCTCAGGCTGTAACTACATGCATTTCTGAGACCACTGTCCAGCTAGAAAAGCGCCAACTCACAAAACCTGTGAATCATCAATTTCTAAATCCCTGGCATACAACACATTTGGGATATCATTTATAGGGAGCCACAGCTGCTGCCTGAACAAAAGAGGAAAAAATAACTGCTCCCTCCAAGCCCCCGTGACCATGCAACATCATCTGCCAAATCACTTCAAATTGCTCCTTTTCATAACACTGGATCAAAAGATGAGAACTGCATCAGAATTTGGCCCAACCTTGGCCCAGTCAACTTTGGCTATGGGTCTCCAAGTGCATCCTTTCCCTGATGAAACCTTGACCAAGAGCCACCCCTGCATCCCCCTCATCCCACAGTATGTACCAGCCAGAAATGAAGAGATGATTATTGGGTCCATCAGGGATTGCATAGGGGCGAAAAACATTTTCATTTTTTCCTTCTAGGTTCTTTGGATGATCTAATAATTAAATTGACATAAGACAGATTAACAAGAGAAAAACAAATTCTGTACACACAGGAGCCTCATAAAAATATGAGACTCTCCGGCAGTCAGGTAATTGAGGCTGATATACCTCCTGAGATAAGGAGAAAGGGGTAATGTTCTGCAGCTTCGAAGGGGAGGAAGAAAATTGACAGGAAGATGGGAAGAGCAAATGTTGATAAACTTTTCTATGTCATGCAGATAAGTCACTGTGATGTAAAAAGTTATCTCTGGTGATAGTTCTCTTGGGGGGCAGGGAAAGTCTATGTCAATTCTTTTAGGCAGTTGATGGGGAGGTACAAAGCTCTTCCTGAGTGTGCTGAGCCCAGAGCTTTCACCTCAAAATGATCCACATGGCCAAAGTGGCACATTTCCGGGTGATGGCATATTCTGCTCCTCTTCAAATGACAATTCAGTTGGTGTGGATTGACATCCTTAAAGGCTGAGATGCTGCAGTTCTTTATTAAGAGGGTAAATACACTCTCCTGACATCCATCTTAGAAAGAGAGGTCTAGAATAGCTTCTCATACTTTAATGTGCATTTGAATGCTGTGAGGACCTTATTAAAATGTAGATTCTGATTCCACAGGTCTGGGTCAGGATCCAAGGTTCTGCATTTCTAGCCAGCTCTCAGGTGATGCTGACCTCATGGTCCCTGGACCACACTTTGAGTAGCTGAGGCCAGAGCAGTGTTTCTCAGTCTCCGGACTTGGTTAACAGGTGGTCTTTAACTATCTTTCAAGGGATGTGCAGGCAGGTTGGCAGTTTTGAAAATAAAGTGACAGAACCATTTAGTTCACAGCCAGGTCACTCATTTTAAATGTAATATTAACTGTGATTTTCATAAAAATCCTTCTACTTATAAAGTTTGCTCATGACAGATGAGCACAGCGTTAGTTAGTCTGTCCCAGCAACTCTCCAGTTAGCCACTGTTCCATTTACAGGACGCAGCTCATCAGAATAACATATTTTCTCCTTCTTTGGGCATCAGTCTTCACATTAGGCAAATACGCACTTCGGTTGTTAGTATCGCGTCATCACAATTCGTAAACATGGATCAGTGATTCAAAAGGAGTTCATTGGAGCGTTAAAGTAGAGACAGAAATAGTAATGTAAATACTATGATTCAAAATGGTACGCACATAGGTAGCAAACAAGACTCAAGTGAGAACGTGGGCTGTGGCTCAGCAGCTGGCCAGGCAGGTGAGTCCCTAAGGATGACACAGAGGAAGAGCATCTGAAACTCAGCAATGATCACTTCCCCCCTTACCCCTTGCAGGTCATCATCTGGTAGGAAACTTGTCAGAGGAGGGTATAAAGCTTTTCCTTCATCCTTAGAGCTCAAAGAGCTATTCTTTTCTGTAGTCAGGCCCTTGAATTTGTCCAAAACAAGTACAAAATAATACATTCCAGTCCAAAATTGATAGGTTTGGCCCAAAGTTGAACAACAGTCATAAGCCATAGATACATCATTCAAAATTGAATGCCCAACAGCAAAATGAGTCAGGCTATGCTTTCGTTAAAATGTTTGTTAAGCCAGTTTCATTATAAATATGCTTACAGGGGAAACGAGACTAAACTTTAGCCTACAGTTTTCAAGGTGAAAAGCCTTTGTGATCATGTATGTTTGCTAGTTGCTATTTCACATTTCAGGTGGACAATACCACCAATGAATAGAGGCTAAATCAACTCTTAGCTTATGTGAGATAAGTAAATGAAGTAAAAATGCTCTGTAACTTTTCGTTTTCTTTGTTACAGAAATCCCTTGCTACAGAAAAGACTTTCCATTTTGACAATGATTATTCTGTGCCTCATCAGGTAGACTAGAAAAGGTGTGTTAGGATCATACTGACAAAATACTGTAAGGGCAGCCAGGGGGCGCTTTGAGAGGCAAATAAAAATGTCCATCTGCACATTGCATTATTCAGAGAGAACCTCAGTGGTCACCAATATACCTCTTGACCTTTATCTGTTCAACATTTAGTGAGTACTTGAAAAGCCATATCTAAATGCTACAAAAGAATATGAAGAAAACTTACAAATACATCCAAAAAATAAATAAGGTCTCCATCCACTATCATCTTCCTTGTTGAAACATTCTTATTTTCACAGTCGGACATGCTAATTGAAAGAGGGGCTGATGGGCACCAAGACAATAACAGAAGGCATTCAGTAACTTGGGATTTATGTTCAGTCAGATACCCATAACTGTCTGACAGAAACCCCCTACATGTCCCTCCATTACTGAAGACTATGAACTTAGATTTTCAAATTTAGGAGAAATACAAACTAAAACGCAATAGACTAGATAGAGAAATTCATCTGTGGCTCAGACTCTCCACCACTGGAGAAATAGATTATAGGGTATGTATACACATATGGTTTCATTAGTGAAGAGTGGCAAACTATCATGTCTCTCACGGAAACAAAACAAAACTTGTTTTTCATTCTGAAAGCAGTTTTCATTTTACTTTTTTAAAAATTGCATTGCATCTTTCTTTCTATGAGAACAGTGGCCGTGGGTATATCAAATGCCTGCTAGTTCCCTTATATGCTAATGTTTTGAGAAACACATGCCAAGAAGCTGCAAGCAAATCGAGTTCAGTCACTCGCCTACCACAGGTCGGGTTATACTAAGTACTTTTGACAGATAACATAGGAAGAGGTAGAGGAGGCTTTCCATTTGAAGGGGGAAAATTTACTCCTAATAATTTTCAGTCCATAACACCCAGCTGTTCCAATAAAGCCAAGCCAGTTATAAGAAAGATGAAACAAGTACAGCCGTAAAAACTGTGACCCATCCATATTAAAAAGAAAAAAATACACACAACTCCATTTAGCAGTGCAATTCAGACGACCTCTAGCCATCACACTTATTACAGTGACAGCTCCTCCCTCCAACACCCACTAGGCTTGGCTTTCTCGGGTGCCCCGGAACCGACATGGCAATTATTATCTCTTTCTCTACAGGCATCAGCATTTTCACAAACACTTATGGGGGCTTTAACCTCAAAAGAGTTCCTGCTCTGAGGGATAAACTTTTCTCCATCGCGTGTAATTAGCTCAGTGATGCATCTCCCACACTGCGTGGATCCCCTGGAGAGAGGCATTAGTGGGTCAAGTTCAAGTGACTAAGACACATAGCACAGCTGCGTAACATGAGAAAGCCCTCTGTGGAGATGGGGTGGGGCCTGAGGGTCTCTGAACAAAAATATTGATGCCCCTGGAGACAGGACAATAGTTGAACCATATGGCCGGCATGTGACGGAAGTGATGGGTGTGGAGGGGGCAGGGAGCATGTGATTGGGATGCGCCTGTGTTGGCGTTCCACCCTCTTCCAACTTTCACAGAAATTCTGAGCCGGGTGAGGGCTGAGCTGGCAGCAGTGAGAGAAAGCTGGAGCAGAGAGGGAGACCAGAAGCTCTAATATATGCACAGCCCCTGAAGGATGCCAAGGGGGAAAGAAAGCTATTGTTTGGACGTCGATGTTAATTAAACACAAGTACATGAAAGAAGTCACAACCAACCACAACTGAGATACTAATTCATTAAAGAAGAGTAAAGCTTTGGGTCCTAAACCAAGCAAAGCTGAGTTATCACAGCCTCAGTAAAGATAGGGATGCTGGGACTGAAATGTCTTTATCAGTCGAGTTATTTGTGCCCGAGTGTCCAAATTGTTGTTCTGTTCTAGATTGGTGACAAACACGAGGATTTTGCATTGTTGTAGAACAAAGAGAACTGTGACTTCAGGTTCTCAAGCTTTACAGCTGAGTTTATACACTTTTGACAGTTCTAATCTACTTCCACAGTTAGGATCCCCTCCCCATTCAGAAATTTGGGGGGAAAGAAGGAAACATGTTCTCTGCCCCCCTTCCCTGCAGGCACCCTTGCCATGCTACTGGGTGGGCTTCTCATGAGGAGCATAGACTCCACTCAAAGTGAGGGCATCACCACATATGTGAACAAGTCACAGGAGGGACCATAGTACTCAACAAATATTCAGGAATAAATTTGCCCTCTGAGACACCACCTGTAAAAGCCATACATAATGCATGAATTTAGCCATCTGTAGAAATAAGCCAAAAGATTGTAAATGTATGACTGAAGAGATTGGGAACATTCAAAACTCCAATCAAGGGAACCAGGGTGTTTTTTCAAAGAAACAAAACTGAACTATAATTGTAATTTAGAAAAATAAATCCTAATCAATCGTATTGTACCCAGTTTAAGAACAGACTCTGGCACACAAGGGGGTGTGCTTGGCCTGGAGCACACAAGGGGGAAGCTTAGAGACCCCATCACAGAGCATTTGTCCCGCCCCTTCGCTCTGGAAGGGATTGATACCGAGGCTGGCATCGACAAGGTGTATTCTGCCGTGGCACAGGGCTGATGCACCAGGCCTGTCCCTGGTAGGGTCATGGTGGCTCTCCAAGGACCTTCAGGGGCCACCACAGGTAAGGAAGAGGAGCCCCCACCCGACGCATCCAGAATAGCTCTCCCTTGATGCTTTCACATATTAGACTTCACCAAGCATTTTTTAATTCCCTGTTTGAAAACAGCTGTCCTGAATTAAATATCCTCAGAACTTCCATATATTTACACTTCCCTTTGCACTGACTTCATAGATGCTAAGCAAGCTTCTGATAATCATTGTTTCCCTACTGAAGAGAAGAATGCTCCCAAATGGATGAATAAAAACAAGTTTAGTCACCAGTTTCTTCTGAGTTTAACTGGCTCCCATAACACCTAAGTCCTGTTCCAAGTCCAGTCATCCTCCTCTCCAGCTGAGTCCCCGTCCAAGGACGCATCCTCAAGTCCCTCAGTAACCCAGTGGAAGCTGGCCTTCCACTGGGATCTTCAAACTACAACATGAAAGTGTGAATTAAATGGTTAACTTTGTATTAGTTAACCAACAAGCACTCTTCTATCACAGTAAAACCCACTGATAGAGCAAGTGGACACTTTTTGCCGGTGCTGCTGTGGCGAGGGGGCCGATTGCTAGTGCGACACAGGAAGCAAGTGGAGAATGAGGGCCTTGCCAACGCAGGGGAATGTTTTTGAGGATGCACACAAATTGAAGTTACTCTTTTCCCTCATAAAGCCAGAGGAACCCACGACACCCCTCTAGATGGATCCAGGGAAGTCACGTGTACACCTTCATAAGCACACCACTAAAATACCATGTTGCAGATATTTGCAGAAGACATTTGCTGGAGGGGGAAAAATATCCTTCCAACATCTAAGCTTTGGTCTGGAGCACTGCAGCTGACACAAATCACCACAAGTTTAGTTGCTTAAGATAACACACATTTAGGGACGCCTGAGTGACTCAGTCGGTTAAACGTCCGACTTCGGCTCAGGTCATGATCTCACAGTCCGTGGGTTCGAGCCCTGCACTGGGCTCTGTGCTGACAGCTCAGAGCCTGGAGCCTGCTTCAGATTCTGTGTCTCCCTCTCTCTCTCTGCCCCTCCCCGACTTGCTCTCTGTCTCTCAAAATAAAATAAAGACAAAAGAAAACACACATTTATTATCTCACAGAGCTAGAGTTAGAAATGCAAACCAGGCCCATTGGCCTAACATCCAGGTGTCAAGAGTGAGTTCCTGCTGGAGGCTCAGGGGGAGAGGGTGTTTGCCTTTTTCTGCTTCTGGAGGCTGCCTTGCTTCCGCTATCCTATTTCCTTCTACTGACGCTGAGCCACCTCATCCTCCTGATCCCCCCTCTTATAAAGACCTTGTAATTACATTGGGTCCACTTGGATAATCCGGATAATCTGCCCATCTCAAAATCCTGAACTTAATCACATCTGCAAAGTACCTTTCACCACGTAAGGTGACATATTCACAGGTTTCAGGGACTAGAACACAGACATCTCTGGGAGCCATTTTCAGCGTACCACAGCACATAGTCATATTTTAGCATACAGCTAAAAGATAAACTGAGACATATTAAAATTTTTTATTCTATTTGAGCAAAAATCCGTTCTACTGAGCCACCCCCAAACTAGAAGTGGCTAAGAGCATTCTGCTGATAAGCTAAGAGAAAGACCTATAAGGAGAAAGCCAAGAAAGTATTTGATTGGCTACAGCTTAAAGCCTAGTTGACTGTTTGTGATTGGCCATTTTTAGCATTTCGATTTTATAACCTTAAGGTGTTTACAGGCTTAGATTTTGGTTTGCTTACATAGACAGCCATGTCATTAGAGCTACCTCAGTCTAATGGCTTTTAATTAATTTAACAACTGGAATAGGAGAACATGGCATGACTGAAATGCAACTGATAAACCTTTAAGACTGAGCTCCAAGGGGGTGCATTCTAAAAGAGGACACTTTGTAACTTGGATATCATCTCTGACCCAGAAAGAAGAGAACATGGCTGAAGTGGTCTGGCATGGATCAATGTGGGACATAAATCACCACAGGACATTAGCACAGATCAACAGAAACTCCCAAGACTGGCACAACATAAGGAGAGAATATTAACAGGTCCTGGCAAATACCCGCTAATCCCAGCCAACTCCACATTTTATCAACTAGTAATTAACACCAGATGTTCAAATATAAGGAGCATCCAGTATGTGTCGGATCTGTGTGGGTTTGTTTTACAACATATAGGCTGGATGAGAGCTCTGTTCTACATTGTGCTCTTAATTTTTCCTTCTTGTTGTCTTTCTAAAGTCCTGGGGAAAGAACTCATTTTATTTTTTCTCAATGTTTATTTATTTATCTTGAGAGAGAGAACACACACGCATGCAGGCAAGAGGCAGACAGAGAGGAAGAAAGACAATCCTAAGGCTTCACAATGTCAATGCAGAGCCTGATACAAGACTCGAATCCATGAATCATGAGATAATGACCTGAACGGAAATCAAGAGTCAGACACTTAACTGACTGAGCCACCCAGGCACTCCTCATTTTTTTTTCTTTTTTATTGGAGATCTCCTTTAGATCTTGTTATGCAAGCAAACTGACCAGAGGTCCCAACTAAAACTGATGGTCACTATGTCAGGGCCCAGCACCATACATGATTTACTCCTATTGACTGTTCTTCCCCTCCAATATCAGGCATGCTGAGAGGCCCTCTTTAGCCCCAAATATCTACCTGACCAGCCCCATGACAAACCTATTAATGAAGATCTGTTTCACATCAAGCTTGGCTTTCTAATTGGGTCTGTCTGAATGCAGATTTATCCTCTTTTTAGCTGCATCATGGTGAACTTAACCTTTCTGAACCTTGGTTTCATCATCTATAAAATATAGATTATAATCTCTACTTTGCAGGTTATTATGATTCTAAGGGATAAAGTAGAATTATAGTCAATATTAGACTATAACTATAGCCAATATAATAGTAAATTATAGTCAATATTAGCTATCAATATTGACTATAGTCAATTATAGTCAATATTAGCACTGAATAAATAGTAGCTATTATTGCTATTGATGTTATTTTCTGATCTGTAAAACAGAGATACTTAATATACATAGATCTGTGTAAGAACTGAGGTAGCATGTGTGAAGCACCTGACACCATACCCAGTACAGAGAACTCAATCAGTAATGATTCATTCCCAACCCCTCCTTCCTCACATCCATTCTGTTGGGTTCACCAAAAAAGAAGAACTGTTGGCTTCAGAAAACTGGAGAATGTAAACTTTTCCCTGAGACAATCCCCTCCCCTGACATCCCTCTCCCAATGCCTCGTGAGCACAGACTCAATTTTTGGTGAGCTCACCGTGCACGACTGCCCCAAGGACATGCGACAGACTCATTTTAACTGGATGGGACGCTAGTGTGTATAGGAAAGTATTCAGTAGGAGCCTCTAATGAAAGGATCCTAAGAGTGAAAGAGACATAGCTTTAACCAACTGGAGGATAGACACATGGGAGGGGATATTTGTTAATACAACAGAAAAGTCCAGTGGACATATCTGGTAAATATGGCTGGATCCAGATACTCAAAAGACATTATCAGGAAATGTGTTATGCTCCATCCTTTGGCTTTGCTTACTCTGTTTTGTTTCCCTTCTTCAAGAATCCATTCTCCTCCTAGTGACACCTGGTAACCAGCTTCACAAATGCAACAGACAGAAGGAACTCCTTTCTCAATAGTTCCAAGAAAATCCTTCAGCCAAAATTATTAGACCAACTTGAGCAAGGTGACCAATCCTTAGTCACTGAGGCCAAAGGGATGGAAGGTGCTAACTGGCCAGGCTGAGGAGACATATCCACCCTGGAGCTAAGATATGTAGATGTTAGGGGGGGCAGGTCAATAATAGCTCCCACCTGAATTCTATGGTGTGAATGAGTGATAAGTAGTTTATCAAAGAAAAAAACACAGTGCTAAGATAAAAGAAATGGGAGCAGATGGTAGAGAAGCAAAATCTTCCAAAGGATCCAAGAGAGGAAGGCCTGGGTTACCTGGGCAACAGGAGGTCTCCAGGCCAATGTAGTGGGCCATAATAATGGGAGAAACTGGTGTGTAATGTCTAAACAACTCACCCTCTTAGAGTTCTAGCCCTATCTGCTTATTATCAAGAGATTCCCGGGGCGCCTGGGTGGCTTAGTCGGTTAAGCATCCGACTTTCACTTAGGTCATGATCTCGCGGTTCGTGGGCTCGAGCCCCGCGTCGGGCTCTGTGCTGACTGCCAGCTCAGAGCCTGGAGCCTGTTTCAGTCTGTGACTCCCTCTCTCTCTGACCCTCCCCTGCTCACGCTCTCTCTCTCTCCTAGAAATAAATAAAAATATTTAAAAAAAAAAAAAAGAGAGATTCCCACAACCCATTAGCCTTTCAAGACAGTCTCTAGAATGGCTATGATTCATTTTCTTTACATATTAGATCATACATTTTCAGAATGTGAACCAAGGACAGAGGTTAAAGCCAGGCAAATAGCCACTCAACTTTGCTGCTCTGTTCTGGACAAGCCATCATGGACAAGAAGGAGGGCAGAATGCTGGTTTATTATCCCCATTTCCTTAAGGAGCCTTGTTTCTCAAAGGATGCTATGAAGCTGGGTAATGAAAACAAAAAAGAATCATAAAACTCACAAGGTTTGTTGATCAGAACACCATGCAGTTCCCTGCCAGAGTTGGCTACACTGAAAAATGGCCATTTGTTCCTAATTCAGGCTGTCTCATCTCCTGATCAGTCCTCAATCTGTGGCAGCTTTTCAGTTTCCTCCCCAGTTACAAGCTCCCCAGTTACCAGAACAAGCTGCAAGTTCTTCTTGTGAAGAACTTATCAAAGGCTTCTGAAAAAAAAACTAAATAAGTTATAGCCACTGGTCCCTTTTATCCACTGCTTTATTTCAAGAACTTCTGACAGGTTCAAGAGATACAGTTTTCCTCACTCCAAAGGCATGCCTGCCTGATCCATTCACACTCTACCCATCCAGATGCTTTAGAAGATGAGAGAATGAGTTTGCTTCATTTGTCTGGACCTCCTTACAGAGTAGTTATATCATTAGCCTGTGGCTCCCAAGGATAAGCCAGCATTCTTCAGCATCTGCAGAGTACCGCAACTGTGGCTTAATTAAAACTAGAGTGAAGTTCTGACCTGTTTGTCCATGGCTCTGCAAAGCCTGCTTTTAAGGATGAAGTGATTCTGCACCAAATTGGCAAGATAGACGAGAGCATTGGGTTTTAACCCTGGTCATACATTAAAATCACTTAAAGAGATTTTTTTTTAAATAGCCATGCCTGAGCCTCATCCCAAACCAATGAAATACGTATCTCTGAGGTTGGGGCCTGCATTCTGCGATTGTCTTTTAAATGGGCAGCCAAGAACTATACAGGGAAGATGCTGGGAGTCTCAGGGCATCAGTCCAGGACATCATTTCTGATTCGTCCGCAGGCTAGTATCACCTGGGGAAAGATGTCTGCAAGCACCCTAGGACTGTGCGTCCCGTTCATTGTATCTTGAGTACCTGAGGATGACAAGCTTGTGAATTAAAGGATCTTGAGGTCAGCTTTAAAGGAGGCCAAATCTCCTGTGCTTATGAGGAAAAAAAAAACTGTCTAGTCACAAAGGAAGACAGTGACTGATAAAGGAAGTTTGTCACCTAAGCTATAAAATATCAGACCATTAGGGTACAGTTGGCAAAATTTTGCAGTGACAGCATGTCAGGGCCTGGATGTTTATTCTTCCCAGACTCGGACATTTAACTCGCTATGTGACCATGGATCAATCTAGTAACCTCTCTTGTCAAGTTTACCCACTTGAGGAATGGGCATGGCCTTCTTGGCACTTAAAAGATCCTTTATATAGAAATAAAAGGCATTAGCCCTCCTCTAAAAGCAGCTTTGATCTATAATGGCTGAAAAAAAAAAAAAAAAAAACAACCAGGAAGTGTTTCATTTAACGACTTCTTTTTTGTAGAAGTTGTTAATGATCTAGAGAGGGGCAAGTCCTCCTAATAAATTCCAACTCCCCATCCCTTTAGTTCACTATTCCCAAAACTAAGGGACAAAAGTACTGAAAGTGCACCAAATGAAGTAAAGAACCTGTTGAAAGCCCCTCAGTGTGCAAAAGATAAACACTTTGAAAATCAAGTTGATCAGAGCTGCTCAGAACTGGCATACATTCAGGGTAAATTAGAGATTCAGAAGTCTTGACAATCTGATGAAAAGCATAAAAACCCACAAGCTTTAAAAGAGCACCCCAGATCTACAGATACATTTATGTGTTGTCAAAATCTCTCTTTTGTTACTGAGAAACAGGAAATAATGATAGAAGGTGAGGTGGAAGAGAGGTTATTAACTATTAGAAGGCTGCTTGAAAATAGAAACTGAACAGCATCCAGTGAGAAAGGCTGGCACATCTTGGCATTTATACTCTCAGAGTCTTCAGTACTCCTAGGTCAAGTGCCTGAGAAGGTGAACTTAAACTCTTTCTGTGACCTCCATTGTCAGGAGGACAGAACTTGGGAAGCCAGCTGATTCATTCCTCCCATGCCTGGGACCTGGCCCTAGAAGGTAATGGTATTTGAGTGTGGAGAGCACAGTGGGGTTCTGTCCATGTGCAGACAACTGAGAGGGAACACAGGCAATTTATATCCCAATATAAAGTCTGCTCTGCAAGTACTGAGATGTTGCATCGAGTCTCAGAGGACCATGTACCTTCTAGATTTATTCCCATCAAAATGATCCATTCCTTCCTTCTTTCTTCTATGTACTCTTTTAGAAAACATACCGTATTTCTATTGTGTGCTAGGCTTAATGCTAAGTATGGCAGATACAGAGCTTAATAATAAATTCCCTTCATTTAAGGAGTGCTGTAAGAGTTATGATTAAGAAATGCATAGGGAATGATGTGCAATGGGAGAGAACTTAACCCATATTTGAGAGTACATTCAGGAAGGGCTTTATGGGAGAGTCAACGGAGCTGAAATTAATCACCCAATGAAATTAATAGCCCAAGGAAACAAATAGGAAGATTGCATTCCACACAGAGGGAAGAATTTATGCAAAGTTCAGGAGATACCCATTGATCAGAAAAAGTGTTCCAGGGGTGCCTGGGTGTCTCAGTCTAAGTGTCTGATTCTTAGTTTTGGCTCAGGTCATAATCTCAGGATTCATGGGTTCGAGCCCCACATCAAGCCCTGTGCCAGGGTTGGATGGAGCTGCTTAAGATTTTCTCTGCCTCTGCTTCTCCCCCACTGTCACGCATGCATTCACACACAATCCCTGTCTCTCTCTTAAAATAAATAAATAAACTTAAAAAAAAAAGGAAGAGTGTTCCAAGCATTCCCATATGGCTGGAGTGTGAGGAATTTGAAAACAAAGGGGAAAGTCCTTTTGTAGGGGCAAGGGGCCTGGACCAAATCAAGAAGGGTTTTTCGGGCCCTGTTTAGGAGTTTGGATTTTACACTGAGGATAATGTGGAAGCACCAAAGGTTTTTAAAGAGGGTTGTAAACAGATAAGAGCAACAGAGGGAAGGATGGATTGGTAGATGGAGAAAATGGAAATGAGGCCAGTTAGGAATGCTTCTTACAGTAAAACTACAGAAATCCAGGGGCACAGGGACAGGAGTGAGGGGATGGAGCAGAGGGGCAGAGGAGTGTTGGTCAATCCCTAGAGGTGAAGAGTCAGCGAGAAAGCAAGAAAGCAGGGATGGGATGAGTCGCAGTTCTGTGTGTGGCGCCTGGGGACCAGTGTGAGAGAGAAACCACAGAGGAAACGTGCATTTAGAGAGAGGACAGTGGGTTAAGTTTCAGTATTAGTTGCAAGCTGAGTCTTGCCAGCAGGGGACTGGGTAAATCTGGGGCTGGGAAGAGAGGCCTGACCAACAGGAGAAACAGAACTAGAAGACACAGGATGGAGGAAGATGCAATCACCTGCAGAAAGAGTGTTGTGAGACAAGAATAATGTCAAGGCCAGATCCTCCCTTTGGGAACATATGGGCTGACAGTGATGGAATTGGTAAAGACTAATAATGAACTGAAACCCCTTCAAAATGCGTAAATGGAACATAGCACTGTTGGTTACCATTTTTCGAACATTTAGCAGGCCCTAGGCAGCACGTGACTGTACATGAGTGATCTCATTTCATCTTCAAACAATCAGGGAGATGTTTCCCATTATTACCTTCATTTTTCAGATAAGCAGACCTGGATTTATAGAGGTTAACAATGTTGCCCTGGGTAATACATTAGTAAGTGAAGAGCTGGGTTTTGAACCTCATTCTATCAGATTCGAACCCGTCACTAATGTGCAGAGGTCTAATACTACACACTATTTGAAAAAAAAAAGAAAGAGCTTTTCTTTTTCTCCACTTCTTACCAAGGCAAGAGGTAAAATTTAAAAACACAAACGTTAGAAGAATAAACAGTGATTCCAGGGCTAGGAGAAGCATGAAGAAAGAAGGGGTTTACTCAAATCACATCACGAATTGCCTCAGACTCAACCTGCCTGTTCTGGGGACAAAAAGGGACTATGGGGATCAGAGTGAGGTCTGTGAGTCCAGTCCTCGCTTCCAGTCCTAAATGCTACCATTTTAGTATAGTGCGTGCAGCGCGCAAGGATTCAGGCGCGGTGGGTGGGCCAGCGACCAGGATTCTGAAGAACAAGCAACTTGAAGGCAGAGTGGAACTCTGCCAAAAAAGTGTTCTTTTCTTCAAAAACCATCAAAAAAGAAAGTGCCGTTCACTTGTTTGACATAGATAAGATGGTTCTCGCACTTTTTTCTCTTTGTTTTTCTTCTGGAAATCTGCATCTGCACGCAGGGCGGTCTGGTCTGGGGCTTGGTTTTGTTTTCCAGGATTTGCAGCGTTCAGATGCAGGCATCGCAGGAGCCCAGCCTCATCTCCAGAGGGGGTCCTGTGGGACGCTATGCCCAGAAGGCTCATCCACAGAGTCCCACTAAGGGCTGTGGTTTCTCTCTGATTCCACATAGCTGACTAGATCCCAGCGTTTCAGGAATCAACTATTTTATGGTGAGTGATTTTCTTCACTAAACTCAAGACTGGCAAGCTTCTCTCTGTGGCTTTCTCTGCCTCTCTCTGTCACTCTTCTGTGTGTGTGTGTGTGTGTGGGTGGGTGGGTG
>NW_027528873.1:5352242-5419226 GCF_008692635.1 Crocuta crocuta | reverse complement strand
TAGCAGTGCCTCACTGCCTTGGTGAAGAGTGCAGTGAAACAGAAAACAAATTCAGGAAGTGACAGATGACACAAGCATTTGTCCAATTAGCAATAAGAAAATCACAAGCACCAGTGGTGACCACTCATGTTGAACAGCCAGCTCAGCAAAGAACCTTACTCCGTGTCTCTCCGATCTAATTAGAACCATTCAAGCCACGACTGACCAGCTTTTCCCAGCATTTTTAGTATACTGCAGAGCCTGTGCTCTCTTGGGTGTTAATGAGGAACATGAAACCATCAATAGTTTTGATTAAGCCAAAGACTATTGCACTATTTAGATGTACCATTTTGCATCCATTCTAAGACATGCCTTTTTCCTCCCACGTTTTAACGTCTTTCAAATCAAAATGTGCCTCAGAATCAAGGCAATCATGGTATAGTTGTCATTGCTTCTGCATGGCAAACTTGGTCACAGCTGTTTATATTGTCATCTAAATTTCAGCTGAGTTCAATATGTGTTTGCAAGGACAGGCATTGAGGTTCAATGCCATTTAAAAGGCTCTCAAAAGATTATCCTACATTTTGGCATTCAAATAATGAGCTATTGTGTGTGCATAAAGAAACAGAGGAGTGGGGTGTAAATTGACATTTGTGAAGCAAATATTTGTTGTTATAGGAACAACTGCAATTCCATACTTTCTCACAAAGCAACGACCAACTGCTTTCAAGACCTAAAAAAAGAAGAAATTCATGAGAAATGAAGCAGTTATGTTTGCCCCATGCCAAGCAATGCAGCTAAAAGCAGGAGTAACCACAGAGTCCCTTGGAAGAGATGAAAGAAATTTCAGAGCAGCAAGGGGCTAGTATTACAGACTCAAGGGCCACATGCAACTACTGTTAGGACATTATGTCAGAGTTTCAATTCACTCTTTTATCTTAGAAGTTCATAAAATAATGATAAATCTTATACTCTATGGTTTCGTAGGTTTGATGACATCTAGTCTGTCCAGAATAACTTTCAACCAAGGAAACCCACAACTACCCTTTAAAGTGCTTGAGAGTTTGTAAAGGGTAAGTCTACATCCATGAAACAGTAGCCACTTTCAGACTTGGATTTGAAACAGAGGTAGGCCTCAGTACCCAAAGGCATCACCCACCCTATTGCAAATGTCATTGGTTGCCATCTCATACCCTATTTCCCCTGCTAACAGAACCCTGAGTTGATTCATGGATTAGGAGACCTTGTACTTCAGAGGAGACTTGGTTCTTCTCCATCCCAGAGAATTTTCATTAATCTATCCCAACATGATGATCTCTTCTCTTTCCTGTTGGTTATTTTAGGGGTGGCATGTAATCCCATTTTGACCAATGAGATATGAAGGAAGGGAAGAGGGAGGGTGGGATCTTAAAAACAAAGATGCATGAGAAGGAAAAAATAAGGTGTCTTTTCCACCTCTGGGCTTGATGATGCCTGGAGCTACTGCAGCCATCTTGCAACCATGAGGAAGCAACTGAGAGACAAAGACACACATGGAAGATGACAGCAACAGAAGGTGATGAGGACATAGTCCTTGATGACATCACTGAACTACTTTCTTAAGCAAGCCTAAAGACTGGTTTCAGTCTGGTTTCACTAGTTATATGGGGTATTAAACATCTTTATTATTCAACTCACTGTCAGTAGTTGGATCTTCTATTACTTGCATCCAAAGTCACATAATTGATCCACCCCTACTTCCCTACTACTGCCATGGTACCACCCTCCCTTCTATAGTTCTTGAAATAGGAATAAGAGCTTAAAACAACACATGCTTATTATTGCACAGCTTCTGAAAGTCAAGATGCCAAGAAAGGCCTACTGGGTCCACTGTGAAGCTGAAATTAAGGTGTCAGTCAGAGGTAGGTTCTCGTCTAGAGGCTCAACTGGAGAAGGTTCCCCTTCCAAGTTCCCTCAGGCTGACGGCTGAGTATGTTTCCTTGTGGCTATAAAATTCATGACAGCTTGCTTCTTCAAAGCCAGCAATGGAGATAGCAAGACAGTCTGCGAGGGACATGGAGTCTTATATAATTTTGGGAGTGACATCACCTTTTCCACATAGTATAATGTAATCAGAGGAGTGACAGCCCAGTAGCTTTAGCATATTCTATTGGGTAGAACTAAGTCACAGGACTCACCTATACTCAAGGGAAGAGAATTACACAGGGAGCTGAACACTAGAAGGCAGAGGTCACAAAGTCATCTTAGAGTCTGTCTAACTCACACAGTTAGTGGTTCTCATGGAACTGAAGGCAACATAAGACAAGTTCTATCTTATTCCAGTATCTATTCTCTTTTAGTTTAACTATGAAGTATCAAAAATATAAGAATAAGTTTCTAAAAATGTAGAGTCTTCTGAAAATAGAATACTGATGCAGAGGTCCTAAATTCCCTGTCACTAGAGATGGCTGTGCTTAAGCTGGACCATCATTTGAAGTGGATGTGGCTAAGGGGCTTACCTTTAGCAAGAGTATCATGGGGAAGAATGGGGACAGGAAGTTGTTGAGTTAGGTGACTTTCAAGGTGCTTCAGTCTTGCATTTCTGATTCCTTTAGGCACATCATAGAATCAGAGAATGTTAGGGTGGGAAGGACTCTTTGAGATGAAGATCCCGCACTTTATAGATGAGGAAACTGAGGTCTAGAGACCTCAGCACTTGCTTCAGACTCATTGAAAGTTGCTGGTGATAGAAACTGAATAGACTTAATACCTGTCTTCAAGAATCTTATAACAGGGAGAATGCAGTAAAAATAAAACATAATACACAATAAGCAAGTCCTATGATGAAATTATATTTAAGGCACCCCAAAAAGCCAGACAAAGAAAGAAACTTCAGGAGCAGGACAAGTTGTGGGGGCAGATGTGCAGGGTTAGATTCACACCAGTGGACGCTAAGTGCTTAAGGGACATCCAGGTGATGATGTCTGATATAGGACTTCTCAAACCTTAGTGTTCACACAAACTTACCTAGAGACTTTGTTCAAATGCAGCTTCTGATTCAGCAGGCCTGTGGTGGAGGTTCTGTGGTTCTGTGTTTCAACCAAGTCCCCAGGTGATATAGATGCTACTTATCCTCAGACCATAATCTGAATGGCAAGTCTGAAAAGGCAGCTGTATAATCAGATCTCATATATGTGATCTTCATTCCTCTTCCCCTCATTCCATTGTCCGCTCTCTGAATAGGGACAAGACTGGAGGAGAGACACTGAGGGAATTTCCAGATAAGAACACCTTCACCAGAAGGCCTTTGGAGCTAGCCATGTTACTGGAGAAGGGAAGGTGCCTTTTAGTTAGTGCAAAGAACCCAACCAACACTTCTTACCTTCAGCTCACATTTGCTAACCCTCCTTTGTACAGCAATACAAAAATGAATGACTTAGCCCAGCACTGCAAGTATTTAATAATGCATATCATTGTGCCTGATTAGCCAGGAATTGTGGCCTTGAGGGCAGGTGATGCAACTGACACGTTTCAGTGAGAGCAGTGAATGAAAACCAAAAGAAGGNAAAAGGCTAATCAGGGCTGAATGGAGAAGAGGCCAGGGCTAAAAGACAATCTCCTAAGATGTCCTTTCCCTCGTTCACACAGCACCTAGACCCACTCCTGATAAGTTACAAATGTGCTGAGTCTATAATCCTGAGACTACCTTCTCCATCAGGCACTCTCTGTCCAGTGCCTAGGTCACATAAGTTCTTCAGGGACCTACAAAATGTTTGAGGCCATAATGGGAAAGCATTGGCTCCCAAATGTGAAAAGAAACCAGCAAAATATAAATAAATGTTTATTGCCAAAACACAATATTCTTTTAACCTCATTAATTGTTGAGTCTAGCATTCATAAAAATTTCATTACATCGAAAAACCACTTGTATGTAAGTTTTGCTCACCTTGCAAAAACTCCTGAGTAGGCATAATGATTGCCAAGAAATCCTAGTAAATTGTCAATGAAGTAAGTTTCCAGTAGCCAGTAATTTCTAAAGCATCCGGCAGAAATCTTTTTATTAATATACAATAAAATATTTATTTTTCATGTAGACTTTGGTTTGGGTATATATTAATACATGTAATGTTATGTGAGATCTGAGACCTGGTACTGACTACAGACAGTGTCAGTTCTAGGGGATCTGGCTGGCTCAGTCGGTTGATTGTCCGACTTCAGCTCAGGTCATGATCTAGCAGTTCATGAGTTTGAGCCCCACATTGGGCTTGGTGCTGTCAGCACAGAGCCCACTTCAGATCCTCTGTCTCTCTGTCTGTCTGTCTCTCTCTGTCTCTCTCTCTCTACTTCTCCCCTGCTTGTGGTCTGTGTGTGTGTGCGTGTGTGTGTGTGTTTCTCTCTCAAAAATAAATAAAATATTTTTTAAAAAGAAAGCGTTGGGGCGCCTGGGTGGCTTAGTCAGTTAAGCGTCCAACTTTCGCTTAGGTCATGATCTCGCAGTTCATGGGTTCGAGCCTTGCATCGGGCTCTGTGCTGGCTGCCAGCTCAGAGCCTGGAGCCTGTTTCAGTGTCTGTGACTCCCTCTCTCTCTGACCCTCCCCTGCTCACGCTGTCTCTCTCTCTCTCTCCTAGAAATAAAAAAAAAAAAAAGAAAGAAAGCGTCAGTTCTTTGTGAAAAACTATAAACTGGAAGGAAGATAGAGCTCCAGGTGACAATAATTGTCTGGGTGAAAATTATGGAATTTCTAGGGTTTCATTCAAAATAGCCTAATGATGAAAGGAACAAATTAATTGGCTCACTGAACACTTGTATTGAGCACCTACCATGTGCCAGGCACTATTTAGACAAAGGGATACAATAGCAAAGAAGTTAGATAAAGCAGCAAATAGCAATGTACCTTGAAACAGTTCACTAAGCCACACTCACCCGCCCCACCCCCCACCCCCCGTTCTGAGGCAGGGTCAGGTGACCTGACTAAAGAGGCCTCTGGGATAACAGGGGAGGCCAGGCTTGCTTCCTTGGAGGCAATGAAGGAAATCCCTATTAAGTGCCTACTTGATGGCAGACTGTGCAAAGTGCTGTCTAATTCATTTCTGTTGAACCCCCACTGACAGCCCCTTGGGGTCTCTTAATTCTCCTACAATCAGCAAGGAAACCAAGGCTCAGAGGTTTCCCGCACATAACCAGATAGTTACTGAGTAGGTCACTTGGGATTCAGGCCCAGGCCCAGGTATGTCTGACCCCGAAACCATACTCCTTCCTTCTGACACCATTCCTGGGGGCCAGCCATCCCTGACCACTTCATATTTGGGAAGTTCTGGCCCAGTAGGTGAGAGCCAGAGACATGGGGCTGTGCTGTTCATGCTGTGACTCTTTGTTCCTTCCTGGGGACATGGGCCCCCACCCAGACACTGGCTCTGGCAGAGAACCCCGACAGTGCAAACTGTGCTTTGTCTCTGTGTTCATGTACCAGCCCTTAAATAAACACCTCTCTGGCCTGAGGCAGGGCTATCTGGAATCTGGGGACCCCTCCTATCTCTGTCCCCCCCCAAACCCCTCCAAGACCTTCAGATGATAGCTGCGGCTACCACAAGGCTTCGCCTTGAGCTCCAAACTCAAATGTCCTTCACATCCCTGGCCAGCGTGGCAGAAAACTCCTTTCCTCCCTCTGTGTCACTGGCGGCCTCAACAGGCCTCTCCCTGGCGGTGTCGCTCAGGCAGCCTCTTGTCCTCCTTCCTCCCCAAGCCCACTGCTTTTCTAAGGTGACCCCAGTGCCTGGCTGTGTCTCAGGCCGGGATGCCAGAGGCACTGGGAATAGGATTTCCTTCAAGAGCAATTATCCACTGGGCCTTAACTGCTCACTTCTGAGCACCCCCACCCAAGGGTCCTCTATGCAGGCTGCTGGAGAAATGCTGAATGACCCCCACAGCTGTCTCTGGTGTCCCTGAAAAGTAAGTGTAGAAACCAGTCAACCTTCTGCTTACTTTTCTGGTTTTCATTCCTTATTTTTTCCAAAGTACTTAAGTATGAAGAAAGAGGCAGCAGTAATTACATTTTTTTCTTCCTGTGTAAGAGCTTTTCTAGAAATCGTGGAGGGTTCCACACACCAACATAACCTCTCTCTCTCTCTCTCTCTCTCTCTCTCTCTCTCCAACTGGCTTTCTTAAGCAGACAGACACACTAGGCTCCAACTCCATATCTGTTCTCCTTGCCTTTTTGCATCGTGTTTGAAGCCTCACTTCCAAGCTCCCTTGCAGCGAGGCGGATCAGGTGGGCCCCTCTCTGCCCCCAGCTTCCCTTCATCCCGTGATGATTTTGGACAGGGCGACACAGCAACAGACATGGGGTAGCCAAAGCAGAATTTCCAACAATGAAATCCATCAGTTTAAAGAGACCCTAAAAACCTCATTCCTTTAATCTACTTGGAATTATTTTTATAAATGTTCCTAGATGAGAGTCTTTAATTTTCTTTAATTTTCTTCCAGACAGATAGCCTGTTGTGCTCACATTATTTGTTAAATACATCACTCTTCTTCCACTGTGTCAAAATACCACATTTTCATATATAAAATTCTCATTTAAAACAGATCTATTTCTGAATTGTCCATCTGTGCTCTGATCTATACAGCTGTCCCTATGCTTGTATCATATTGATTTATTATGGTGGTTTTTTAGTGTTTTAATACCTAGCAAAATAGATGCTGCCTTGCCGCACTCCTTTTTACACTTTTACTGGCTATCCATAGGCATTTTTTTCCTCCATATGAAATTTAAGATCATAATAATCAATTATCCTCCCAAAAGCCATCATTGGAATTCTAAATGGAATTGCACTGATATATTAATAGTGACATAATTGATTTTATATGATACTAACTCTTCCATCCAAGAACATGATATGTTTTTTCATTTATTCAGTTAATTGATGTCCTTCCATCTCACACCGTCATTTATTCCACGTACATAGATTCTGTCCTTTTCTTATCCATATTTTAAAATTTTTGTTAGTGTTGTAAACAGAATGTTTTCTCATTTCCAATTCTAGGTTCTTATTTCTGGAATTAAAAAAAAAAAAAGCTTGTGTCCAGCATTATCAAATGCTCTTATTTGTTCTAGAAATTTTTAAAACTAGAATTTCTTGGTTTTTCTGGGTTTGGAATAATATGATCAATTTAGCTCTTTTCTCTCCAATATTTATACATATTATTTTATCTTAGTACATCCAATACAGTTTCCAAAATAATACTGAATAATAAAGGTAAGGCTTGGTATCTTGTTTCTGATTTTCATTGACTTGCCTTTATCATTTCAGGAATTAGAGCAATGTTTTCTGTTTTGTTTTTGTTTTGTTTTTCTTCATTTCTGGTTTTTAGAAATGCAACTCTAAATGTCTTTTTGTTGTTGTTGTTCTGAGAGAGTCTGAGCATGGGGCGGGGCAAAGAGAGGGAGAGAGAGCATCCCAAGCAGGCTCCACACTCAGCAGAGAGCCCAACACAGGGCTTGATCTCACAAACTCTGAGAACATAAGCTGAGCTGATATCAAGAGTCAGACACTTAACCAACTGAGCTACCCAGGTGCCCCATTTCCGATTTTGTTTTAAAAAATAGTCTTAATCATAACTAAATGATAAAAGCCTCCTTTTATTGCGTTTAGAGTGTTTTTGTAGGAATAACTCCTGGGTTTGTTTTCTGGTGTTTTTGTTTTTTTTTTTTCCTTTCTTGAAACCCTTTTAAAATGCCTTTTGAGGGTCACCTGGGTGGCTCAGTCAGTTGAGCAGCCGGCTGCAGCTCAGGTCATGATCTCACAGTTTGCGGGTTCAGGCCCCGCATCTGGCTCTGTGCTGACAGCTCAGAGCCTAGAGCCTGCTTCAGATTCTGTGTCTCCTTCTCTCTCTGTCCCTACCCTGTTCGTGCTGTCTCTCAATAACAAATAAATGTAAAAAAATGAAAAATAAATTTAAAAAGCTAAAAAACATTTTAAAAAGATAAAATGCCCTTTTGAAAATGCCCTCTTAGCATTTATTGCTCTGATCACGTTTTTTCTCTTAATTTGTTGATTTGATAAATTATACTGATAGATTTCCTGATATCTAACTACCCTTGCCTTTTCTACTTGGTTGAAATATACCATCCATTTGATACTTGGCTGCATTCTCTTGCTAGCATTTCATTTTTTATTTTCACAGCTGTATCTGTAACCACTGTTGGTCTTTACATTTTTGCGTACTAGCTGTGTAACAACTGAGTATGATATTACCGCTATGCTGGCTTCACTAAATGAATTTGGGAGATTTCCATCTCTTTTCTACAATCTGTAACAGTCTTCTATAGTCAGAAATAATCTTGGAATTATTTGTTCTTTAAAGGTTAAATATTTTCAGCTGTTGAAATCATCTGACCCTGGTATCTTTTATATTAGCAGATCTCTAAGTGTTGTTCTAATTTCTTCCACAGTAATTGTTCTGTTTGAATTACCCACCCCTTCGTGGGTCATATTTGGAAATTGTATTTGTCTGGGAAATCGTTATTTTCTTCTAGTTCAGGTCAGCAAGTAATGCTCATGAGCCAAATCTGGCCCACCTATTTTTCTATAGTCATTGAGCTAAGAATGGTTTATAAATTTTTAAATGGTTATTTAAATACTTACGTAACATCCTCGATTTACCTCTTCATTTGAAAAGCCTAAAATATTTACTGCTTAGCCTTCTGCAGAAGAAGTTCACCCACTCTTTTTCTGATTTTCAAATTGTTTGTTGATGAGTTGCACATACCATCTCTTATCATTTTAATCTGTGTTGTCTGTAACTCAGTCTCTTTTCTTACTCCTGATATTTTTGCTCTCACACTTTTTTTCTTATTCAGGCTAATGGAGAGTTTATGTAAACATTATTAATCTTTTTAAAAATCTAGTCTTTAAAATTTTTTTTAATGTTTACTATTCTTGAGAGAGAAACAGAGCGTGAGCAAGGGAGAGGCAGAAAAAGAGGGGGAGACACAAATCTGAAGCAGGCCCCAGCCTCTGAGCTGTCAGCACAGAGCCTGATGTGGGGCTCAAACCCACAAACCATGAGAACATGACCTGAGCCGAAGTCTGACGCTTTACCGTCTGAGCCACTCAGATGCCCCCAAAATCTAGTTTTTATATTTATTTGTACATTCTCCTCTTAGTTTTCTATTTCATTAACATTAGCTTTTGGCTGTGTTACCACATTTCATCATTATTTTGGATACCACTAAGAAGAATAAAACACTTTCACCTAATTTAGGACATAAGGCCTTCTTATCACTTAGAATATTATTTTGTACTTATTGGAAGAGTTTTTGTAACTCATGAGGCATAAGTTTTAATCATATTTCTCTTGTGTATCCATAAAAGGTAAATACAGAATTGTTTAAAAGATTTCTGAGATGTCTTCTCCTTGAGAATCCAGCTCTTGTAAGTCACTATCCACTCACTCATTAATGTTACCATTTTCCCATACAATACTGTCCTCTGTGCTGATGACGCAGCATTTTTTAAAAGGGTGATCTCCCAAATTGCTAATATTTGTTCTGCGAGTTTTGCTGTAATTCTCTCTTAGCGGAAGTGTCATTCAAAATGTTTCAGTCATGAAACAGGATTCATATCCCTTCCTCAAATAGTGCTTAAATGGGTTTTTGACTGACATGCCAAAGGATTGCCATCGTGCTACCAGGACGAACAGCCAAGTTCTTACATGCACGGGCAGTAACAACAAGGTCACACTGCTACACGGTCAACAGAAATTGAAGATGCACTCTGATTTCCGAGATGTCAAAATAAAAAGTAAAATGGGTCTTAGAATCCATGAAATGTGGTAATTCTCACTTCCTGGTTTATTTAAGTTTACTGGGGTTTTTTCCTTTTACAAAGAGAGGTAATATGTTTATTTTTAGTCTTCTGTATTAATGAAGATATTTGAGGCTGTGAATTTTTCTATAAGAACAGCTTTTGAAATGAGGTCTAAGTATAAAGATTTTTTTTTTTTGGCTTTTACATAGATTGTAAATTACAATTTTTACTTTTGATTGCACCAAGTGTTTTCTATTTATTCTTATTCTCCATGTAGCAATATTTTGGTTACTCTCCAGTATCTGCTTTTTTGTTTTGGTTTGGTTTTGTCAGTGTTTGTTTTTAATTGTCCTGGATTATGACTATACAACTTGTGTTGTAAAATCTCTTTTAAAATGTAATAAGGAAGGGTGCCTGGGTGGCTCAGTTGGTTGAACATCTGACTTCAGCTCAGGTCATGATCTCATAGTTTATGAGTTCGAGCCCCATGTTGGGCTCTGTGCTGACAATGCAGGGCCTGCTTTGGATTCTCTGTATCCCTCTTTTTCTGCCCCTCCCCTGCTCACACTCTCTACTTCTCTCAAAACATAAATGAATATTTAAAAAATAATAAAAGTAAATAAAATGTCCTTGTTGTAACATATGTAACTATTTTTTTTAAGTTTCTGTGGACATACAAAAAAATGTATAATATTCATTTGAAGAAAATTAACCTGAAATTAATTAAAATAAAATCCACTAAGAATTAAAATCAGTTTGATAATTTTTCATTCAATTCTTCATTGTCTTATTTTTTCCACTAGTTATGAAAACTAGAAAATTAAGAAATTTCAAGGAGCCTAGAGTTTCTGGGTAATATGGAAACTTAAGTGAGCTGGGGGAGGGAGACTTTTTAAACCACATGGTCAAGTGGAGGTCAAGGTGCAGCCACAGCATTAGAAGTCAGACCTGTAAGTACTGCTACGTGCTGGTGACTGAGACGGTCTAGAAGGGTGTTTGGGGTTTTTTGTATTCACATGCCAGGCAGGTTCAGTTTGCAAAAACTATATGATGTTTGTACATTTCTGTATATATTTTAAGTTTTTTTAATGCAACCCAGAGATAGAGTCATTTCATAACCCAAAGATATAACTTCTTTCCCTATTCCCGTTTTTTTTTTCAACAAATATTGATCTAAAAGAAATATTGATTCCACCTTTAGGCCTCTGTCTGTGAAAACTGCTTCATGCTCCTGCTCCTTCTTTTCTTCATAGCTCCTTTCCCATATATTAGTCAGGATAATTTAACCTACGGTTTAACCCAACATTTCTATGGCTGAACTTGCTCCCACAAAGCCCTTGTACAAGTCAGGAAAACTTCCTCTGTCTTGTCTCCATCTAGAAAGCATGACCTTTAAACATCACAGTAGCAGAGAAAGAGAAATCTGGAGCACCCACTTGGTTTTTAAGAGCCAGGTCTGCAAGTGGTTTACACCACTTCTGCCCTCATCAGATGGNGGGCCCAGGAAAAAGTTGCTTTCATTTTGCTTCTGGTCACATGCCTTAACGGCCTAGGAGAGCAGCTTCACACATCAACCCTGCAATCTTCCCAGCTGTTCCCGATATCTCTTAATCCTGCAAACCAGCTCTTAAACTCAAAACTGGTATCTTAATCCCTTCATCTTCATCATAAAACCAAATGATATAAGTAAACATTTTGCTTTATTAGGAAAGCAGAAAGACCCTGCTGCTTGTCGCTACTTGGGTTTGGGGTGGGAAAGGGAGAGTTTTACTTATCTGTTTGATTCTTTTTCTTGGACATTCCTTAGCACTTGTCCAATTTTACCTTTGATATTCCCATATAACCAATATGTTAAAAGAATCAAACTCATGTGATATAATAACAAATGGCTTGATCATTTTCTCCTCCTACCTATTCAAACCCATTCTGAGGGGCTAATTTTTTCCCCTGCCCACAAGATGGAATTTAAGGCAAGTCTCATGGGTTCATGGTCAATGGTCACCAATTAAAAAAAAAAAAAGCCTTTTAGCTACATGTAGTCATGAAAATATTCTCAGTTCAATAATTAAAATATCGAGCCCTAGGTAATAATTGTAATATTCGACCCCATTTAGAAAGAAATCTCTTACCTGTCCCTTAGACAGACATGCTTTGAGAAGGAAATAGGTGTAATGGACTCTTCCTATTTCTTCATCTTGGGCTTCTATGCTCTTCCACCATTCTCTACCTCTTCTAGGCTTATAGTGCAGGGAGAGATGAGCAGTGGAACTATTCTTACTAGACAGATACTGTCATGAGTAGGTGCACTACAAAGATTAATTCCAGCAAGCATGGAATACACCTGAGCTGTTTACTCAAAAAAGAAATATACACCAGCACGGCATTGAATCCTGGTCAAGGCACAGCTAATGGTCACTTTATAGCCATGTATCCAAATTTTGGGCTGGTTTGTACCAGCTTGCAGCATTGCTTAATGATAAGAGTGAGGTTGATGATTTGCATCTGGTCTTAGTGAGGACCTCAAAAGTCTCAGCCATTGGAGCTGGTTGCATAGCAAAAATATATCTACAATGACCAGCAGAGTATAAGAGACTCTGGTCGAGACTACTTTGGGCTCCCTGGTTCCCATGTATTCTATGCACACAACAGTGGTTCCTCTCTGAGAGAGCTAGCGCATCTTGTCATGGCCCTTACAGAAAGAAGACACTTTGAGCTTTCTCCTGGTCTCTCCTGATTCCTTACTAGCCTGTGACATAGCCTGTGGCTGAGATGTATATCTTTGCTGTAGTGTTGGTGCTATAGTTTATCCTTTTCCTGTGATAAACTATAGATTTGTCAGCACTGACACTGGCGACCTTGAAGCTTCTTTAGCAATTATACCCCACCTGCCACCATTAGTGCACTTGACACTTCCTAGAACTGGCAGCTGTACACGACTCTTTCTTTTGGGGGGCACTTTTGTGGGTTCTTCAGAGAACTCCTCCCCCAACCATGGTTTCTCCCATCAAACTGAGTCCAGTGATACCCAACAGCACTCTCTGTTCAGTTCGCCTTGCCCTTCGAAGCTATTGCCTTGTCTTCAAGTCTATCTAAGACAACCTTCCCCAGTCTTCTAATACCCCTGAGCAGTATCTGGTCAAAAGGAAACATATATTCTTTGCCCCAGACAACTTGGGAGTGAAAGTCCCCTTCTTTGCAGCAATATCTTTTCACTCCTCTCTCAGCAAAACAAAGCCACAGCAGTCTATCATTCTGTTGCCCCAGGTATGACTCAGACATTGGTTCATTGGGACACACATCAAACTCACTGGCGGTTCCATTGAAGACCTTCTCCCCAGGCAAGAGGTAAAAGAAAAGTGCTCCACCTTTCCAAACAAAAATCCTTTTAAAATCTCTATTCAACCCTTTTAAACCCTTCATGGCTGAGGGGATAAGAGACCCAAAACTGGCTTTGAACACTTTCTTGCAAGTCATCATGATGGTCTCAAATAGAAGTTAATGTGGTCTTGAAGCCGTTGCCAAAAGTGATACCATAAGAGTTTTATTTTAACATCCCATTACACTGACATAAGTGCAAAATCAAAGATTTGAATGCACACCTACCTGATTCCAAAGTCCATGTTCCTTCTACTATTCCAAACAACCTTCACCTATGTCTAATTAAGAATTTTATGTCATTTAAGTATATGCCATTTTGGGGCGCCTGGGTGGCCCAGTCAGTTGAGTGTCTAGCTTCGGCGCAGGTCATGATCTCACAGTTCGTGGGTTTGAGCCCTGCGTCAGGCTCTGTGCTGACAGCTCAGAGCCTGGAGCCTGTTTCAGATTCTGTATCTCCCTCTCTCTCTGGCCCTCCCCTGATCACACTGTCTCTTTCTCTCAGAAATACATTTTTTAAAAAATTTAAAAATTTTTTTAAAAAAGAGAAAACATTACTGTTTTAAAAAAAATTTATGCCATTTAGAATTTATTTAGTACTTTAATAGTCTTCGTTTTAGTCCCGGAAAAGATGCCTTTCCAAATGTATGTGTGTAACACATCCTTCTGTTCTCATTGATTTTTTTTCCACTTTATGAATGGATGAAAAACCATTGGTTTCTCTTTCCTTGGTCAAGTGGAAAAAAAATTTTAAGTGTTTATTTACTTTTGAGAGACAGAGAGTGGGGAGGGGCAAAGAGGGGAGGGGACAGAGGATCCAAACCAGGCTCCACCCTAACAGCAGATAGCCCAATACAGGGCTCAAACTCATGAACCATGAGATCATGATCTGAGCTGAAGTCACCCGCTTAACTGACTGAGCCACCTAGGTGCCCCAAGTGGAAAAAATTGATTACCTCCTATGCTCAATAAATAGCAGAGTTTTAACCTTTGTCAAACTGAAGTCTTGTGGCATTCATGCTTAAAGAAATAGGGAGGTTTGGTGGAGTACAAAAGAAATTTCTTTTTTTTTTTTTTCTGAACAATGCTTGGAAAAGGTATTTGAAGCCTTTGCTGCTGGTTACTAACTCTGAAGTGTGTAATTTCCAAATTTTCACTTCCAACTGAGCCCATATGAACAAATGTATAAATCTTACTACTTGCTGTGGGTTCACTGTGGGCAGTAAATTGAGGGCTATTTGACTCCCCTTCTCACCCTGACCTTTGACCATGTGGTCAGCTGGTTAGAAGTCACTAGGGACTTGCCTTCCTATATCTTAATGTTTTCCTTTACTCATTCTGTCCGCCTCTTCCTATAACAGCTCCAGAGTGGAAGCAAATTGAGAGAGAACTATGTACAAAAGACAACAGTTCCCCTTTTCTAAATACTTAAAAAGAGCCGGCAGCACCTCTATCTAGAAACAAGTTTGTAAGAATGACCCACAACCATAAATCTCTCACTCTATAGATAGAGTGCACTACCATGGCAGAAGGACAGGGTAGGCTTCTGAGCCTGAACTCTTACCACAAAAGCCTCAACTGCATGATTTAAATAAACACTTTGACATTGGCTACTCTAATTTCAGGAAGACTTAAGACAAATTCTTCTGTAGATTAAAAAAAATTTTTGTTGTAAGTCCATTTAAAAAAGATGTTAAAGAAAAGTTTAAACAGTTTTTCCCCACCCCACCTCATAGGAAATCAAAGTTAGAAGCTTGGCCATTTACTATCCCACCTTTCTTTATAATCATTTAAACATTTACAAGCATATATGCATCTGTGTACAAGGTAGTCTTTCTTTCAGTCATACTTTTAAATGACATCATGCTGTGCACATTACAACTGAATTTCTTTTCCTACGTAGATAAGGTATTAATTGGGCTATATGCCTGGCTGCAGATAACAGATCCAAATTAAGAAGACAGACATTTCTTTCTGCCTTCAGAGTCCCTGGGTAGATGGTCCAGGGGCCTTCTGCACACAGTAAGCCAGGCATTCAAGCCTTTTCTATCTTGTTGCCCATCCTCCCCAAGCAGTACCATTCATCCACATGACCTGTTAGCCACACGCCAGGAAATAGCCACATTCCAGGAAACAGCCACATTCCAGAAAATAGGGTGGAGAAAAGAGGGAGAAAAAGGACCTTTTCCACCCCCTTCCTCCTTTTCAGAACAACACAGAAGTCGGCCATCTAATATCCCCTCACTTCTTATTAACCAGGATCTGGTCGCATGGCTATTCCTTGCTGCAAAGGAAGCTGGGAAGTGTAGTCTTCCCCTGGGCAACTATGTGCCTAAGCTAAAAAAATCTCAGAAAGGGGTAGACTTATTTGGAGGATGGAGGTAGTAGCTAGCAGCCTTTGCCCCACATAGAGCTCTTACTATTATACATGTTGCTCTGAATCATTTTTTTTTAAATAGCTACTCAATTTTCTGAAGTGTGGCTATATCATAGTTTATCCAACCACTCTCCTATTTCTAAAAATCTGTGTTATTTCTAGGTTTTTGTTGTTTTCCCTCTGCCACACCAACAAGAGTACTTGAATTTGGAAGAAACTTACCAAATATATTTAAACAGATTAGTCACATTTTGATCTTCCTTGACTGACAGGTGGAGGGACTGTCAAGTCTCTCTTCTTTTATATTAAACAATCATGAATAAAGTTGAAAAAACTCATGTAAAAGGCCACAGCACCCTCTGGTCTTCCCTTGTCTGCTGGGTGCCCATTATTCCTTCTCATTGAAAGGAGCTGTTGACGATCACACAAACAGAACCAGACGTATGTACTTAACTAGGAGGAGGCTGCCTTTAGGGAAGACAATGACCTTGCTTATTTTCTTTAGATAAGAGATTGTGAGCTATATTCTGAGAGGTATACCCTTCAGCTTAATTTACCCTTCAAAGCTGAGGGTTTGTAGTTCTGGGATTCCTGGCAAGAAAATGGCTTTGTGTTAGAACAGGGATCCTCCTGTAACCTGAATTCACAATCATAATACAGTCTTTGGGAGAAAGAATTAAAAAGCAAAAAGAAAGAGAGAGGGAAGGCAGGACGGAGAGGGAAGAAGGAGACACGAAGTGCTGTGCAGCAATGTGCAGACACCAGAAGTATGTCCTGGCAAAAGGGCCTCTGTTGGTTGTCTCTTTGGTTGTAAGTAACAGAAAATAACTCAAGTTAGTTTAACGGGAGCAGGAGGCTTTATAAAGAGATAGGACAATCTCAGAAGGCAAAAGAAACATAGGATCAGAAGAAGGTAGAAGCCCCAAAAGAAGAAAGCTCTCTGAAGCTGTTAACATCTGTTTTTCTTTTCCCTCTGAAGACAAGCCTTTGATGCTTCTCCGTGCATGTGCGAGCAGAAGGTGAGCGTGCCCCGGCTCCTGAGATCCTGTCCTCTCTCAGCAAAAGACCAGCCCAAACTGCCTGGGTCATACTCTCAATTCCAAGTCCCCAGGAGAAAAAAGTCTGGTTGGTCAGGTGCCCACCCTCGGTCTAATCTGCTGTGGCCGGAGAGGCAGCGTCAGGTAGCACAAATCTGGCTGCCGGAACCATGTCCGTGGGAATGAAAGTGTACTTCTCTAAGAAAGCACGTGATTGTGGACTGGGAAGACAGCCAAATACCTAATCCAGTTAAAGACAACACCAAGTACCTACTCGAGTCTCTTAATAAGGGAAGGAGAAGATATTCTACCTCAAATAATACAACCTGCAGGGGCCATCCCTGAATATGTTTCCTGGATTAAAGATGCGGATTTCACAGTCAAGGATTGACTATTATGGATCTGGCAGTCTTGCCAAGCCTTAGCATTCAAACCAATACATCAGAAAAGGGTCATTGGTTATTGTGCAATCATCTGAACACCACTCCAGCCCATAGGAAGGTAGGTTTGGATTTTCTCACCACACTCAGACCCACTATCAGGCAAGTCATTTCAGTCTTAGACATAAAGGGCCTACCTGCTCCTAGGAAGTCATAAGCCAGGACAAAAACAAGCTCATGAAATGAGAGCGAAATTAAACTTAAGAATGGTACTTACCACATAGAGCAGGGAGGTGAACCAGTGGGAACAGAGAAATAAAGGTTCTCCAGTATTCACAGGATACACTTTGTGGCCACTCCCATAGATTCATCCACATGCCTCTTTCCCAGACCTCCCTACCCCCAGGATTCTGATCTTTCTGCTGCTGGGCCTCTGACCAATCAGTCAAGCCATTCACTACTGCCTAGAGTCCATTCATATTCTTACCTTGAACTACTTGTCTTCCCATGAGAGTAGACGAGTATATGCACCACTCAAAATTCTGCCCTTTGAGAGGGTTTAGGTCTTTATCGGTTATACTAACCTCTGCCATTCCCCCAAGGATGCTACATTATTTCTTTATTCACAGTTGTTTACTTGTTGCTGAATACCAAGGTACCACAAAACATGGTGGCTTAATACAGCAACTATTTTATTATTTAGCATGATTCAGGGGCTTCATTGGATCATTCTTCTGTTGTTCTTCTGGAGCCTTTCATGCAGATGCATTCAGATGACAGCTGGAAACAGAATGTCAATATAGCCACATCACATGGTGGCACCTTGGCAGAGATGGCTGGCAGACTGGAGCCTCCCTTCCCATGTAGTCTCAGCATGCAGCTACCTAGAGCTTCCCCATAAGGCAGCTGGATTCTAAGAGCAAGTATTCCAGGACAAGCCCCCGCTATGCAAACTCTTATTAAGCCTTTGCTTGTACCATACCTACTTATATCCATTTTCCCAAGTTCAGAGTCAATGTTGGAGGGAACTACACAAAGGTGTAAATATTGGGAGGCATAATTCATTGGGGTCACCAAAGTTACAGCCTATTTGGTCATTAGGAGGACAGCAGCTCCAGGGGCTTTCACTTGACTTTTTCCACTGCACTACCTCTTAGCTTAGAGGCTAAGGAACAAGTATGACACTTCTGCAGACTACCAAGTAGGTCTGTTCCAGGAAAATGACCTCTGGGTTAGCCCATGGACTCAGTGTACACTGTGAGTTGGACCTAAACTGTCTAAGAGGGAGGGACCCCAGGTGTTAACATCAAGTCAGACTCTGCTGCCAACAGTCTTTGAAATGTTTGGATATCTCTCTTTATCCAGTGCACAGTTGACTGAGTAAACCACTGGAGGCCCTTGGAGGAATTATTACCCAGACTAATTATCACCATATTCACCTGCCATGGTACTGCAGATTTCTTCCTCCTGATGACTCTGCCTCTCCTTCTGTAAACAGGTTTCAAGTCCAAAACTGCCTCAGGTCTGGAAACTGGACAAGAGACACCATAAATTTTTACTGGAGTAGTTCCCTCAAACTCCCAATAATCCTCGATACTTTTTAATTGTATGGATGGAGCAATGCTTTTTGGCTGCCCCTCTCTCTCACCTGTAGGGATACTGCATTTTACTAACCATCTCTCCAGCTCTCAGGGGTCAAAGCTTCTGGCTGCCACCTTGACCTTGCCATTAATTATGAAGATTGTGCCCCATTTTTTCCTGATAGTTAAGTGCCAGCACCGGAATCCTATCAGCCCCACTGCTGAACTCATTGCTATAACAACATTGCCTGCCACCAGCCCTGGCCCCTTCAGAACACCTCTGAACTTCTCAATGATGTGGACATCCTTCTTGCCAGAGCTGGCAAGAGCCGTGTGTGTGTGTGTGTGTGTGTGTGTGTGTGTGTGTGTGTGTGTGTGTGTATGAAGTATATGATTCTTCTAGCTTTCCCATGGAGCATAGTTAGTTGTTGGAGGGATTTGTTTTGTTTTGTTTTACCCTTAGTATATTCTCTCTAGCACACTCACTTCTCTGACCCTTTGTCCCTCTACCATGTGCTACAAAGTTGTGGCATTTCTCCTTCACTTAGCATAGAGCATTACTTTCTTCAAATTTATAAGAGCAATGTGCCAGCAGCATATCAGCATCATCCCCCGAGGTCCTTTCCAAGGTATCAAATTATGTGTCCTGTGAGAGTGTCCCCATATCAGTAAACTCTCCTTTAGTCAACTTTCTGTTTCCACTTCACCCCTACCCCTACTCGATCCAGAATCCCACCCAGCTCTTCCAGATGGGGACACCACATATTCACTAAGGATTGCTGCTCCCCTTCTTCCCTTACAGGCCCAACACTTCTCTGGCCAGGTTACACTGTGACTCAACTCTAGTTGTTGGTCTAGGGAAGAGATACAGATAGATCTTGGAGGCGGCCAGGATGAGTGCCTCTGTCTTGTCTTCAAGAAAATGGTGAACTAGCCTTTATTAGTGAGAACTACGACCATTTTCATAGGCCTATAGAGTTCAGGGGACTCTAGGAATTAAAATTTTCAATTACATTAACCCAGTGACCCCATCCCAAGGCTCAGAGTTCCACACCTTTCTCATCAGGACCCTGACGTTGGGATAGCAGACTTGCCAGGTGTGAGAAGTCAACCTCTTCTAGAGGTCCATCACCCTTATAATTAAGTGCTAAACCTGATGTGGAACATTTTCTGCCCTTTGGCTATGGAAATGAGAGTCTCTCTATGTGCTGCCAAGGAGGCCCTCTGCTTCTCAAGCTTCACCTTAAATTGGTGATTAATCACCCTCAGTCTTTCATTTTCTCAGGGTCTTGATACCCCCAACCAACCACCATGCAATTTCACAATCCTAAAAATGTTTACTTTCCCTGACCTCTCAGATACTGAAATATTACATCTGCCAGTAAATTCCACTCTGCCGATATCCCATCTCAGTTCACCATATTTTAGCAATTGCACCATATCATACACCAGGGGGCCACAACTGGTGACGGGGTCCTCACTCCCACTTGGTTGGTGGCATCATCCCCCAGCTCCTATTTCCTAGGACTACACGTGGCACCAACCTTCACAGATGGGCTCCATGGAAACAAACTCTGAGATGGAAGTTGATTCGGGCGTCCTGTTGGGAACAGTGCTGAAAGCAAGCAAGCAGAATGGAGCAGAGGGGACATGTGACGTGGTGGCAGCGAAAGTCTAAGCCGATCCCATGGGGAGTTCTCAGACTGGAATGGATTTCCATTTTGAATGGAATGGAATATTTTCAGAGATACCCCATAGTGAGCAAGGGGCTCAGACATTTGCACCACATGTCACGTCAACCTCTCCTTGGAGCAAGGCAGCTTCCTTTGTCTGAGGGCAGTTTCTGAGGGAGGATCTTGCTAGGAGCCATCAGCAGGCAACATGACTGCATCTGGGGGAATGAGTGCCTGAGTCCTCAGGGAGGGTCCTAGAAGGTGTATCTCAACATTCACCTTGTAGCCTAAAGAGGAGAATGTACAACATGAATCTAATCCTCTCCATGCACTTAATAATAATGAGATATTAGGAAATTGTAACTATGTTTCCAATATTACTTAAAGATTTGGTCAATATACAATAATGGCAGAACAGTGAAAAAGACAACAAACATCAAAAACCTGAAAGCCTCAAAATCCTACAATCTCATGATTAGTGAAACAAATTAATACTTACCTGGCAGAGGAGATACCAAGATCACGAAGGTGGTTTTCCCAGGGCAAGGCTTATCCATTGCATTCTGGATGTGCTGACCCCTGCAATTTCCCCAAATGTGGGAAACTTGACGCACATAATTTGTGGTAGTGGGGGACTGCATTCCCACTTTCCCCTGAAAAAAAAAAAAAAAGAAACAAATTAAAAAGCAGATGCAGGGATGCAGGGTGGCTCAATCAGTTGAGCATCCGACTTCAGCTCAGGTCATGACCTTGTGGTTTGTGAGATCAAGCCCTGTGTCCGGCTCTGTGCTGACAGCTCAGAGCCTGGAGCTGCTTTGGATTCTGTGTCTCCCTCTCTCTCTGTCCCTCCCATACTCACACTTGGTATCTCTCAAAACTAAATAAACATTAACAATTAAAAAAAAAAAAACACATTTCAAAGCTAAATGTCAGTAACTGGGTATTGACCACAGCTTTTACCTGTTTATATCCATCATGTCCCACTCACCAGGCAATTGTGGGATGACTCTGCATGCAAAGATTTATGAAATTCTCCTGATTGGCTGTGATCTAGAAGGAGCTCTTTGTTTGGTTCTCAACCCACTTCTTCCACCCTACATTCTTCTGGGAAGGCAGCAGATAGAGCATGTTCCAGGGTCCCAGCATGTGTCAGCTAGAATTGGTAATTATTTGAGACTTTATTCAAAGTCATTTCCAAGAGAAGTCTGCTCTACTTCCAGGGTGGAAGAAAATCAGAAAAGTCAAAATAAACTCATATGTACTTGTGTATGATACAATCAACAGAAAACCCTGAACTACTGGCACTTCAGAGAAGCCAAGAACTAGGCAAAGATTCAGATTTTAAAGTCAGTCTCTTCCCAAGTGTGTTTTTAAGTGCCCGGGTTTCCAAAATTCATGCTGTACATTCAAAACAACTCTCCTGGAAATTTTAAAACAAACCCCAATGAGTTTATTTTCTTTTCTTTGCAAAGCATTTAAGCTGTGTACCTGCAAGGAAAGACCTCTGTCCCTGGACTAGTAACCTCTTGGAAGTTTTTAATCCTCAAGCAAAATGTAGGTGTGAGGGCTTCCTGATCTGATTCAAAGCCACTTTAACATTGAGAAAAAGAGTATACACAATGCCCACTCCATTCTCATGGATTTATTTGTGCTTGGGTTTTTTGGGAGTTGGTTTTGGTTGTTTTTTTTTTTTTGGTTTGTTTTGTTTGTTTGTTTTTTGGTTTTTGGTGGGTTGTTTTTTCAGGATTCTTGATTTCCTTTTCATTTTATGGTGAGTTAGCATTTAATTTTCAAATCACTTTCCTGGGCCAGGCTTGTCAGCAAACAGCCAAATTGGCCTCTCTCTGCTCTGGCAAGAGTCTTCGGTGGCTCTTGCCATACCTGACCACCACCCTTCAGCGTATCCTCCTTCCCTACAGAGCCACAAAACATGGAGACCGTCGCTGGACAAAGGATTGTCTTGTCCTCCAAGGTAGCTTTCCATGAGGAGCTGTGAAAGAGAAGGAAAAACATCTCTGGTCTCTCCTTTGCCAGCACTGCCACTAGCTGGCTATGTGACCTTGGGCAAGTCACCTCTTCTTTCTACATCTGAGTCTTCACTAGTAAAATGAGGGTGTGGGATTAGATAATGTAGTAAGAACTCTGGCTTGTTTATTATCAGCACTTGGAACTGACACTTTTAACCTTCCCCTTTCATCTTCCCTTTCTGTCCCACATCTGGGAAAGCTGGAAAAAAGGAAGGAAGGAAGGAAGGAAGGAAGGAAGGAAGGAAGGAAGGAAGGAGAAAGGAAAGGAAGAAAGAAAGAAAGAAAGAAAGAAAGAAAGAAAGAAAGAAAGAAAGAAAGAAAGAGAGAGAGAGGAAGAAAGAAATAGAGGAAGAGAGAAAGAAAGAGAGAAAGGGAGAAAAAAAAGAAAAGCCTAGATGTTCCCTTGAGGGAGTTTTAGGTCAGATAAACCTCTGGGGGCAGGAACACTCACCACAGTCCCATCCTCTAACCACCTTAAAAACCCTGAGCCAGTCTCCTTTCCCTGCTCTTTCCAGCCATCTTTGGTCCTGTCCGGGATCTACTCTACCCTCCCCCCAAAAGATCATTATATGATAATAAACCTTTTCATACCCTTTTGATGTATGGTATAATGTGAACCAAATATGGGGCTACAGTCCATCCAGTGTCTATAGAGTGATCACAACAGACAATGTCAGATCTTTCTCGAAAGCAACGCTGTCCTGGAGATATGTAATGTGAGCTGCATGTGGGAATTTAAACTTTCTAGTAGCCACTTTAAAAAAGTAAAAACATGAGGGAGTCCCTGGGTGGCTCAGTTAGTTAAGTGGCTGACTTCCACTCAGGTCATGATCTCACGATTCATGAGTTTGAGCCCCACGTCCGGCTCTATGCTGACAGCGTGGAGCCTGGAGCCTGTTTCAGATTCTGGGTCTCCCTCTCTCTCTGCTCCTCCCCTGCTCACACTCTGTCTCTCTCTCCCTCTCTCAAAAATGAATAAACATTTAAAAAATTTTAATTTAAAAAAGGAAAAAGGTGAAATCAATTTTAGTAATGTAGTTTATTTAACCCACTATATCCAAAATATAATCATTTCAACATGTAATCAATAAAAAAAGTGTTCAGGAGATAGCTTAGCATTTTTTTCCATACTAAATCTTCAGAATCTGGTAAGTATTTTGCACTACGCCATGTCATGCGGAGGGACTCATCACATTTCAAGTTCTGAAAACTTGGGGCTAGTGGCTACTGCATCAGGAGGTACAGTTCTAAGAGACCCCAATGAAACCCCAGATTCCTGACACTATTGTTGTTTATAAGAAGTCTTACCATATTCATCAAAACTAAGATGCTATCAATTATACCTTATTTCATGTATCATTTAAAAAGTTGTAATTATAAATGCCATAAATTGTCAGATGGATTCAAAATTCAGAGATATTAAACTGTGAAAAAAAGTGTATACCTTAGAACTGATTTAAAATACATATGTATATATAGTCATTTCCCCTAAAAGGCCCAACTCCGGGGAAAGCTGCAAGGTGAGAAAATCAATGTCTTTGGTTCTATCACCCGTTTCCTATGAGATTCTGTCTCTCTCCTTTGACCCTCTCTACATAACTCCTGTCAATCCTTGCTTTAATTACCATTAAGTGATGAGGAAGTGCTCATTGATAAGCACTTATTGTATTATAGGAATCTTTGATGTGCACTTGTATTTTCAAAGAGCACATCTAAGTGAGACATTTATTGAGCACTACACTAGGCAGTGAGCTCACCTAATCCTTCCAACAGCCCTAGGAGTTAAGCATTATCTTCTTTTCAAAAAAAAAAAAAAAAACCCAGACCCAGAGAGGTTAAGTAACTTACCCAAGGTCAAACAGTGTCGAAACAGCAAGTTCACTTTCAAATCGAGATCTGTCTGACTTAAGAGGCCAGGTGTTTTCCCTATAACCAAAAGGAGAAGGTGAAAACGTCAGGATGACAGGTAAGGCCCCAAAGGCAACTACTTACCTGCTCCCTTCCTAATGAGACCACCTCACCCTTCACAAATCCCTAAGGATTGAACGGCCAGTGGCCTTCCCCTCAGAAACCCCATCATATGCCAGCTCTGCCCGCAGTATTTGGCCACCATGGTGATTCAGCAGGTTTCCTCTGCAAGAATGCAGGAAGCATTTGGAACTGACAAACCCCTAAAAAATATGCACCATCCTGAGCTCCAGGGAAATGCCTCAGTGAGCAGACGCAAGTGCACAGAAGGAAAAGGGCTGCATGTGCGTGTTTGGAGGGAGGCTCTGCACAGCTGAGTGGTCATGGCCCATCACTCATCACACAGTGGCTCTACAGCTGCAGTTCTCAGGAGCCCAGCAGCCCAGAGCCAGGCTGGGCACACATGACTTGTTTCTCTCCCCCCCATGGGCTTCACAGCAGCAGCTCGAAGACCTCACTTGGGTTGGAAGAGCCTCCTAGCCAGCCAGGCAGACAGAATTCCGGCCAGGCCCAGAGAGCTGAAATGTGAGAAGGGGCGATTCTTCGGGGTAACCAGGGGCAAGGCAGCATGAAGTATAGGTGATGCTTCCAGCCACGTGCGAAAGGACCCTTCAACCAAGTCCTTCAGCTACAGGTGAGTAGGCATCAAGACCGCTCTTAAGCACAATCCTCATTGATAAGCCGTGAATATTAGGGAGGAACTAAACAAGAAAGGAGTACTGGATGCATTTATAGAGAAAGAAGACAGTGCAAAAAATGAAGACAAGGCTCTGTCAATGATGGAGATTAGAAGCAGGCTGTCTTTGGAAAGAGTTTCTCTGCCACTTTGGGAGTCAGGCACTCAATAACTATTTACTAAGTGAATCATTCTATCTTCATAAATATTCAATGATGAAAACATTTTTATCCTCATTTTACAGATGAAGAAGCAGTCAGAACAACTGAAAGGTTCACAGCAAGTAAGTGACAGAGCCAAGATGTGAAGCTAGATCTTTAGGACCAAAACCTATGCTCTGAAATATCAGAAAGCCATTAGTAAGCTTTGGCTGCAGGTCTCAGAAGACCCAACACAAACAGGCTTAAACAAGGAGGAAATGGTGGTGGTGGTTCCAGGATTGAGCATCACCAAGGAGGTGCATGACCAAGGACATAACTTCTCCATCCTTCTCTCTTTGACCGGTCACCTTCAGTGTGTGGCTTGTCCTCTTGGGCTGTTGGCTCTTCTCATGGTCCCAGGATGGGTAGCCAAGGAGTAGGCATTGTGTGCAGACAATGGTAGCACTGAGAACCACTCTGTCCTGTAAATCTCATTGAGAACAAGGAGAAACATCCTAAAAGCAGAGCCCCAGCAAGCTTCTCCACTCACTTTATTGGCCAGGATTGAATCTCTGGGTCATACTCAATCTAAACATGTAGTAAGAGAAATGAGATGATCCTAATCATCTTGGATAAATATTCATCCTCAGGGGTTGAGAAAAGACCACAGCCTCTTCTACAAAGGAGGGCAAACCACTGGGGTTTTGTTAGTATTCTAGTTATTGTTGCTAGTCAAGAAATGTCCTGAAATTGAAACCAACACATTAACAAATGCTTTACCATTCTACCCTGAGGAAACACTGGCAAACCTGACTGATTTATGAGCTTATTTTCCAAAAGTCCACCAACCACCAATAAGACTAGTTAAGACTGGATTAAGCCAGGAAGAATTCTTGCAGAGGCACAGAAGGGACTAAGAGGGAAGGAAAGTAGCCTCTGTGAGGACACACCTGAGATGCTCCCGTGCTTGTCATAGATGCTGCCATTTAATGAACACGTGTCCCATGAAAGGACAGGATTCCTGACTGCTCATGCTCAGAAAGGAGGACACATCCCTTGGTCTCTATATCCAATCAGCATATTGCATTCAACCTACATCCCCCATGACATCCTGACCAGTCACCCTTAACTAAATATGACCCAACACTTGGGGAGGTGGATTTGAAGCTTGCCTTGCCCTCCTCCATTGGCTGTCTCTCAAATAAACCCTTTCTTTGCTACACACTCAATGTCTCAGTAACTGACTTGCTGCATGTTGGGCATACGAACAGGTTTGGTTACAAAACTTAGTGGCATGAAACAATAATGATTTAATGATTCTTACAGATAATTTGGAAAGGCACAGAAAGGATAGTTAGTATCTGTTTCATGATGTCAGAGACGTTAGCTGGAACAATTAGAATGGCTGGGTGTTGGGGGAAGGCGGGCAGAATGATTATGTAGAGGCTTCTTCACTCACATGTCTGGTGCCTGGGTGGGAATGACTCAAAGGCTGAGCTCAGCTGGGATCGTTAACCAGAGTACCTACACAGAGCCTTACAGTGCGGCTTGGATTTCTACACAGCGTGCCAGCCTCACACTAGTCAGACTCCTTACATGGCCTCCCTGGGCTCCCAATGTCAGTGAATAATTAAGGAAGAAAACTGTATTACCTTAAATGATTCCACCTAGGAAGTCATGTAACATAACTTCTACAATACTCTGTTGGTTAGATCAGTCATAAACCCACCCAGGCTCATGGGAGATTATGAAGACCCTATCTCTGGAAAGATATTAGAAGGAATATCAAAAATTTTGCAGCGACGTTTTTCAAACCACAGAGAAAAACAACAGTATCTGCCTTCAGATCAGAAATGAACTACACCTTCAGAAAACAATCACAGCATAGGGGCGCCTGGGTGGCTTAGTCGGTTAAGTGTCCAGCTTTCGCTTAGGTCATGATCTCGCAGTTCATGGGTTCGAGCCCCGCGTCGGGCTCTGTGCTGACTGCCAGCTCAGAGACTGGAGCCTGTTTCGGAGTCTGTGACTCCTTCTCTCTCTGACCCCCTCCTGCTCACGATGTCTCTCTCTCTCTCTCTCTCCTAGAAATAAATAAAACATTAAAAAATTTAAAAAAAAGAAAAGAAAACAATCACAGTATAATCACATTTGTAGAAAACTAACCATTTCTTGCAAACTTTTCCTAGAGCCAATTCTCTATTCAGCAGTGTGGCTGTAGGATAGACCATCCACCCATTGATTTCATCTATAATTTAGTAATCAGTAAAGCCGATACTTTTCAAAATATATGACCAACACACTCTCTGCTCCCTAGGAATTGTAAAGTTTAATGAGAAAAAATGGGCTGGTTTACAGTTCTTTTTCTTTAATTTTTTTTTCTTTTTCTATTGGTTGAAAGTTCTTTCTGTAGGATGCCCAGCTAGTCTGCCGCTTGTGTGAAATGGACCCCTGTGCTCTGTTTGCCCCAGCTTAGCCATCTGTAAAATGGAGCTAGCCATCCGAGGAGAAGCAAGTTCCTGTGACTCCTTTTCTCTATTCACAACAGATTTTAAGGTCCTTGGAGACTGTGCTGTTTAAATGCAAAATGTTATGACTATCATTTCATTATTTGAAAAGCTAAACAGCATGAGGATGCTTTTGTTGCCACGTTGCTAGGTTACTGACAGATCTGCCTGCCTGCACGAGATGTTGAGCCTTTCTACAGCTTTGCACCAGAACAGCCTTTCTCAGGCTGAGATGAAGGTGAGAGAGAGAGAGGTAACCGACCTGGAGTCAAGCTGCCATGGACACCACTAGGCCCCGGGGTGGGGGTGGGGGGGGCATTATCTATCAGGTAACATGGCTGGATCTTCCTGCTCTTTGAATCCAGCAACTCAGCTTGTAGTATCAATGCTAGAGATGGCTCAGTGCCCAACCAATGGGCTTAATCCTTACAAAATTCAGATTGCTGTGTCCTTTATTTTCCAGAGAGTAAGGGGTGAGATGATCAATTGTGGAAAGCAGGCAATACTACCTGGAACACGTGTCATAATCTCAAGGCATGACATCGTCCTTCTGACACAGTTGCCCACATTGTTTATAAAGAGGAGGGGTGGGAAATTTCATGCCATTAATATTGTACCATTAAAAATATTCTTTCTAGGGTCACCTCGGTGGCTTAGTTGGTTGAGCGTCTGACTTGGCCTCAGGTCATGCTCTCATGGTTCATGGGTTCAAGCCCTGCATCAGTCTCTGCGCTGACAGCTCGGAGCCTGGAGCCTGCTTGAGATTCCGTGTCTCCCTCTCTCTCTGCCCCTCTCCCACTTTCACTCTGTCTCTGTCTCTGTCTCTGTCTCTCTCTCAAAAATAAATAAACATTAAAAAATTTTAAAAAAATTCTTTCCAGGGCCAAGCCATCTCCTGTTGGCAGTCCTAGGGTGGATACTATTGTAAAGGTCTAAAGAAAGATAAGCTCCCCAGACATGGCATTTAGATATAGTAACAGGTAATTACACACACACACACACACACACACACAAGAAGGCAGTCTCACCCAGCACACCTCCAGGTGAGTGGTATTTATTGAATATACTGCTGAAGAAAACTTTCCAGCAGTTTTATCCTGGTGAGCCTTTGTCTCTTTAATAATGATTTAAACCTGGCAGCAGCAGCCTCCTGACTCTCAAAAACCCAGGGATATTTTCTCCCTGGCCATGGAACCGTGAAGAATAATTTTAGAATATTCTGAAATGATCTCATCAATGGGGATGTGATATTCAGTATTCATCTGAAATCCTCTACCCATCTGTTTCCTTCTAGAGAAACACGGGAGGCAAAAAAAAAAAAAACACAAGGAAACCAATAAAGTTGTTACAAATGAATAGGGGGAAGGGGGGAAAGACAGAGAAAAGGAAAGAGAAAGTGAAAAAGGAAACAGATGGAAATCAAGCTGTTGGAGAATTTTGCCCGGACAAGGCAAAAGAATGGACACGTCACCCTCAGAAAACCACAAAGTTTCCTCATTTGTCACCAAGGTTTACTGGGCACCTTTTCTACGGCTGCCTATGACAGGTGCTGGGGCGCAGCAGAGAGCCCTGACCACAGCCTGGCCAGAGAAACCAGGGAGCACACAAGTGAATGCACTTTTACAGACGACGGCGGGAGCCGGGAAGGAACGCCACGGGATGCCATGAGCATGTGTGACTGTGAGATGTAACTTAGATGGGTAGGTCATGGAAGGCCAACCTGAATTGGCGACATTTGGTCTTGAGAAGACCCTGGAGCCAATGGAGGGTGGATGGGAAAGAGTCGGGCCAGCAGAGCTCGCGACATGCACTGGGACCTGACCCCTGAAGGTGACCAAAACAGGAAGTGGAGCCCATGCACTTTCCCTATTGCGTCTAGAATGAGAAATCCATGATGAGCTGCAGTCTGTGGCACTCGCTGTGCCCTCCTCGCCTCTGCCAGGTCCCCCGAGGGGACAGCGGTCCTGCTGGTGGGATGATTGGCTTATACTACCTCTTTCTCACATCTGGAATGGAGTCAAAGAAAATCATCTGTTGGGTTTTGTAATTTGGTGAATGATCCTCTCTTTGAACAGTATCACTTTTCATAGCCTTTTCATCACTTTTTACCCACATGAAGTGCCCCTCCCTTGGTGTGTAAATAAATGCTTCCCCAAAATCTGGCTATAAAGGAGGCTTTGCAGTAAGCTATCTTCTAGGACAAAATGCAAAAGGAGGTTAATGTGTACAAATAGGGTGAATCCATGTTACACCATTGAAAGGAAAGGAAAGGAAAGGAAAGGAAAGGAAAGGAGAGAAGAAGAAAGGAAAGGAAAGGAAAAGAAAGGAAAGGTTTTTGAAACTGGAGAAAAACATTTATTTCTCTTGCTGTTGAAAGAGTTGCTTAAGTTGCTCACTTCACAGAAACCTCTAATAGTACTATATCAGTTAGCTGCAAATTCAGTTAAAATCATATAAACTTTGTGGGGAAGACCTAATATTGTCTCTTGATCCCTGAAATAATTTTTCTTAATGCAGCATGGTCACAATTTCCAGATGCTGGTAGCCTGGACAAAGATGGGAGGTAACATTCACAGGAACTGGCTCCATTTATTCAAAGTCACATCTGCCATAAACATTCTATATGCAAATTGCCTCAAGTGACTCTCCAGAAATTGACTAGTTTCTTATGCTGTATCTTAACACCAAACGAAATTGAAAACATTTTTATGGCTTATGTCCATAATATATTCCTTCAGTGTGTGCTGTTTTTATCTGCCAATATATTGTTCTTTTTTAATGCTAGCTTATGCATCACCAGTTCATTTTTTTGTGACGATGAGAAAAAAAGGAGTCTTCAGAAATATTTATCACATGAGAGCAATTAATGGCCACCACCAAAGTGGGTTCTGCCTTCCACTGTTCTTGAAATTGAATTGTTTCAAAAGTAGTGGGAAATTTCACACCATGTATGACGTAGAAGTTAAGCCCCATGTTTCTAGGGATGAAAGGTCTTGGGTACCTGAAGATATGCTGTCCTGGCCATAAAGCTTTGGCCACTTTGTTGCAAAAAAAATTTCCATCTAAGGTTTATACTCCAATTAAGGAGATCAGCAAAGCCACTGTCTTTTGTGATTTCTTTTTAATTGTGAGATGATGATGATTGTGTTTTTGTTTTGTGGGTTCTGAGGGGATATTAAATGTTCAGTCATGTTCTTAGAAGCTTGTTTTCCTCCTAATTCTGTTGCTCTTAAGAGTTTGGCAGGGGCCTTCAAAGCTGCCCTTTTTCTTTTGTTTTGCATCCCTGGAGCTTTGCAAAATGGTAACAGTGCTCAAGGCTCCAGCCTCCAAGAGGAGGCCCACCCCCTCCATGGAGGGCTCACATCTCACCCCTGCTTTAGAAATGCAACAATAGCAAGATTTAAATAAACAATATTTAAATAAATTGTTTTGTTTTGTAGATATAAATCCATATAAATGTATGAAAGAGAAAAATTCTTAATTTATAAAAGTCTTACAAATAAATTAATAAAAGAGAAGCACACTCTCACAATAATAGGCCAAAGATCTGAAAGGAAAAATTACAAAAGAAGAAATGCAAATGGGATACATAGACATATTTAATCTCACTAAGGATTTCTTAAAAATGCAAGAATAAAAACGCTGAAAAATATTTTCTTCTATCACACTGAAAGAAAATCTTTTTCCCCCAGTCTCTATTTTTTAAGACAATATCAAGTTTAGATGCTAAATCAGTCTAAAGGGAATTTTTACACACTAATAAAAATATAGCCATTGATATGCCATCAACAGATGGACAATTAGGCAGCATGTATCAAAAGCTTTAGAATGTGTTGAAACACTTTGGCCTATTATCTGCATTCTAAGAATTAATCAAAGGAACTAACAAATGTGCAAAAACAAAACAGCAAAACTTTATTAATGTGTCTATTTCTCATAGTAGTATTCATAATAGAAAAACTTTAGGAATATCCCAAATTTCAAAAATAGAGAAATATTAAACTGTAATATACCCATGTGACAAATATCAGCCAGCCATCAAGGATCATGTTTTGAGGAATGTTTAAAAACACAATAAAGCTATAGGGGCGCCTGAGTGACTCAGTCAGTTAAGGATACGACTTTTGGTTTTGGCTAAGGTCATGATCTCATGGTTTCATGAGTTCTAGCCCCGCGTCAGGCTCTGCGCCGACAGCATGGAGTTTGCTTAAGATTCTTTCTCCCTCTCTCTCTCTCTCCCCCTTCCCCTACTCACACTGTCTCTGTCTCTCTCAAAAATATATAAATAAACTTGAAAAAAACTACAAGTTATAAAAATTTTAAGTCAACTAAAAACTGTATACATCGTATGCTACTAACTTTAACATTTTTACTGAGTGGTATAATATTGAATGATAGTGAATATTCTAACTCTTCTGAACTTTTCAAATTTCACAATGATCAAATATTCACAAGAGAAAATATATATATATAAGTAGTAAAATAGGCACAAAATAAGAAGTTAGGAAGAGGCCAGCGCTGGTCGAAGGGTAACATACCCAGTCCCTTCTTAGACAACAGAGATTTAAACAGTTGCTCTATATTCTGAGTCCTGGAGGTCGGCTGTGCTGCCAGTGGTTATGGTTGGGCCGTGATTTTGTAAAATAACTGGGTGCTGGAAGAGAGAGTTCTGACCAATGGTCTTTGCGAGAAGGAGAAAAACCTCACCACCATTAAAAACACTCTAAATTGGAAACAACCAAGATGTCCTTTAGTAGATGAATGGATAAACTGTGGTACATCCAGACAATGGAATATTATTCAGCAATAAAAAGAAGTGAGCTATTAAGAGAAAACTTAAATGCATATTCCTAAGTGAAAAAAGCAAATCTGAAAAGGCTACATACTATATGATTCCAATAATATGACATTCTGGATATGACATTTTAGAAAAGGCAAAACTATGGAGACAATGAAAAGATCCATGGTGCCAGGAGTAGGCAGGCGGAGGGAAGAGTCAACAGGAGGTGCACAGAGGACTTTCTGAGCAGGGAAATGCTCTGTATCTTATAATAATAGATACACGTCATCATACGCTTGTACACCAAGAGTGAACATTAATGTAAATTCTAGACTTTGGGTGATCATGATGTGACAGTGTAGGTTCATCATTTGTAACAAATGTTCCCCTCTGTTGTGAAATATCCATGGGACTCCTGGGTGACTCAGGCAGTTAAGCATCTGACTCTTAACTTCAGCTTTCAGCTCAGGTCATGGTTTCACGGTCATGGGATCAAGACCCCAGGAGGCTCCGCACTGGGCATGGAGCCTGCTTAAGATTCCCTCTCTCCTCTGCCTCTCTCCTCTGCTCTCTCTCTCTCTCTCTCTCTCAAAAATAATAACAATAATAATAAAACAAAAACCCTCTCGGGTTCCATTCTACACGATCAGCCACCTGATTAGTTAAAATACTAACCCATGGCAGAACCACCACCAATAAGACAGACTCCCTTTCTTCACAACTCTCCCTGAAGCCACTCTTGGACTTTTTATAATACCTTTTCCCCTAACGCCTTCCCATGGCACTCACTTTATTCTGGTTTTAGTTGGATAAAAATATACCAGGTTATATATGGGGAGCAAGTAGTGTGAACTGCCCCCAGAGTATGAATAGCCCTGAGATATCTTTTTGGAAAAGAAGGATGGTGAGCTCTGCTATAGCAAGAGATCTCCTCAGCTCCAAAAGAAATTTACCTTAGTGGCCCACATTTAAAAATCTAATCCTCCTATTACAAAGAGGAACAAGCCACCAAGTCTCAGCAAACATTTAAGAAAACCAACGGCATGCAAGAATCTCAAAGGTAATCAAAGGAACTGATACCTAAAGTGCATGTACAGGTTTGAAAAGAGACCGTATCCATCAAAATTGAACAGGATACTTGAACATAGTGCAGAGAACAGCTGCAATGCATTGGAAATTAAATACATAATTGTCAAAATAAAAATCAATAGAAGGGCCAGAAGACAAAGTCACAGAGAGATTAAGATTTAAAAGAAGGGAGAAAGAAGAAAGGAAAGGAGAAAATTTTTAAAGGAAAAGAGGAGAAACACTTAAGTAAAATGGTAGCTCTAACTTCCGTCTAGGAATTCCAACACCAGTCACAGGAGTTCCAGAAGGAGAGAAAAAAATAAGAACTGGAAGAAAGAAAATTACATAAATCACTGAAGAAAATTTCCTAGAGCAGAAGCAAACACAAGCCTTGGATGCACCAGTTACTGAACAAAAAGGCCCACACCTATGTATATTCTTATGAGATTTTGAAACATCAAAGATAAGGAGAAGAACATAAACTTTCTGTGGGGGGGAGGCAGGGAATATCTACAAAAGAACGGGCATCAGACTTCTCATCAATTATTCTGGATCCTGGGAGACAGTACAGCAATTCCAGCAAATTCTGGTGGATTATTTTCAACCTAAATTCTATAGCTAAACGAACCATCAGTCAAGCACAAGGACTCTTTAAACATGCAAGGATTTAGAAATCTGGCTTTCTAGTTATGCTTTCTGAAAGACTCACTTGTTCGACGCCAGCAAAGATTTAAATGAAACAAAAGAAACAGGAAGATGTGTGGACCAAACCAGAAGGGCAACAAAATAAAATGTCAAAGTGACAGCTATGCAGCAGGAAAACCTAAAACTCCCACCAAAACAGGAAGTTGGGAATCCCCCCTCCACCCCATAAAAGCTATCAACTTAAAAAATCGATTTCTTGGAGGAGGACACTTGTGGGGATGAGCACTGAGTGTTATGTGGAAACTAATTTGACAATAAACTATTAAAAAAAAAATTCAAAAAGCAGAAAAAAGATAATGAAAAAAAAATCGATTTCTTTCTTTCTTTTTTTTTTTAAATATTTTTATTTATTTCTAGGAGAGAGAGACAGACAGCGTGAGCAGGGGAGGGTCAGAGAGAGAGGGAGACACAGACTCTGAAACAGGCTCCAGGCTCTGAGCTCACAGTCAGCACAGAGCCCGACGCGGGGCTCGAACCCACTAACCGCGAGATCATGACCTAAGCGAAAGTCGGACGCTTAACCGACTAAGCCACCCAGGCGCCCCAAAAATCGATTTATTTCAACAACAGTGTAATTACAGAAGCTTGATATACTTACTAATTAGCTAAATATATCATGTGATTAAAATTTCCATCCCCAAAATCAGACCACTTGCTTCAAATTACAAACAAAATATGTGACCTTAAGCAATTACTTAAATTCCCTTCGGCTCACTTTCCTGGTTTAAAAATGGGTATAAAAATAATTTCTACTTCCTAGGGTCATTGCAGGTATTAAATGAAATAATGCATGCACAATATTTAGTGCCTGACCCTCAGTAACTGCTATAAAAAGATTTATTGTATTATTATAATATTCATATCAACAAGAAAAAAAGAGAGGCAATTGGAGATTTTAGAAAAGATAAAGAAAGCTGTCAAGAAACGTCATATATCAGATCAAAGCAAATTAAACTGCAGCATGATTTTAGCAAGTAAAGTAATACGAGGTAGAAAACAGAGAACTCATTTGACCTTGAAGATTGGGTCTTTTTTCCTTTGAGTGCCATAAGTTTGGTAATTTAGGATTATTTTTCTTTCTCTACAACTCTAATCAAACTACTTGGTTCTCTACTGAATAATATTTACATAATTATAATTTCCAATTGCCATTTAATGGTTTTCGATTTTAAGAAACTAACCTACCGTCAAAGCACAGAAGATGTAATTATAGTTACAGATCAGAATATAAATGTAATAAACCTTGATCATGTAAAAGTCATAACCCAAGCTGAGGAGACAAGGCCAGAGAATAGGGGAAGGGAGAGTCTATGGTATAGTTTCTCTTCTTACATAAAGGGGACCCAAGAAATGGTAATAAAGTATAAGCAAAAGAAGATATATGGTTATAAAGGGAATCAAAAGAAGACATTCTAAACAATAATATAACTTTCAAATATAGAAGAGGAGAGGGATGATGTTCCCAAAATCATCCTACATTCCACAACTTCCCAAACCAATGTGCTTCTTGGGAGCGGGAACTGGAGAAGGCAGAAGGAGATAATTTTACTTTTTATTTATGCCTTGAAGTTATTTGAAAATTTTCTCATATGCTTGAGTTACTTACATGATTCAGTAAATCAAAAAGCACTGGTTCAGTGAGTCAAAAAATATCTACAGAGAACGTACTCTGTGCTAGGTCTTGTCTAGACTCTGAATCACAAGATAAAGTCCTGCCCTCAAAAAGCTAACATTCTGGTGAGGAAATTAACAGTAAACACAGAAACAGTTTGATGAATAAGCAAATTTTAGAGGGTGACTGCTGTGAAGAAAATGAAGTAATGTGATACGGGTTGTCTACAAGAGGGCAGGTGAAATCTTCCGGACTAGGGTATTCAGAGAAGGCTTCTGAGGGGAGATGAGATGTGAATGGTAACAGCAGCCATGCAAATGTTTGGGGGAGTGTCACATTCAAAGGCCTGAGACTGGAAGGAGCATGGCATGCAGATTTGAAAGACCAGCTGGTTGGAAGCAAATTTAGAAAGTTAGAAAGTTTCTGTTAAAAAGTCAGAAAGTTGCATGATTTTTCTCCAGAAACATTCATCGACTCAAATGCAGGCATGGAGGAGATTTGACAGTTGGGTTTGACCAGGTCAGGAATATTGTCAGGCAAGGAGGAGGATGAGGGAGGAGATGAAGGGGGAGAGGATGAGGAAGGTAATACGAAATTGTAGTGCTATGTCCCATTTAAAATGTGTTTCCAATGATGGCTGCAACAAACCCTCCATGTACATGCTCTTTTGTGATATGATCCTGCCACTCACCCACTAAGAGGGGGAGTCTATTTCCCCTCCCTTCAGATTTGGGCTCACCATATATTTTATTTTGACTAAGAGAATGCAGCCAAAGTACTGTGTGTACCTTCTGCAGCTTCGAGTTTTGCCAATTACAATACTCCCTCTTGACATCCAGCTGTCATGTAAAGAAGCCCAAGATAGATGCTGGAGGCAGCCCTGCATGAACTGAGAGTGAGTGAGAGAGAAGAGAGCAAGAGAGAGCTTCCAGCCATCACCACCAAGGTTCCAGACCTGGGAGTGAGGCTGTCATGGACACCCCAATCTCAGCTGTCATCTGATTACGGCCTCATGAGGGTCTCCAGTTGATGCCATGTGGAACAGAAGAGCCATCCAGCCAAGACTTGCTCAAATTTCTGGCCTACAGAATTGTGAGCAAACCAAATGTTTGTTTTTTGAGCCACTAAGCCCTGTGATGATTTGTGATACAGCCTTAGGTAAAGCAGGAAGTGCTCCCTCGACTTGTTGTCATCCTCCACTGAAAGGAAATGAAGACGGGGGAGGAGGGAGGAGACGTGTTAATGCCATTTATTGGAATTGAGGCTTTCCTGAGGTGGACGGATTTCTGAAGTGAGACTACTACTGAGGAGGGTTAGCAAGACAGGAGGGGATACCAAAGAGTGCAAAACTCAAAATCAGTATTTTGAGGTAATGCTGTCATCACGGATGACAGGGCCATGGATGTGACCACAGGTATGAGGTGCCAAGGAGACCAAGGAACGGAGAGGCCGGGGTGTTGAATGGGTCATCTGCATAGCTGTTAAGTTTGCCAAGAACACTGACAAGGAAACAGCCTAATAATAGTGTTTAAGTGCGCACTCTGGAGCCAGACTGCATTCCCAGCCCTGACTCCATCACCAACTGTGTGCGATGTTAGGCACAGTGTATTACTGTCGGCACCTCAGTTTGCTCACCTATACAGTGAGGGTGGTAATAGTGCCTATCTCATAGCATTGAAGGAATTGAATAAAATGAAGCTTTTGTGGTGTTTAGAAGAATTCCAGGAGAAGAGAGAAAACCCAGTGAGCGCTGTCACTGTCATTATCGTTGACAGTAGAGATAAAGACAGCAAGGCAGGTGCTGCAGGCACCGAGGACTAAGGTCAGTGAATGACAACAAGGTGGGGTAGCAGGTGGTAACATCAGATGATGTGCTTCAAAGGGGCTGAGAGCTTTGAAGTTGGAAGCAAGAGCAATGATTAATTAGAAGTAGCAAAGGCAAGGAAGGAAGAGACTTGCCCTTTTTTCAGGCTTTAGGGGCCATGGGGTATGAAATCAAAAGTCTCTCCTTGAGCAGACTGCAGAGGAGGCAGTGTCCTCGGGGAGAGCCAGGGTCCAGCTGGAGCGAGGGTAAAGGGCACGTCCCGGGAAGGGGACGAGAATGTGTGTGTGCCGATGACAGAATGACAACCAAGAGCTCCAAAGAGCATAGGAGGAGAGGCGGGACAGATGAAGAGCAATGGAGGAAGGCCAGATTTCAGCATGGACAGAGTGGCATGGGGATAAGGAAACATTCAGGAAGGGCTTATCGGATGGGGATCAAGGATTAAGGAAAATATATCCATGACATATTCAACATGGAGTTGGACCAGGAAGTCCCTCGGGAAGAAATGTGGGAAAACCCAAAGCCAGTTGTCCATTCTTGTGGCTCAGAGTGGTATGTGGGTCTGGGGGCGGCAGGTGCTGCTAGGCAACTCACTTCCCCATGCAAGTTTTAGAAAGTACAGAGAATGTGAAGGTGAAAGGGGAATTGTTCTCCTCTATACCTAGCTGGAAGAGGGAAGAATTAGAACATCCATCTGTGATCCATTCACGGAAACCCGAAGGGTGATTACCCCTCCTGAGGCACAAAGGCTGGGCCTCCTGACTCTGGGTGATTCAAGGTACCAGGGGCTTGATATCTCCCATGGCAAAAGAAAGGGCCGTTACTAGCCTTCATAGTGTGAATTAGCCCATTTGGGCTCCTCTAACAAAAATACCATGCACTGGGTGGCTTAAAAACATTGATTTCTCTGGGGCTCCTGAGTGGCTCACTTGGTTAAGTGTCCAGCTTGAGCTCAGGTCATGATCTCAGGGTTTGTGAGTTCAAGCCCCATGTCAGGCTCTGTGCTTGACAGCTCACAGCTCGGAGCCTGGATCCTGCTTCAGATTCTGTCTCTGTCTCTCTGTCCCTCCCCTGCTCGCGCACTCTTTCTCTCTCTCTAATATAAGTAAACATTAAATTAAAAGAAAATATTTCCCAGAGTTCTGGAGGCTGGGAAATCCCAGATGAAGGCACCAAGAGATTCAGTGTCTGATGAAAGGTTACTTCCTGGTTTATAGGTAGCCACCATCCTCACTATGTCCATGTGTGGAAAAAGAGGTGGTCTCTTTGAGAAGGGCGTTTACCCTCATGTCTTATCCCTTCCCCTCCCCCTTTCTGCGCCAGTCACACGAGTCCCCTTCTGTCCTTGCCCATGCCAAGCACTTTCCCACCACAGGGCTCTTGCTCCGACTGTTTCCTTATCTCTGAAGCATGTACGTGGCTCGCTTCTGTCACCTTATTAGAGGCAACTTCCCCGACCTCTTCTCACATAAACTAGAACTGTCATATACAAAGGCTTTCCATCTCCTTACCCTGCTTTATTTTTCTCCATTACACTTTTCATCATCTAATATACTATCTCTGTGGGGGTTTGTTGCCTGCTACATCCCTGGCACCTAGAACTGTTTCTGTAACATAAATATTTGTTGAATGAATGAATGATTGCATTTGTACTCTCATTTCAATACATTCTGTGTGCCTGACCTTAGTATGAGGCTTAAACTCTCTAACGTCTCATTTCCATGAAATGGTAATATCAAAACACCTACCTCCTACTGTTTTTGCTAAATTAAATGACATAATACGTGCGCAGTATCTTCCACTGTGTTTGACAGGAGCTAAGTCAACACTTGTTGCCATTGCTGTTGGTATCATTAGTCAATGTTACTGCCACAAACTGCAGTGAAGAATTAGTCTTAGTGTCCCCGGAAACTACTTGACCCACTTCTGGGAGTGCTAGAGACCAAACTCGATTGCCATGCTTGCCCTGTCCTGCCAGACGCCCCCCGCTTCCCGTGTACCCCACCGGACGCAGGCTCACGCACCTGCCAGAGCCCTCTGTGGAAGTACACTTTTTCTCAGGGAGAAAATAGCTCACCCATGTGACACCAATTCCATCTTCCAGGACACCAGGGTGGTATTCTGTACAATGAAAGTAATTTACTAAATGGTCCTCTGGTGCCATCAAAAAGTGAATTCATTTTGCACAGGTCACAAGTTTACTTCCAGAGAGCAGTTTCCTCCCTGACGGAGCAGGGCCAAGACTAATGGAAAATTGAAGCGCAGCATGGAGGGTCCACGCAACAGTGGTTCCCGATAGTCCTGGGCCTTGGGTGCAAAGATGACGGTAGTAAAGTGAAGTTGTTCTCCACCTTGCTCTGGGGACTGTTGACTTGTCCAGAGGGACCAGAAGATGGGGGGAGGGGTTACCACCATGAGGAAGGCATGGGAAGAGAAGACAAAGCCAGAGTCAGGACCAGTTGTCTAAAAATTCAATAAACCCAAACCTGACTGGTGTTGAGAAACTGAGAGAAAGTGAGAGTGAGACTGAGAGAGAGAGAGAGAGAGATTGTACAGAGAATACAATGTTCTTAACCATATTTTTAGAATGTGGCTGGGAATCCCAGCCCAGACATAGAGAAATTATAGCATGGGGTGTCTACAATGACCGCAGAGCCTTTGATAATATCAAATTCCTACATCAAGTTCTCTATCTCTCTCCTTTCTTATTTCTCTTTTAAAAAGATCTCCTCTCACATCTGTGTGAGCACTCCATGGCTGCTCTTCTCAGATAAGTAACAGCATTTCTCACCAGATCTGGATTTAGAATCTGCCCTTTTTGAACATTCAGAAATCACTCTAAAATGTCAAACAAAGCAAGGCTATTTGAGGAGATATCTACAGCACACACAGGGAAGGCAAGTGACATTCACCGCTACTCTTCTCAAATTTGCATCGAGAGCTGCCTCAGATTAGAAAGAAATCCAACAGACGATGTTATTCAGTGACAGGAAATACCCTTTTAGCAGATTGTTGTAGAATTTGGACAGCGTAGACACAAAGATGCCAACCTGTATCGTTTCTCTTGCTGGTCATTTTCTTTAGCCACTCCCCACTTCTTGCTTGTCTTCTAGAAATCTGAGAGCCAAGGCTTTCATTTTAAGGGACCAGCTCAAAATTGTACAACACTGGCCCTTCTGTCTGTTAATAAGTGTTTTGTGAAAAAATCACTTTTGTCAATTTAATTTGGTAAATTCTAGGCAGAAAAAAGTTAAACAGGTGTCTCTAGTGAGGACTTTATTGTACTTTTACTATGTGGGTTGCGAATCTCAAATATATGGATACAGTATGTGATGTTCTCCAAACTTACTTGTTGAGAGAAACCTACCAGGAACATCCTATAGAGGCATTTCTGCAGAGAATTTTAAGGAATGCTGATTAATTTTTTTTTCCTTTTATTGGCCCAAAGAAACATTAATGTATTCTGTTTTGGTAATATTCTTTTTTTATTATTTATTTATTTAAATTCAAGTTCGTTCACATACAGCATGGTACTGTTTTCAGGAGTAGAACCCAGTGATTCATCACTTACATAAAACCGTAAAACACCCAGTGCTCATCTCAACAAGTGCCCTTCTTACTGCCCCTCACCCATTTAGCCCATCTCCCATTTACCTACCCCCCCCCAGCCACCCTAAGTTTCTTCTCTGTATTTAAGATGCTATGGTAATATTCTAACTAGCAGTATTTTTAATGTGAGGGCTGATGTACTGGGCACTTTTGAAAATGTTGGCTTAGATGTTTGGTACACACTTCGATTCATAATATGGAAATCTCAACCCCACAATAGTGGAATTATCATAAAACTCCAGCCATCACTGATTGCAGACAGCCTGGCACAGCGGTGCAGGCCACACTCTGGAGCCAGATTTCCTGTTTAAATCTCAGTTTTAATCCCATTTATTAACCGTGCAGCCTTGTGTTATGTACTTAACCCCTCTGTGCCACCATTCTCAGCTTCACCATATGTGTAGTGAGGATCATAATAATGATAGTACCTACTTCACAGAGATGCTTGAAATTCAATGAGTTAACAATTTATAAAATATTTAGAATGATAAATATAAGATTTTGTAAGGGAATATATCATAAATCATTTTAAGCTCTCAAAAACAAAATGGTATGCAAACCCTTTGATCCAGTAAGATATTTCTTATGCCCTTCCCCATCTAAGAGCTGTCCTATTTTCCATGTGAAAGAGAACAATGGAAATTTAAGTTCAATGTTAACAAAATATTATTGACTGAGATATTACACAATATTTGGATGTAGAATGAGAGAGTGTTCAGTTTGGGAAATTTTAGACAAAATACCAGACATGGTCTAAATATGACTTAGCCTAAATCCACCAAGTAGCTGACCCTGGGAGCACTGATATTTTATGTAGGAGAAGACACAGACAAGTATGTATGCGCATTTTGTAATTGCTGAGCAATGACAGTTGAAGACTTTGGCTATTTTTTTTATGCTTTATTTATTTTTGAGAGAGACAGAGGGAGGGCAAGCAGGGGAGGGCCAGAGAGAAGGGAGACACAGAATCCGAAGAGAGGCCCAGTCTCTGAGCTAGCTGTCAGCACAGAGCCCAATGTGGGGCTCGAACCCACGAATCGCAATATCATGACCTGAGCCAAACTCGGACGCTTAACCGACTGAGCCACCCAGGTGCCCCAATTTTGGCTATTTTACATTCCTGAATTGAAAATATAACTATTTGTGCATCATAAAACCATACTCATATCAATGTCATGAACCTTTCATTAGCAAACACATTTTCAGCATATGACTAGATTTCAAGAAGTTCTGGGAGGTATTAATGATTATACATTGAGAACTCCATGTCCGCCACAGGGCCCTTCTTCCCAGCCCCCTAATCCTGCACCTTCGTCTCTACTCTTTGCTGGTCTATCCCTTTCTCCCACCAGTACAAACACAAGGCTCTGCCTTAAAACAAATCTTCAAAACTCCACTGCAAATTCCATTCTCAGGGTTCCCCCAAGCTAATTTCAACTCCTTTTAAAATAATTTCCTATGCTTAAAGACATGACTGAAAATCCCTCAGGTTCTCTATCCTTGGCTGGGGAAAGGCACCTTGTACCGCACAGGTCCTAGTGAGGCTAGTGCTCTAAAAGAAGCCTATAAACTCTCTTCAGACCTATTATTGCTTGTTATTTCCAAAGTGAGGATGTGTGTGCATTGTGCCTCATTTTCTTCCTCCCCCTGGGTCCATCCTGAGCCCCTGTCTGAGCAGCTCTAAGCTCTGGGGACTGACTCCTGTGAACTGCATTGCATCAACCAGGCTCCACTGCCAACTGGCTCTTGGGTGGGTTTGGCCAAAGAGAAGACAGGGCATTTCTTTCCTGCTCTGGGCCATATTTTCTGAGCAGCTGTGCCCTCCCCTAACTTCAGCTTGCCCTGGACTGGAGTAATGGACTTTGTAATGCTTCTGTCCCTTCAGGCCTGGGACGGTAATGGCTCCCACTGTTGCTAATCCCTCACCATCCCTGCTTGCTCCCTTAGCCCTGTCCACACCTCGGTAAGCAGCCTCTTATTTGCAGTCTCTTGAACTATAGGAATTGGAATTTGTTTGTTGCTAAGCTCCTAACTGATATAGAGCCCTGATAAAAATATAATTGTTTAATGTAAATAATTATTTACATTAAATATGATTGTTGAACAAAAAATAGCATGTTTCAACTTTCGATAGCCTCAAAGGTGAGGAAAAATCAGTTATTGCTTCCACTCAGCTTTGCCACCTTACTGGGCAAGGGACCCTCCCTCAGCGAGTTATGCCTGTTACAGATGTCGTAGTTCTTCCAGGAGCCATCAGTAATATTCACGATTCTCTAATGACTGAAGTACCTCAGACACGACCTGCATTTACAACTTATAATTAAAAGCCATTTCAAGACACATAAAGTAATGTTCTCTTTAAAAAAAAAAAAAAAAAAGCTTACCTTGACATTTGGAATCTAGAATCTCACACAATTAATCCACTTTAGCAAACACTCTGGGTCCCTTGCCCCTGGTCCTCTCTCTACCTGGATCTACTCCAGGTCTCTTCATGCCTGACTTTTCTTTCTTTGTCGTTTGAACCTCAACCTAATGATGACCCACTTAGAGAGGGCTTTAAGTAGCCACCCGCCTTCTATCCCAGCATTCTAATTTAATGCTATACTAACACCTGTTACTACTTGGTATTTTTGCTGCTATTTCTCTGTTTGTGTGCCTTCTCTGCCACTAGAACATAAGCTCCACTACAAGGACTACAAGCTGAGACCATATCTGTTTTATTCCCTGATGAATCTTTCCACATTTAGCCCACAGTGTGTACTGAAAAAATACTATCGAATGAATTAATGAATGAATTGGCATATTACCAGAGATAAATGGAATAAAATAAGTTTCCTGCTTTCAAGCAACTTGTAAATGAGAGAAAGAAACACACTTAGAAATTTATAGTAGAAGAAAGTGCTGTAATAGAACACAGAGTCCCACTTTTGGCTATAGCGGACTATCATATAGCAGAGCGATCATCCCACTGAACAAGCTACGAAAGTGTGATACATCTGTTGGAAGACATTGGGAATCCTCAACAAAGCCATGATTTGCATGACCAGGAGCCCAGAGAAAAGAGAAACTCATTGTGGTGAGCCCAGCACTCCATATCTCATATCTCCTCAGGGCATTTGCTGATCCTTAAGTGGCATGTACGGAATGGCTGAGAAGCCCCGCAGAAAGTAACTGCTAAGGGGCAGAAGAGCTGAGCAGCACTTTTATCCTCTCACAGAAATGTGGAGACAAAACTTGGAGTTCAGGGCCAGCAAGACAACCAGGACGAAAAGGGCCAAGATCCAGGAAAAGAGGGGACCCCAGAGGGAGGAACCCAACAATCAGAGCACCATTTCCCCTCATGGCATTTGCTGGTTCAATTAGCAGCTATGAAGAGTCAGACAGGGACCTCTAAGACCATGAGAAACTGAGCAGAGCTGCCGGCAGTGTCTCAATACTGGAAGATTTTTTATATTCTCTCTGGAGGAAGAAAGTACCATCTATAATCTCTGTGGCTTTTCATATACATGTCTGGAATTTAATAAAATGTTGCCAGATATCCAAGAGAGATGACAAAGAGGCACACACAACAACAACAACAAAAAAAAAGACAGTAGGAACAGACCCTCCAGAGATTTAAGGAGTTATTTAAATACTTTAAAACCCCTATGATTTATAGATTAATGAAAATAAAAGATAATTATAATCTATAAAATAGAATCACATATAAATTACAAAACTCATATCAGAAATTCAGAACTCAACAAATAGATTTGATAGAAGATTAGATACAGCTCGAAAAAGGTCTCGTAATCTGGAAGATAGAAGAGTGGGAATTATCCAGAGTGAAGCACAGAGAAGGGGGAGGTAAAATACAGAGAGACACAGGAGGCCTACCAGAACTATATGGAAGTATGGTTCCAAGGAGGAGCAGGAAAAAAAGGGAGGCAGAACAATATTTGAAGAAATAAGGACCAAGAAGTTTCCAAAACTGACAGAATACATCAAGCCACAGATTGAGAAAGTCCCTCAAGCCCCAAGCAGGATAAATACAAAGAAAAACACACCAACCCACATCATTAAAAACCAAATGCAAAGAGAAAAACCTTGGAGTTATATACAATTTGGTATAGTTACATAAAGAAGAGAATAATCTTGCTTCCGAGGATAAGATAAAGATTCATAAAGAAGGCAACAATTTATTTATTCATGCATTAAATGAGAAAAATTCATAGAGAACTTAATATACATCTATCACTAAGTTGAATTAAAAAGAAAAAAAGATAAGAATGACACAGTCCCTGCTTTCCAGGAGCTCAAGTTGATGTGCAGAAGAGACAGAAATGTAAACAAGGAGCACTGAGTGTTATGTGGAAATTAATTTGACAATAAACTATTTGTAAAAAAAAAAAAAAAAGAAAGAAAAGAAAAGAAATGTAAACGAGGTCTCCATGAAACCTAGCAGGAAGAATTGTTTTTCTCAGCCTGAAAAGAAGAATAATGCTTGGGGTGGGCAGGGGTGAGGGACTAGGGAAAGTTGCAGGACTGTATGTTGTCTTGCTGGAGGATCTAGGGGTGAAAACAACCCAAGCAGGGTTGTGAAAGGACAGGAGGTGAAAGTGAGTATCTCGTTGAACAAGAGTGAGCTGTTTGCTTGGGGTTCAGAGCTGGGAGATGGGAGGGAGTTGCAGAAAATGAAGCTGGAAAGTTAGATTGGAAGTTGATTCAGTCAGGGCACCTGGGTGGCTCAGTCGGTTAAGCATCCAACTTTGGCTCAGGATTTCAGGTCATGATCTCACAGTTCGTGGGTTTGAGCCCCATAATTGGGCTCTGTGATGACAGCTCAGAGCCTGGAGCCTGTTTCAGATTCTGTGTCTCCCTCTCTATCTGCTCCTCCCCAGCTCATGCGTGTTCTCTTACTCTCTCTCTCTCTATTTCTTGCTCTCTTTCAAAGATAAATTTTCAAACATTTAAAAAAGAAGAAGAAGATTCAGTCAGCAGAGGGGATCCATCACAAGTCTTGTAGCAGGAGAAGGGCATCATCTAAGTCATTCTTTAGGAAGAGCACCATGGGGATAATATGAAGTGTGTTTTTGAGAGAATCACTGTAGCTCATGACACCAGTTAGACCATCATTAGTTGCCATGACTTAGGCAAGCACAAGAGGATGTGACGTGAACTAGGACAGCAGAAATAGAAATGGAAACCTNGAAACTAATTTGACAATAAACTATTAAAAAAAAAAAAAAAAAAAAAAAGAAATGGAAACCTGAGAGAGGATTCTGTAAACATTTCAAAGACTGAATCAACAGGAATTGGCTGCCATTGATTATAGGAAACCAAAAAAATAAGTCAAAGTTGATTCAGTTGTGCAGAGTGACATCAATGGCATTAATGCAAATATTGCTAGGGGATATATTGTAAGGTTACCTTTAGCCTGTTGAGTTAGAAATATCAACCAGACTTCTCTCAAATGTTTATCAGGGAGCTGGAAAGTCCAGCCTGGAGCCTAGAAGCATGATCAGGAGCTGACACCAAGCCATGAGGGCCCAGAAGGAGAAGTCTGGCACAGCAAGAGCTGAGTAAAGACCAGTGACTCCAGAGTGTACACATCTTGGTAAATACAGATTATTCGAACAAAATATTCTTGGGTGTCTCATCCTGAGATAAATGAAAATATATTAATTGAAAAAAACCATTAGGATGCTCATTACACAAGAAAAGTATTTGGGAAACAGATCTACTACCCTTCTTCTTTTATGTTTTCCTCGGCCTTTGCTAAGCTGCATCCCAATTTTTTCTGCTTAGACAGCAGAAAACACTAATGATGTGAGTTGTAGTTAAAAGTGCTTTCCAAGTTGGCTGCTTGAAAGCTTCAGTATGAATAATGTCAGAGGCTTGGGGTGGGAGAGTGGTTTAAAGGCTATGTCTGTATCATATTTTTAAAATAATACACATCAGATTAAGAAAAACACCACTTAATACTGAAAAAAAAGGTTTCCATAATATTAACCAATTACTTTGATTTAAATACTTACACATATACACATACATTGTCTACTGTCGCTGGGGAAATTTTTCTCTGCTATCAGTCAGTTCCTCTATTTCAGATATGATTTATGGGTGAGAATGTAACTTTGCCAGTGAGATTAGCAGCATTTTTGTAGCCCCAATAGTATCATAGAATACTAAAGTTCAGGTCATGAACAACAAACTTCCTTCTGCTGCAGAAACTCTCTCACAGGCTTACACCGGATGCAGTTTGAACTCTGGTGTTTTTCAGCTACTTGTGGTTTATTTCTTGAAAAGTCTGTTGATCTACTTCAAGTCCCCTGAGGACTAAAGAGAGACAAACTCAGTTAATATTTACACATTTGGTCTTCAGAGATGATTGCCCCAAATTACTTTCCTACACCCATAAAAACCAATATCTACTCCATAGTGGGTCTAATTAGCAAAACAATGAATAATCACTGACTTCCCCCTACGTGTTCAACTGCCTCATGTGACAAGAAGCAAGGAAGCAATGGTAGAGATGAGCTCTAAAGCAAGTAAAAGACAAGTTATTAAAGAAACTAAAAATAGCAAGGCACTATAACCAAGGACTTGAATAGTGTACAGACAGTGCTATAGGATGATATAAACATTAAATCTACAGATGCAGAAACTTTTTCTTAATTTTTTAAATGTTTACTTATTTATTTTGAGAAAGAGAGAAAGTGGGGGATGGGCAGAGAGAGAGAGAATCCCAAGCAAGCTCTGTGCTATCAATGCAGTGGGGGCTCTATCCCAAGAACCATGAGATCATGGCCTGAGCCAAGATCAAGAGTTGGATGCTTAACTGACTGAGCCACCCAAGTGCCCCCAGATACGGAAAATTTTTAAAAGATTTGTTTTCCACTAAGAGCTGCAGGGTAGGTAGAGGGGAGTATTCATCAGCTAGCTCCTTAACACACAAAATTTACAAGGGAACTCCTCTGAGAATTGCTATGTGATCAGCAGGGGAAGGAACCTGGATGATTCTTGAGGGAAAGGAGATCTCATTGGATTCAATATGAGAGAGAAGGTAAACCTTAGAGCTGTAAAAAATTAAAAATAAATCTAAAAGGAAGGAGAGGTTCTAATGACATATGCTTGAAGGAAGTCCCAGTCTCTGCCCAATAAAGTTACCATGAGTTGTCATTTTGCTGAAACTGTACCTCTTTTTCTCTAACTCCTGATGTGGAATGTCCTCTTATCAAAGCAGGGGCTGGTTTCTGCATTAAGGATCACTAAGGGAGAGACAAATCAATTGGGAGGGAAGAGGAGGACTTTATGTAGAAGGTGGCCTATTAGCCCAGCCCAGTGGGAGAGAAGAATATGATGGGAATAAGGGAGAAAAGGGAGTAGCATGTTCAGGAGGAGGCATGGGCTTCAGAAGAGTTATATCAACCTGTGGGGTATGATGGGAAGATATAGGAGTCCAATCCAGAAGAGCAGCCTTAAAACAGTTCCTAGAGGGTCTGTGTGCCAGGCTAGATGGTGCAGACTCAGTTACATAGGCACTGGGGAGCCACTGAAGGTTTCTGAGCAGAGATGAGGACTTGATTCCATCAGACAATCCATCAAAGTCACTGATTGATACTACTTCAGGTGATGCCCTTCTAGAAATATTTATATTTCTTTCTTTTAAGTTTATTTATTTTTTTCATTTTTTTAATGTTATATTTATTTCTGAGAGACAGAGAGAGACAGCATAAGCAGGGGAGGGTCAGAGGGGGAGACACAGAATCCGTAAAAGGCTCCAGGCTCTGAGCTGTCAGCACAGAGTCTGAAGCGGGGCTCGAACCCACAAACCATGAGATCATGACCTGAGCCAAAATCAGACGTTTAACTGACTGAACCACCCAGGTGTCCCTATTTATTTATTTTAAAAGAGACAGAGAGAACACCATCAGGGTAGGGGCAGAGAGAGGGGGAAAGAGAGAATCCCAAGCAGGTTCCAGACTGTCAGCACAGAGCCTGACATGGGGCTCAAACTCCGGAACTTTGAGATCATGACCTGAGCCAAAACCAAGAGTTGGATGCTTAACCAACTGAGCCACCCAGAAACATTGTGCTGACTGTGCCTCCGAAATATATACATTCCAATTAAAAACTTTTTAAAGGCAAAAAAGGGTTTGTTAATCCAAAGAAATAGAAACCAAATGAGATAATATCCACAAGGAATGTAGCGTGAGACAGGGGCCTCCACCCCTTGAGCACCAGGATGGTATTTCTTGAGGCTAAAACATAAAGAAAGTATAACTCAAAGGTTCTCTACCCTTTCTTCCCTGAAACACCCAGGACAGACAATGATCACTGCCATGATGTACTCCCTTGGGTGCACCCATGCTTAGGTGGGAAACTTGATTAGGCTTGGCCTGAATCAAGTGGGGTTCAAATGGGAAACAGCTTATGAATCACTAAAGTCTACTCCTGCAACCATTATTACACTAGATGTTAACTAACTTGGATTTAAATAAAATTTAAAAAATAAATAATGAATAAATTTTTAAAAATATTTTTTTTTAAAAAGGGAAACAGCTTTGTTTTCCTCACCCACTGCCTTCACACCAGGCCTGTTAGATCTCCCTTTTCTACCCCTTGACCCCACTTGACAGATCTTATAACTTTGCAATCGCTGCCAGTTCTAAGAACAAGCCTTATTTTGATAATCAAGGCTCTCTCTGGCTTGGTCCAGTCTCAATCAAAATATCAAGCTCAGGAGCACTTGGGGGGCTCAGTTAGTTAAGTGTCTGACTTAGGCTCAGGTCATGATCTCACTGTTCGCAGGTTCGAGACCTGCGTCAGGTCTCTGTGCTGATAGCTCAGAGCCTGGAGCCTGCTTCGGATTCTGTGTGTCTCCCTCTTCCTCTGCCTCTCGCCTGTTCATGTTTTGTCTCTCTCTCTATCAAAAATAAACATAAAAAAATTTTTTAAAGTACATATCAACCTCAACCCCTCTCCCTGAACAACCTAATCACCCTCTCTTCCACTTTAGCCCTGACCTGCATGAGGGTAGAGAGTGGTCTGTACTTCCGATGCCCTTCCACACCTTCTGCATCTCCACCCATCTCTCTTCCAGTATAAGAGCAAGGAAAAGGGAGATGGTACAAAGCAGACTTAGATTCTCCCTCATTCGTGTTTTGTGATACAGTATTGGTGCCTGGAGGACCCTCCACTCCAGGCTAGCAAGGAAAAGCCCAGTGTATGTGATTCATTTCCTTAATGATCCCCCTTGAACTCTGAGTCTCCTCAAGTAGGTTGCAGGTGGTTATTGGGCTGAAGATCACCGGGCTGGTTTGTCCACGTCATTAAAGGTGCTGCAGGAACATGTCTAGCAGCAACTCCCTAGGAACTTATTATCCAATTATTGGCTTTGGGGCTTTAGCTAAATTTTTCAAGATAGCAGAAGTGCCATTCAACATCTGATGTGTATGCGATTTACCACTCACTAATTGTAACAAACCATTCCTCTTCTACTCATGAAATCATATCAAATACAAATCAGTGAGAAAGAAATTATTAAACAGTATCTCCTGAATATACTCTAATTTACTTTTTTATATATTTTATGAACAAACTCAGATGCTTTAAGCATGATCGATAGAAAATTTGTTTTGACACAGAGCATGACTGATGTTTGGCAACATGAATGGATCCCTTCCTTCACTGGGGCAACTACAAGCTTATTCCAAGGTGAAGAACTCAGTAGACAGAGGTCCTTTTATGCAGATATGTAAGTTCTGAGATGTTACTTCGCCTCCCTGATCCACCTCTCTGAGGTGGACTGAGGCAAGGAGGAAAGGGATGGAGAATCAAGAGTGGAAAAGGACCATGGCAGAGAGCGAGCGTGCGGCATAGATGCTCCCACATGCAGCCCCCACAGCATACTTTGTAGAGTTTTCTAGCCACTGTGCCGTGAATCCCTTTGGTCTCTGTGCCTAATGTGAAGTGAACCAGCATGATAGGAGCTGTCTGAAAACCTGAGCAAACACACCAGTACATGGACACCAGCACCCATCTTCATCCCTAATCTTGTAGACTCGGACCCTCATCATCCCGGTAATTTCTGAAACCAATGCAGTGTGCATTAGCCTCTGTTTTAGATGGACAGAGAGCAGTTGATAAATTTTTCTGTTGATTTTTTCTCCTCAGTTATCAAAAATATTTAGAACCGCAGGCCAATCAATCAATAAACATCTAAGAAGAACCGACTAGGCAAGTGGCCCTGCAGAACCCCCGGTTCTGAGAAAAAGTATAAGCCAGTCTACCCCTGAGACCAGAGAGCATAGACCTTTATCCAGTGACACTACAGCTCACAACGTATTTTCTTTAGGTATGGACTTCAGAGTGCGATATGGGTCAGGAGGTGAGGGAAGAAAGGAATAACTCACCAAGAGGTAGAAGAGATAATAAATTTCTAACACGAGATGCCCAACTGATAGAAACTGGGAACTATGAAGAATTAGGATTCTTAAAAGCAGGCAGGTCTAAAAATACAGTCAGTTCTGACATTAGAAAGTATGATTCATAAACAAGTCAGATTTGTCCATTCAACAAATGAGGTTTAAATGACTTCTGGGGCGCCTGAATGGCTCAGTCGGTTAAGCTTCTGACTTCGGCTCAGGTCATGATTTCGCAGTTCGTGGGTTCGAGCCCCGCGTCGGGCTCTGTGCTGACAGCTAGCTCAGAGCCTGGAGCCTGCTTCAGATTCTGTATCTCCCTCTCTCTCTGACCCTCCCCTGCTCACATTGTCTCTCTCTCTCTCTCTCTCTCTCTCAGAAATAAATAAAACATTTTAAAAAATGACTTCTAAGCCCTTGCAACTCAAAGCATGTTCTGCAGACTAACAGCATAAGTATCACCTGAGAACTCATTAAAAATGTAGACTCCCATGACCCATCACAAATACTGAACCAGAATCTGCATTTTAACAAAACCTCCAGGTGACTCACAAGCATGTTAAAGTATGAGAAAAATGCTCTGAGTATCAAGCACTGACTGTACATATGTGTGCAAATGGAGACCAGGAGATCTGCTTGAGCAGACGCTTCTAAGAGCTGCTGAGAAAGAACTGGCCCTGAAGCTTGTCCTGTTCCTCCACCAATCTAGAAAATCCTAAAGTGGCCAGTGCCTCACACCTGGTACCTAGTTTCTTCAATGGTGGCCATTGGCTGCTATAACTGCTTTAAGAATTCAAGACAGCCCGCTCTTCAACCACTAAGACTGGAGGAGAGATGCTAAATTAGAACTCAGAATACATTTTTCTCATAGAACAATGTTTGTTATGTGTTGCCATTATTTATACTTCCAAATTAATTTATATAAATTATTTATAATTCCAAAAAGATCTGCAACAACTTGCACCAGCAGAGATATATTCAGCAAGACTACTCAAATGCAAAAGAAAAAGCAAGCATCAGGTAGGAAAAAGAGGAAGCAAAAGGAAATGGCTCAAGCACATGGGATATCATGGTGATTTAGACTAAGCAATAATTGTAGCCTTGAGGTTCCTGGTAGTCAAAGCAATAAGAGAAACATGATGTGTTATGAAATTCTCATTATCTGAAACATACCTTTCCAGACAGAGGTAAGGGATATTTTTGATACCTAAACATCAATATCAGGAGGAAGAAGTTAAGTATTTAAAGAAAAACAAAAAGAAACAAATCTGACCCCAAAATCTTCAAAAAAAAAAAAAAGGCTTCAGATAGAATTTCAAGAGTAAATGTTTTGCATTTTATATACATCCTTAAAATTCTGTCTAAAACTCTTCAGGACAGGAAATATGTTTCCTAATTCTTTTGTCGTCCTGCCAAGGCACTGAATACAACCTGCAAATTCAATCCTGGTGAAAATATATTTCCTTCTTTTCCTCTCCCTTACAGACTGAGAATTTAAAACACTCAGATTTTCAAAGCACTTTCAAGAGTTATTTGCTACTTGACCTTTAGAACACTCTTCTGAGATTATTTCTTCCATGGCACTATGAGGAAAGCAGCTCTGGGAAGGTTATGTGACCTGCCTAACACCAGCCCCAGAATTTAACCTGGAATCTATATCCCCCAACACCCAGTCTGGTGGCTTGACACTACAAGTCCCCATTTTTAGAAGTCAAGATTTAATTCTCAGGCTGCTGAGAAAATCATTTCTAGCTACTAAATGGCAGATTCTTAGGGAAAGTAACACTTTAGGACAAGAGGAAGATGGATCTTCTCTATATTGCAAGACCAGTGACTGCCTGCACTTAGGAAGCTCATTCTTTTTTTTTTTTAATGTTTATTTATTTCTGAGAGAGAGAGAGAGAGAGAGAGAGAGGGAGGGAGACACAGAATCCGAAGTAGGCTCCAGGCTCTGAGCTGTCAGCACAGAGCCCAACGCAGAGCTCGAACCCACAAACCAGGAGATCATGACCTGAGCCGAAGTCAGACGCTTAACTGACTGAGCCACCCAGGTGCCCCTAGGAAGCTCGTTCTTAAGAGGGTCAATGGAAGAAGGCTCTCCATCTAAAAAATGCCTGCATCCATGCACTTGATAGCTCCAACTGAAGCCCTAAGAGGTTTTAAAGTCTACAGTGACTCTGAAAAGGGGAAGGAAAAATATAAGCCTACCGTAATCAAAGAAACATAGCCAAGATGAATGAAAGGGACCTCTGCTGGGATGCGCCACTCAGCAACGTTTGTCTTGCCAGAATTTAACTCGAGAAAAGGTGTCAACATCAAAACTGAAATCACAGAAAAACAGCACGAGGATGAACTGTGCAGTGAGGACAGGCTGAGCACACAGATGATGACCACAGAGACTCAGAATACAGATCACACTGTCTCCACTGCAGGGAGTGCACCAGCACCACTCACTTCCAACAGGAACCTCTGAGCATCTCTCTGCCAGGAAAATTGAGCCAAGAGTGAAAACATCTCTGGTTCCTTCTCTCCTCACCACTAATCCACCACTCAGGCAAACAAATTGGAAACCTGGGGCTCTGAACAGCAGATAGCGGCCCAAGACACTGCTTTGTGATCAAGCTAATCTGCTCTGTGGGGTGTTTCGTAACTAATCATGTTTCTCTTTTTGTTGCTGTGACTAGGAAGCTCAGAGCCAAATCTATCTGTAGCCTGCCTCTAGCAAGGGCTCAGGACCAAATGGGGTCTATTTCTTTGTGACTTTGGTTTTACGTTTATTTCCTATACCATTTTATCCAGTGGCTGACATGTATTTTTATAATCCACATTAAAGTGGCGTTGGAATGCGGTGGGATAAAGATGATAGATTATAAGAAAGAGGGAAGAAGGAAGGAAGTAAAAAAGGAAGGTCCATAATTTCATGTTTGTGAGAGAGAGAGACAGAGAGAGCGCACATTGAGGAGAGAGAAAGACTATGTTCATGCAGAATTCAGGTGTGTTATTATGGGTAACAATAAGAACATTCTAGCATCTGCCAAGAGTTACACATGAGTCCCGCAAGACCCTGCTGGCAAAGGAGATGGCTGACCAAGCTTATTGGGCAAGAGATCAAAACTACAACCCCTGGTATTGTTGTCCACACCTGTAATACTCACAGCCACCATTCCTGAGAAGTTACCACATCCTGTGCATTTTACCATGCTGTGCTTTTGTATTTAGGAATAATTTATGCACAGTAAAATGTGCAGATCTTAAGTGTTCAGCTCAATGAGGGTTTTTTAATGTTAATTTTGTATTGAGGTATAACTAACATACAGTGTTGTATTTGTTTCAGGCATGCAATAGAATGATTCAAGAATTCTATACATTAGAGTTTTGACGATTATATAATGGGTTTTGACAATTACACACATTTGTGTAACCATGAGTCCAGTAGAGATAAATAACATGTCCATCATCCTACAACATTTCTTTGTGCCACTTTCCATTCAGTTCCCTCCCGTGAAAACAACTGTGATTTCTATTACTATAGATTCATCTTGTCTGTCCTAGAATTTAGCACAAATGGAATCATGCTGCAAATTCTCTTTTGTGTCTGATTTCTTTCACTCAGCATAACGAGGTTTACCTATGTTGTTATGTGTCAGTCATTTGTTCTTCTTAGTGCTGAGCAGTATTCAATTATAATGGATATCCCATAATTTTCTTATTTTTTCATAGTGATGAGCATGTAGGTTTCTAGTATCTGGCTCTTATGAATGAAACCATTCTGAACATTCTTGCACAAGTCTTTTTTTTTTTATGTGTGGACACAGATTTTAACATCTCTTAGATAATTATCTATACATTTAATTGCTGAGTCATAGCGTGGATGTATGTTACTTTGTAAGAAATTGGCAAACAGCTCTATGGTGGTGTGCCACTTAAATTCCTACCAGCAGAGTGTGAATGCTGCAGTTCTTCTACAACTTGGTATTAGACTTGTTTTAATTTAGTCATTTTAATAGATATCTAGTGGTATCTTATTCTGGTTTTACACTGCTTCTTCTGGATGAGTAAAAATAATTTATTTATCTTCTTCAAGTATTTATCTATATATCTTCTTTTTTGAATGTTCTGTTCAAATCTTTTGCCCATGTTTGTATTGGGTTGTCTTCTTATTGTTGAGTTATAAGAGTTCTTGGTATTTTCTGGATATGTCTTTTGTCAGATATACGTAATATAAATATTTTCTCCCAGTCTGTGTCTTGTGTTTTTATTTTCTTAACAATAGCTTTCAAAAAATAGACATTCTTAATTCTGATATAGTCTAATTTGTGAATTTCTCCTTTATGGTGAGTGCTCTCCATGCCTTGACATAGAAGTCTTTGCCTACCCCCAAGGCGACTAAGATAGTCTCCTATGCTTTCTTTTAGATTTATGAATCTGATTTTATGTATTGGATTTATCAACCATCTCAAATTAACTTTTATATGTGGAGCGTTGTAGGGGCTGAAGCTCATTTTCTCCCTATGGATATTCAGTTTTCCCAGCACCATTTGTTGAAAAGCCTTTCTTTTCTCCCATTGAAACAACTTCACCCCTCTATCAGTTACCATGTTATCAGATATAATCTTCATAACACTGTGATGTGTTCTCTGTAATTTACAGATTAGGAAACTGAAGCTCAGAAAGATGAGATAACTTTACCAATGTCACACAACCTCTGAAATGAGGCATGTGATTCATACCCAGTTCTGCCTGTCTATATGACACATTTGGACGCAAGCAGATACTGCCTCCTTCCTTCAAAGACCCACTCAAAGCCCACTTCCCTCAGGAAGACCTCTCCCAACAATTGTAATCTTCTCTCTCACGTTTCTAAACTCCAATTTCACTTAGCATATGAACTTAGTTACACTCATGGTGGTTGTTCTACTGATGTGCACACTTTTCTAATTGATATCTATGTCAGTTCCCAAAACCTGTACTTCTCATTCCAACAATATTGGGGTTTTTTTTGGTTTATTTATTGAGAGAGAGAGACAGCAGGGGAGGGGCAGAGAAAGAGGGAGAGAAAGAACCCCAAGCAGGCTCTGCACTATTAGCAAATAGCCCTACACAGGGCTCAATCCCACAAACTGGGAAAGCATGACCTGAGCGAAAATTAAGAGTTGGATGCTTACCAATTGAGCCACCCAGGTGCCCCTCTTTCCAACAATAGTGGTTTGAAGTTAGCAGAAGCCAGGTCTTCACTTTGATTACACCTTCTATATCACCAAGCACACTGTTGGGTATATAGTAAGTGCTCAATAAATACTTTCCCAAAGTGGAAAAATGACCTCATTTGAACAGTGGAGCCCTGTGCCTGTCCTACCTTGTTCAAGGCACTTCAAAATTCATATGACGTCACCAGACCCTGCCTCAGTTAACCCAGACACAAATGGTGTCACTGCCCTCACATGCAGGGATTCAGAAGAGGCAGCAGGGCAGACTCCTCATTGGCTCACTCCCCAAGTCTCCAGACTCATGTATGCCTCCAGGTAAGTAAGCGGGTGATAATGCTACAGATTAGCAAAAGAATGATGGGCTTTGAAACTAAAACAGAATTCATTTCAAAAAGTTTTCTAAATGCCCCAAAAAAGTTCATAAGCAAAACTAAGGTTATTAATATTTCAATGAATACAATGACTTTTCCCCACAACACGTTTCTTTCCTAAAGCCCATCCACAGCTTACTATTTGGAGAGATCTTGGAAAGAAGTCTAGCCCTGAGCTTATCTTGTAACATTCGCAGCTGTAGTGGGAGAACTTGCCTGTGTAGAACTTGGAAAATGGGAAGTTAGCAATTAAATAAAGGGAGAGTTTGAAAGTAATAGCGCAACCCCCATCAGAGTCCCCCGAAAACCATAGCTTTGTCATAAATGTGAAGTTTGTCTGTGCTACTAGACGCAAAGGAATCACAAAAGGGATTGAAGACTGAATCATGGGCACAGTGGGACAGAAGGGCTTGGGAGCCATCCTGAGAAAGCTCTTTGAAGAATTGAAAAGGCCATCTCACCAGAAGATGCCAGGTTATTGAGCAGAGCTGTAGGTCCCGGAGGCCAACGCTGGAAACTCAAAGGGCACCAAGAAACCCAACTAAGAAGTAGCCCCCTCATAGGCAGGGGTGTCTGGGAGTCAGAAAAGCCACGAGTCTGGGGCTGACGCAGGGGTGATACGGTTACTCAGAAGTTAAATTAATTTTTCAGAACAGCCTGTCCCTTAGAGGAGTTGATGGAGTGGTTCCCATCCCAAGAACATTGTCAGCATGAAATCACGGGATGGCCATGACAGACACTGAGGTCTCAAGGGAAGAAATCGGGCAGCCTCTGGAGAAACAGAGAGGTGATAAATCATGAAGACAGAAGGGCAGTGTCCGAGAATTCAAAAGGAATGAAAAAGCAGAATAATAGAACTCGTGATAAAGATATGAAATCTAGGTCGTAGAAAGGAAAACACTCTTGACGCAGAAGCCAGCAAGGAATTTAGCTTTAAAGTCCCTTTCGTGGGATCTGTGGGCCGCCCCTAATATTGGGACACAGTCAGACATTTCGGTCTCCACAAAGTGAAGTAGAGAATTCAGCAAATCTCCGGGAAACTAGGGACAAAGAATTCAGGCTTTTTGAAATAGGACTGCCTGTTGTTTTCTTCATCTAAATTTGACTACATTTAGAATATATTTTCAGCTCTACCTTTAGAGCTCTACAAATAGAAACTTGCAGTTAAGGATGAGTCTCACCACCTCAGTAACTCAAGAGGAAGTTAGATTGTTGAGTCAAATCAGATTATTAAACAGTTTTCCAAAGCCTCCCTCTGGTCTTTGCAATCTTTTAGAATTCTCTGAAGATAAAAACAGCAACAGCAAGTCTCTCACCAGATACAAGGCAATTTGCCAAAAATATAGGTACATACACAGAAACTCAATTACCCACACGCAAAAAAGAGGAAGCACAGATAATTCACAAAGAGCACCAATACACGTAGTATCAATGGTCACAATTATTAAAGGTTTACCATGGTAGGGTGGCCCTATGCCACACACCTCACCTATAGGAATTTAATCCTCAAGAAAATTCTGCCAATAATAACATTGGTGACTTCTGTAAATTATCTCATTTAGTTTTCAGATCAAGCCTTGGAGGGAAGCCATTATTAAAATAACTATCATTATTTCTATTTTACAGATAAGAAAAGATGTGAAAGACACCAAGTGACTTTCCCATGGTTATATAGCTATTGAGTGTGGACCAGGGAATCAATTCAAGGGTCTCATCCCATGGCTTGTGTCTTTACCAACTAGACCCTTTCTACACTTTGCAGAAGGGGAAACTGAGCCCTGCGGAAGTAAATAACACCAAAGAACACTTGAATTCCAGGCTTTCTAATTCCAAACTTCCATGCTTTTAAGCTTGATGTTGTACTGAATTGACTTGCATACCCAACCAAACTTCTACTTGGATTTTAGTCCAGGATTTTATAAAATGTGAAATCAGGGAAACTCCAAGGGCTTCAAACCAATACCCAAACTCCATAGTAAAGGGCTGTCTTAAAAGAAGCTGGATAGAAGTCCAGGTGACCTGCCCTGACCATGAACTTCACACTACCCTGAAGGATGGCCTAAAGCACCAACCATTTGGACAACAGCAGAACCAACCACGTGTCACAGCCTAATTCACACCTGCCCTGGCAGTGGGGATGTAACTATTTAAAATTTAAGTAAATACGTGTAAGGAATGTGAAAAAAGCGATTTTATTTCTTTGATTTTTTTTTATTGATAAATTAACTGAGAGCTCACAACAGATGGAAGGAAGATGAGTACATCCCAGAAAGTAGTGGACATCTGCTACTTGCTGTTCACCACCCTGTCCCCATAAGTGGGTCTCTACGCAAAGTTCTCTGGCTTCCCACAGGCCAGGAGTGGGCACATGACCCAGGCTAGATTCATGAAACCCTTCCCAAAATCAAGTCGTGAGTGGAAAGATGCAGAGGATTCTGCAATTGATTCATTCTGGCAGCCATGGCCTGGATACAGTGACGACTGGCACCTGCTACCAAGCTTCCCAGAGCTTCGAAGTCCTGTTGTTTTGTCATCCACCATATATCCTCCCCCACACTCCTGTTCCACTCAAGTCAGCTGGTTCCCATTGCCTGCGACTGTGAAATCCTAACTGCATCTCCAGCTGACCACGGGGAGGCATCTTGACACTGGGATCTCAACGTCAGAACCCTCTGCCGAGATCAAGAGGTGACTGGCCGATATGGAAAAGTGAATGAGGAGAAATGAGGGCTGTTGAGAGACATTCTGTGGTGTTTCTGTATAACTTTACCCTCCTGGAGTCTGCAATCCCTTGCACGATTCATATCTTTCACTGTTACTCATCATTTAAACCTGCAGATATACTGTTGGGAGAAGCAGCGCAGCCCTGTAAAGCATGATGTTAATGAGGACAACTCTCCTGATTCGATTTCTGTGGGCTGGTTACCCTGGTTCTGAGTCACAGACAAGAATGGCCCTGGAAACCTGAGCCAAGCTCTTTTGACATTTTGTAGGGCTGGAGCAATGAAGCTGATGGACAACAGTAATCACTGCCACAAATTCAGGTTCAGCTCATATTTCTCAAGACTCTGTTTCATGCCAGGTAGTGCATTAGGCACTTCACATGCATTATCTCACTGGCCGTCAAGCAAGCACTTGTGACAAATGAATCCGAGTGTATTACAAATGAGTGACATGACCACATTGAAGAGGGTGAGGAGGGAAGGAACCGAGCTAAGTAACTTTGAAAAACAGTATCTTGACTGGGTACTCTAAGGCTAGGGACAAAAAAGAAAGTACATAAACACTGTACTCTAGTTGGTAAATTTATTTCTCACAAGGGTATTGGGTTAACAATTCTGAACTTACTTTATATGTACACCAGTATGGAACATATAAGAAAATATATTGCAGGTAATGACAACCAACTTTCTTACTGCTAGAGAAAGAAGTTACAAATAAGGCAAGAAGGAAGCTAGTATAAACCCTGAGGGGCTTGATGGGTGTGGGAGGAAGTGGCATGAACTTGTGGCTATTTTTTTTATTGTGATCAAATATATGTAACATAAAATCTTACTATTTTAACCCTTTTTAGATGGGTAAGTCAGTGCCATTATGTACATTCACATTGTGGTACAACCATCACCACTATCCATCTCCACAAATTTTCCACTGTCCCAAATTGAAACTCTGTACCCATTAAACAATAATTCCTCATTGTCCCACTGCTCTGCAATTGTAGTGTCTTTGGCTTTGGTATCAAGTCTCCTGGTTATTTTAGGCAATAGGTAGATATAGATAGATAGATAGATAGATAGATAGGTAGATAGGTAGATAGATAGATGATAGACTGGTAGATGATAGATAGATGATAGACTGATAGATAGATAGATAGATAGATAGATAGATAGATAGATAGATAGATAGATAGATAGATAAACAGATAGATAGACATGTTTGCATAGGTTAAGATATACATATGTGTGTTCTAACTCAATCTGTCTCCTGAGAGAGCCTAGAAGTAGTAATAGCCCAGTAGCAGTGAATACACCCAGTGCCCTATTCTTGGTTTCTAATACCACACTCCAATGAAAGGAACCAGTGCTCCTTGGAGAAATGGTTGATTCCAAAGCTAGAGCAGGAAAAATCCAAGAAAAACTGTAAGTATCTTATGGTGGTAAAAAGTAAAAAGATGATTATAAAAAAGAAGACATTATTTAAATTTTTAAAAAATGCAGCAGCATGTTAAGAGACACAGGGTTCAGGGCGCCTGGGTGGCTCAGTGGGTTAAGCGTCCGACTTCAGCTCAGGTCATGATCTCGCGGTTCATGAGTTCAAGCCCAGCATCAGGGCCCTGTGCTGACAGCTCAGAGCCTAGAGCCGGCTTCAGATTTCTCTCTCTCTTTGCCCCTCTCCCGTTCACACTCTGTCTCTCTCTCTCTCAAAAATAAATATTTAAAAAAATTTAATAAATAAAAGGCACAAGATTCAGCCTGAAAGAGCTCCTAATGACTGAAGCTGGCCCAATCTGGGTAATAAAATAAATAGCAATGCTATTGGATTATAATGCCCCCCAAAATAAAATAATAAATATCCCTGAGTCCACAATGGGTAAACAAACAATTGCATGCATACATACATACATACATTGATGAGAAAAAAAGTACAACACTTCTTTACACAAGAATTCCAATTTATAAACATGGACAGAACGAGAAAAATAGAAAAATCACTATTAGAACACCACAGTAACACCTTTTGGAGGCAAAATCCACAGAGATATATTGAAATTAGTGGGTGAAATTTAAGAAGAAACAAGATATGTCCATAATCTCAAACTGTCACCCCCCCAAATAAATACTCATTTAAAGGCAAAAAATGGTTATTTTACAGCAGAGAAACCACCTGGCCAACTGATGAGGGCTAACATCACTAATGATGTCATCATGATGGCATGTACCACCTGATGCGATCCACTGAGAAGGGCAGACGCATCACCTCTGTGGTATTCCTCTCCCAAATCCCTCCAAATCCCTAACTCTATATAATCCTGAGAAATCCAGACAAACCCAAATTGAAGGACATTTTACAAAATAACCTGATAAGTATTCTTCAAAATGATCAAAGTCGTGAAAAGCAAGGAAAGACTGAGGAACTGTCCTAGAATGGAGAGGGCAGAGGAGACATGATGCTTATGTGCAATGTGGCTTCCTGGACTGGATTCTGGGACAGAAGACATGGGTAGGAAAACTGGAAAAATTCTACCATCGTTGGTAGTTTAACTAGCACTGTGCCATGGTTAGTTTCTTAGTTTTCATAACTATATCATATTTATATAAGGTATTAACATAAGGGAGAGCTTGGTAAAGGATATACTGGAGAACTCCCTGTGCTGTTTTGGCAACTTCCCTGTAAGTAAAATTATCTCAAAATGAAAAATTTTTTAAAATATCCAAAAGAAAATAAAAGCACACAGAGTAAATACTTTGAAAATCCTGAGATACTGTCTAGACAACGAAGGCACATTTTCATGTTTCATGAATTNTAAGGGGCACTTGGTCAGGCAAGAGATTTAGGAAGCACTTTGGCACTGTGGTGAGGCAGATCTAAATTTAAATTTGGGGAATTTGCCTGGGGAGAGTTGTTTCATATCTCTGAAAGGTAAAAATATCTTTCCAGGGTTATTGTGGAACTTGAATGAGGTCATGCAAAGAAAGCATTTTATCCATAATTGGTAGTCAGTGAAAATCCTTTCTTTTCTTTTGTTTCAGACATTTTGGAATACAAAAGGAAATCAAGATGCGGTAGCTTTTCCACAAAGGCCTTATCATCTAAATTGAGACAAAATATACACCTGTGTGCACCAATTACCAATGAACAGCTTTACACCTTGATAAAATCGAATGCTGAGTTCAACTAGGGGAGGGAGGGGCATTGCGCACCAAGGCAGGACGCACACAAAAGCAGAGATGGGAGCACTGTGACTTAACATCATCCCCCTGGCAGTTTTCAAGAGGATGGGACTGTCCTGAGTGGTGTCCACAGATAGGGAAGGATGGGGCTGGGAGTGACTGAGCCCAGAGGGAGAAAGCAAAAGCCTGAAGAGACAGGAGTACCTCTGAGTGGGTGCCAGGTATTTATTTCCACCTTGCAGATTAAAGTAAACCAGTAGGAGATACACTCATTGGGAGCACAGGGTGAATCGTAGGGAAAGAGCAAAATCATATTGACAAATGAGGGAATGGAGCCAGATTTTGGGGAGCCTGAAAGGCGGGCTGAGCTGTTCTGGATGCCAGAGGCATGAGAAGCTGTGACTGAGCCATGAGTAAAAGTGGGGCTCAAGGGAAGCAATAATGTTTTAGTTTGAACTGTATTTGGTAGCCACAGAAGTGTTTGAAGCAGAGGAGACGTGTGATCATAGCATGGGATCTCAGGCAAGGTTCTGCTGCAGGAAATCAAAGCCACTGTGGTGATGTTAAGTGGAAAGAGAATTAAGCGCCTATAGAATCATTGAAAGAGCCAGAGGATGGAGCTCCGGGCTGTTCTTTTAGAGTCACTGCAAGTCGGTGGAGACTTCTTAGAAATCTATTTGATGGCATCTATCAAAACTAAATATATATAATGTTTGACCCAGGAATGCCATTCTAGAAAAAACTCAATTCCAGAAAAATCTATTCTGGAAAAGATATTTACATATGAACACAAAGATAAATACACAAGACTGTTCATGGGAGTTTTTTTTTTCCCACTACTGAAAAATTAGAAACTTCTAAATTGGAAAGGGTAAATAAAGTATGATATAGAACAGTGCATGTGTGTGTGTGTGTGTGTGTNATGGAACATTTATAAAAAGAAATCCCAGAGGCACCTGGGTGGCTCAGTCGTGTAAGCGTTCGACTCTTGGTTTCAGCTCAGGGCATAATCTCACGGTTCGTGAGTTCAAGCCTCTCGTCAGGTTCTCACTGACAGCTGTGGCGCCTGCTTGGGATTCTCTGTCTCCCTCTCTTTCTACCCCTCTCCCACTGTCTCCCTATCACTCTCTCTCTCTCTAAAAAAAATAACTATTTTTCTAAAAAGATATCCCAGACAAGTTGTTACCTGAAAAAACAAGCCACAAAGCAAAACCCATAGTATGTCCCAATCCTGTGTTTTAAAGCATATGGACCAAACAAATGCAAAGCAGTGTTCACCGTGCCTGCCATGCGGGGCAGGAGGCAAGAGTGACTGAGGCACCAGCCGAGAAGGCTATGGTGTTATCCTCTTAATATGCCTGCATTCTTTAAACCTTTTATGAGGAGCACACATTGGGGCACTATCTCTGTGCTAAAAACACCAGCCATTGGCCACCTCCTCTGAACTTCTCCCTAAAATGCATTAAAGCAGCCACCCCTGGCCTTAATTCAGATCACAACAGGGGTGGGTCAGTAGGGCCATTCCTCTTGGTTAACAAATGAACTGTGGTCCATCTCAGGTAAAAACAGTGACTGAAATGGAGGGTCAAGCCAGCATCTCCTGATTTTTCTCTGGTGGCTTGTGCAGTGGGTGGAGGGATGGGAGAGTTCATGTTTTCGTTGAATTTCAGTTAGTCTATTCTAAAAGCAACATATCAAAAGGATAGCAGCATGCTGACTCATTGGGAAGACTGAAGATCTAGGCTTAGAAAATAAAAAAAGGGAAGCCGGGCATCCCAGGAACATGGACAAGCTCCCATCCAGGCAGGGCGTTGTCAGGCCGGCCCCAACCAGAGCCAAGGCCACCCCACTCCACCTGCCACAACTTATCTCCAATGGCCTCTTCATCCTCTGCCTCACTCCCTGTAAATTCCAAGTTTGGTGGGCGTGTCTTATTTGCCAAGCAAACAAGGAGTATCTGTCACCCTCCTTGGTTTTATTGAAGGCATCTGGGTCCTCCCCTCTCCAAGACCCCTCCAGAAAAGATGAGTCTCCAGTACGAAGGAAGCTCTGATGCTGAGGAGGCTAATCGTGATGGATGTCAGCCCCACTTGGGTTGACCGAAAAATTTGCCTGATTATTGATCTGATGCCCCACCTGTCTATTCATGTGCCTAGTTCTGGCAAATTCATTTGCTTCTGATTTCTGAGCACTTCAAGTTAGCTTAGCATTTACAAACTACATGAAGGAAGAAGGTTCCACAGAGGGAAGGTAGCCTCACTTCTGAAGAGGGCATCAGTTAGCAGCATCCATGAGACATGTATTTATTGAGCTGAGGAGCAGAGGAGGTGACTCATGCCCTGTCCCACAGGCCACAGCTGAAGCTGTGTGCCCCATTTCAGGTGCCCCATCGCATCAGGAAATGAAGCAAATGATTGGAAAGAGTCTAGGCTGGCTGGCTGGGAAGTTTGGAGGGGGGGGCAGCAAGGTTGTATTCCTTGCCTTTAGGAGGCTGATAGGTTATATTCCAGAAAGAAGTTATTCAGCCTAGACAGCGGGACAAAAAGCAAATTCAATTGAAGTTCATAAAACTTATGAAGCATATGCTGAAAAGTGCCTCAGCAACTCACTCCTCAGCCTTATCCCATAAATAACACAAGGACAAAGGGGTAAGGGAAATGAAATTGGAGCATAGGACAAACAAAACAAACAAAACACCTCTTTTGCACAAGGAGTTTGGATGAGGAGCCAGCCTGCAGCAGGTAGTCGTTGCGGAGCACACAGGCCAGCAAAGCGTCTTTGGAGAGACCCATTTCATTTCAATTCTTTTACCCCTTTTGGCACTTACAGGTATATGGTATTGGCACTTCTTGATTTAGATTGCAATTGTGTGTTTATTGGAAAAGGAAGGACTCAGAGGGTGATTATTTCCCACATGTAAGAATAGTTCATAAATGCCATGCTTGCTTCTGCTTTTCACCCCAGGCTCTCTACATGACCCTCAGAGCTCTGAAAAAAGGAACTATGTGAATTTTTTTCTCTCTGGAAAATCCCTGGGCAGATGCGGACACAAACAAAGAGGGGTCTGGAGGCTTGACCACATCTTGGCATGCATCAGAGTCCCCTGTGTGCCAATGGCTGAAGGAACAGGCAAATGCTGTTTCCAGCACTCTTTTGTTTTTACCAAGCCACACGGAGGAGTGAGGGGAGCACCGGATTCCTAACTGTAACTGCACACCAGAAGCCCCTTGCCTAAAACCACATTCCTCTTTCTCATTCAGGAGACCAGTGGCCAATATAAAAGGGGGAGAAGATACAATTAACTGGCAATGCTGCTGAATTTTTTTCTTTTTTTCTTTTTTTTTTAATTTGTTTTTTATTTATTTCTAGGAGAGAGAGAGAGAGAGAGAGAGAGAGAGACAGCGNCCCTGAATTTTTTTTTCTAAAGGGCCAAGAAAAGCAAATAGGACCAAGGCTGGTGTCTCCCTTGGCCATTCTCCTGGCTTTACATCACGTCACTTCTGGTCAAGATGAAAGGGCAAGGACTCTGAAATCACAGCTGCAGGGAGGGCAGTATTTGTGTGGTAAACGGAACCAAAAAGAAAAGAACCAGGACAAGAAATCAGGATAAACAGGAACAGAACGAAGCCTAGCCGATCTGGAAACTCAGTGGCCTGTCAGTGTCTTCACGAAGGAATGCTTCCACTTAAATTTTTTTTAAGGAACAAAAGACATAGGAGGCCAGATGCCATAATTTAAGACAAAACAATGGCTAGCTAGGCCAATTCTCTTGCAGAGGACTGCCTATCTATTGCTTTCATCATCCACTCATATGCCCTCTGTTTTCATACAAAATCTAGTGCCCATTTCAGAAAGGGGAAATTTATTTATGTCTGCTAGCCCATTGTTATGCAAGCTGTTTGTATCAGTTAGAAATGTGCACAGCTGCAAACTTAACAGAAAACCTGACTACCAAGAACTTAAATAGATGAGGAGTTATTGGTCTTCTGCGAGAAGCAGTCGGGC
>NW_027528873.1:5331853-5352210 GCF_008692635.1 Crocuta crocuta | reverse complement strand
TCGGGCGGGGGGGGGGCGGGGGAGGAGGGGAGTCAGCAGCCATCAGCAGCCTAGCAATAGCTCAGAAACCTCACACTGGCATCAGGATCCCAGGCTCTGCTCTTCTTTCTGCCCCACAAGCCTTCTATTTTAGGCCTCCATCCTCATGCTTGTTGCCTCGTGGTTCCAAAATAGCTGCAGCACTTTCAGTCATCACATCAACATTCAGGCAGGAAGGAGATAAAGAAACAGAAAGGGGAAAAATTTGTATCCAGAAAGCACACACTTTCCCAAAAATCACTCAGCAGCATGTTGCTTCCAACACAGTGACCACAGTGGTGTCGTCACGTAGCCACTCTCAGCAGCAAGGGAGTCTGTGGGGTGTGCATTTTTAGCCTGACCTATCGCCAACCCCTATCAAAATTACCATCCTGTTAAAAGTGTAAGTATATGTTGGATAGGCAACCAGCAGGGCCACCACATCAGTTGGGCTAAGCATATCATGCACAACCACAAGCACGAGCCCAGATCATTAGTGGATCTGTCATTTAGTACAAGTATTATAATCGCTGAGTTCAGATGTGAAGAATGCTAGTATTTTATATTAATGTACAAATGTATAATACCAAGAAGTTTGGATACAGAGTAGTCTTAATAGCTCAGTTTTCCACATCTATAAAGTGGGTCTAAGCAGAGTTGGAATTACCTGGTGTGAAACGTGCATTTGATTTAGTTTTCTGCTCAACTGCATAGAATCTTCCATTTGTGATTATTTGTTTTCATAATTACCCAATTTCCAATTTCATTAAAAGCCCCTAAGCTGCTTAATGAAAGTCTGCCTTTATAATTGCTGCTGTTAAGTAAGGGGGCATGGATCACGTGGATCTTCGAGTCATATTGTCAGAACTCTTGAATCCCCTCCTTTTACTGCTGCCAGCTTCTGGGCATTTCCAGGCAGAGGTGGAGGGAAGAGAGGACAGCTAGGGCAGAGGGTGGGTGGTGGGGAGCAGAGATAGAAGCAGTTATGGGCCCAGTCCCCGCTTCCAGGGCTCCCCAGAGAGGGTCCTGGTCCCTAGGGGGAGACACGGAACTGGAGGGCTGCTCAGGCTGGAACTGGTAGCAGCTATGGAGTGACCTGGAGAGTCAAAGTCCCCCAGCCATGGTCCCTCTCCGGGCACCACTTCCTCAGTCCACACCTCCCGAAGACATGGAGCCCTCTGTCCGGGAGGGCACGGGCAACCACTGTGCACTGTAGTTTCTTCCAGAGAATTCCTTGTTGAATGCACTCCACTCTGTATGGATGAGCCTGCTGTGAGGCCACTGCAGGTGCTCATGGGATTAAGGAACAATGTAATATCTTGGGGAGTTCATCACCACAGGACCACGTCACAGCTCTGAAACCCTCTTGAAAGTTCCTGTTTCTCTACCTCCAACTCTTCACACAGTCTCTAAACTCACCAGGCATCCATCATCTGTCATATTAAATGTCCTCTTCTCAGAGAGGCCTTCCCTGGCCACCCTCCCCAATGCATGAGGAATTTCCTTGCTCTCCTTCACTTTCCCTCACAGGGCTTCTAGTCTACCTATGTTGCTTACTTGTCCAAGAGCTCTGTGAGGGCTCGCACTCGTCCTGTACTCTCTCCTGCACCTAGAGCAGTGCCTGGCATAGAGGAGATGCTAAATAAATGTCAGTGCAATAACCTGGAAGCAAACATTTATTGAGTATGCCTAGCCATGATTTTAGATGCTCTACATATATTAATTCACTTAAACTTTATGGCAACCCTATGAAGTAAGTGCTGTCATCCCATTTTTCAGATGAGAACACTAAGACTCAGAGAGGTTTAGGTTATACAGTAAGTGGCAGAGCTGAGATTCCAAGCCAGACAGTGGCTGCAGAGCTATGATGTTAGCCACTACCCTATTCTGCCTCCACATCGTGTCTCCACAACACAGCAGGCTGGGCTATAGCAGCGCCTGCCCACCGTGGCCAACACAGTAACATGGGGACCTTGTTCAGTTCTGTAGGTTTTTTTCTCCCTTCTCTGATGTCGCTTCCTCCATGCTTGAGGAGATCCCAGATCTCCATTAATACTTCACTAATTGAGCACAAACATAGGCACTGGTAAATGTGTATTAAAAACAGTATTAAGGTCCTTAAATGCTTGGGAGAATCATAGTTTGTTGGAAGTAACACACATTTTAAAGCCAGCTGTGAAAATGATTATCCTTTTCTGCTCAAGGAACTTCAGTGATGGCAGACATAATTTATTGAGTACCTACTTCACGCCAGCAGCGTGCTAATGCTTTTCATACATTATTTCTAATCCTTTCAACAATCCTGTAAAGAAGCAACAACGTCCCATTTTTGAGTTGAGAAACAGAAGCTTCCAGAGTTTCAATTAATTGTCTAAGTTGGTGTCGTAAGGAATAAGTATAAGATGGGTATTCCCATTCACCAAGCTTCACCATTTTGTGAAAGAATTAAGTACCTACCCAGGCCTGAGGTCCTCACAAAGAAAATTTACGAAGCAGTAAACATTCAACCATGCTCTCAAAGGAAATAAAGGTCCATAAGGCATCACATGATCCATAAGAGAGTTTGGCAAACTGAACTTTTCCATCCCAAGCGGGGGAAGGGGCTACACTTCTTCCCACAATTGTGCCAGAAGGACGACATTTCTGAAATTACCTCAGAGTCAGTTCACAGATCACCTTGGGAAAGGAGCATCAGGTCAGGGCAGTCTCATTTTCTCTGCCCAGCTTCACCCAGAGAGACAGCCCACCTATTCACAGCTCCTTCCTGCAAAGGTTTTTTGGCTTTATTCCAAAGATGAAACCCATTCTCAAAGGATAAAGACTGGTGCATCCCTGGAGATGATGGTGAGGTTGTAATTATCTCCATTTTACAAAGGAGAAGTCAAGGGTCAAGAGTTTGAGTAAATTGAGTAAATTGAGGTCGTTTATTTTGTTGTCAGCACAGCCCGGTCTTGAACCTCCATTGGATGATGCCAGACCCTGTGCTTTTCCTCCATTGTAAGAGAAGCTTCATTGTCCAGCACATGATATAGAGACCAAGGAAAAAGAGGGAGAGAACACGTTGGAGGCATTTGCAACATCTTTGGAATAAGCCGAGTTGACTTAGATTTTTACTTTGGAGGATGCCGCATCTGTATGTGTTAAAAAGCCATGGATTTACTTCATGGTCCCAACTGATGAGAGATCTCATTATGTGAAGCCTTGGTGGTTCTTACAGAGAAAAGGTCATTAGGCTCTCTGTGTAAAATGTATTCTTCTGAACAATGAGGCTTGGTGATTTCTAGAATTTCTACTCATTTCCTCAATCAAGCAAATGGTATGATTGAAGGACCTCTGGGTCCTTTAGATGACAGGCTATCTGTCGTGATGGCTTAGAGCCTTCCAAGGGTTCTGGAGTCTGACTCCTGGATCCACTCCCATCTCTGCCACCTACCAGGTGAATAACTTCAGTTTCTCCCACCAACAAAATGGGGTTAGCTGGTACATTCTTCAGGGGCGGGCGTGAGGGCTGGATAAGTTCATAGATGCCAAACCTTGAGCACACTGTTGATAATGCTGGCACTGAACAAGTTCCACTATTATTTGTCCCTTCCAGCAGGAAGTATAGGGGCCCAGAGGAGCCACTTCTGTGGCCAGCTGTGGGGGGTTAACAGAACAGAGGAGGCAAAAAGCAAAAACTGCTCTTCCTTCAAAGGTCAGCAGGACATTGCCTAAGGGGATTCTGACTTCAGACTGAACCACACTGGCTCCCCAAATGAATCACACAGCATGTGCGAGCCAGGAAGCATCCCTACCCCCTGTCATGGCAGCCCGTGGGCAATGTTTGCTGAGGGACACCATCACTCGTGGAGAAAAGTGAGGCAAAGGAAAATACCCAGGAGCAGCTTGTTTGCAAAGCAACCATCCAGAATCTAAGCACACTTTTTCAATAAAAATGCATGAAAATACTGTTTTTCTTTGTTTATACCATTTCTAGCAACGAACGTTGTCTAAGAGACACATTACCATAACTGCGGTCACCCTCTGTGCACATAACCTGCTTCTTTCACAAAACATAATTATTCCCGCTCTCCATGCTTTTAGCCAAAGATTAACTTGTAGCAATTTAAAAGGTCAAAGCTGGGATCAAACTGTGTGTGCTTTAATCTCCAAAAAAATGTAAATTGGGCAAAAATTTCAAAAATAACAAGCCCTGCGGGTAGGCTATATATTCATGACAAGTTTCCCATGACATACGAACTGGTCTTCAGATAACCAGTTTTGCATCTGAGCAGCAGATGTAACTTCAAATGAAGTATTAGTCGTGGTACAATCAATGTTGATGCTTTACCGAAAAGGAACAAGCAAACGATAGAAATATCATGGCCTCCAAAACGTTCCATGGTTGAAATGAAGGTTGTCTCCAGTGCAGTGGCCACAATGATTTATTCAGCCAAATGTTTAAAATAGATGCCTCGGTATGTTTGTATTGACTGTACTTGTTTTCTCTGACAGAAATCGTATCTGCCAACTCCATGTGCGGGTAGAGGGGTTGGATCTGGGGATATAAATTCCACCAGTGGGCACCATAAACCCTCCTGAAAAAAACGAGCTCCACTTTGCCCAGAAACAAAACGCATTCCTTTCCACGTGGTTGTTCTTCAACAAGAAATAATGAAGGAAAACAGTGCCGAAATGTGCTGTGCCATTCTTAATGGCATTTTAATAGTTTAAATTAGGAGCAAAAGGCCTCTCAGCATGCGGCGTTGCATAAACATTGCCCTTTCGTAATATTAATTGGCGTGGGGAGAGACGAGCCAGGGGAGAGACGTCAGATGGCAGGCCTCAGTCATGCACGGTCAGGTGACCTGGTGGCACAGCCTCCCCTCGGCCCCTCACAAGCAGCAGCCAGCCCCGGATGTCATGGCCAAGCAAATCCTCTCTGCACCCCTGCTTCTGAAATGACCTACAGTGTGAAGTACACTCCACACACAGTTGACAGCTCTCTGGCTTGGACACCGCAACCGCTTAGTTTATGTAATTTTCAGTGAGGGAAGAAGGCTTGAAAGTAAGTAAGAGGCAAACGACTCCTCACTTGCCACAAAAATCCATCTTTCCTAATCTCTACAAAGAGGGCAATCATAATCGTGAAATTCCAAGAGACAGACAGTGAAGGGAGCACACGGGGTTACAATTTGGTGATACACCTGAGACACAGCACCAACGAAGGAGGTGAGTGGACTTGTTTCTTCTGTGTGACATTGATAGCTCCATATAAGAGCTGACAGAGGCATCCCGGACCTGTTATAAGACAGATTTCACCTTCCCTGTTCTAAACTCTGGGGATACGCTCACAATCAGAAGACAAGGTCACTGCTTTCAAGGGGTTCCCATTCTAGCACCTGGGTGTCAAGTAAACAAATCAACCAACAAAATGATATCAGATGATAAGTGCTATGAAGAAAATGAAACTGGAAGGCAGGAAAGAGAGTGCCTGTGCGGTCAGGGGAGTCTCTCTGAGGAAAGTATATTTAAGCTGAGACCTGAATGGCAAGAGAGGAGCAACCATGCAAAGATCTCAGGAAATAACATTCCACACAGAAGGTACTGCAAGTGCAAAGGCCCTGGGGTGAGTTTGCGCTATGTTCTCTTTCTTTCACCATCAAAGCAGGTCATGTTAGGTCAAATCTTGTCACTGCAGCATTTCTTGAACAGATTGGTCTATCTCTCCAAGGTAGAGCAGGTAGAAAATTCTCATACAGAAAATGACCACCTTATTGAAGAAGTGAATGTAGTGATAGGAAATCATAAAGGCACAGAATCCCAAGAAAGTAGGAAAATATAATTGTTGTTTTCTCAGTGCAAGACTGGTTTACAGAGCTCCCTCTGAACCCTCTATGGGAATTACCAACAGCAACAACACACAGAATCAAAAGGCCTGGGGTAGAGTGGGGAGAAGGGGGATCCTGAAAAGGCGTTTGACAAACACCAGGCTGTTTGTTAGGTTTTTAACAAATAATGAGGGGTAACATACTCTGTTGCCAAGGTGGCTGATCTAGGTCAGTCATGAGTTTTCCTCTGTCCCACGATCCTCATGATGACAACAATACCTGCTGTTGGGGGTAGTCTGTGAAGGAGAATTGAAATCGAGGATTATCAGCTGGGGCAGCAGGAGATGAGCCTCTGTGTGCTGAGGAGAGAGACGTTGACTGTCTCTCCATCAGGAGCTCTGGCTGAAGAAATGGTGCTTCCAAGTGGCTTAAAAATGGTGTCACGCTGTGTCTTGAATGGCCAGGATGGAAGCTGAATGGACCTTAGTTTTTCAGAATATAATGATAAGGGAAGAACTACTCATGTGAAGCACCCTTCTGTTGAACTAGTCCCTTGAAGTACATAGGAAGTAGTAGAGATATCTAGACGACCTTTCCAAGACTGTCGGGGATGTCCTTCTCTTTAAAAAGACAGTGCCATCATCAAGTCTGGTAAACATCCTACTCACATATATCTCTTGAACAGCGACGGCTTTTATGATGACAACCCAACTTTGATCATATCAGGAACTACTCATGTTTTGGGGTGACTGTGGCAACAGCAACAACAAAACTGCATTTTTATTAAAAAAAATATATATAGAATTCCTCCTAACTTCTCTCTTGAAATCTTGCGCTTTTCCTTCCTAACCTATCATTTGGCACAAGATACATCAAATACAATGTAGAAAAGTCTTTGACTTTCTAGAGAAGAATTAGGTGTTTTGATTTATATGATTGCTCTAACTGAATTACCCATGTGGGAAATTGTGGACTAAATCAACATGATTAAATCATGTTCCGAGGGTTTGCTCGCTGCGCTCTTGTTTGAGCGATAGAGTGAATTTGATGAGGAATCCATAGCAAATGAAATAGAGACATCCTTCACCAAAACAGAATAGATTAGCTTCTGCACTGGGATATTTGGCCTTGGAGTTCATAAATTACCTGTTGGCTATGTATATAATTCTCTGATATCCTTCAGGGGAATAGGTGTTCCAGCGTATCAGCTATGCTGAAATTCGATATGACTCAACCATCTTGACAAATGCATTACAAACTGGGGAACTGAATTTCTAACTAACGTCATATCTACACAACAGCACAATTGTTTTAAAAAATGAAAAGTGTGTTAGTTAATTAGTATCTAACAATGCCAAACAGCTAGCCAAGATGAATTTTGCTCCACCAAATTGAACAGTAGCTTGAGCAAATGGTTTGAGTTCACCAGTTGATAAGGAATTAAATAGATACAATCTATTCACACCAAAACATAAGTATATAATCAGACTCAGATTATCCATAATCTGCTCTCTTTTTGAAGATAGTAGCAATAAATTTTGATGTTCACAGGTAAAAAGATGAATTGTTAGAATAGTAAGTATTCCATAAATATTTGCTGAAACATAATAAACAGAAATAAATAAATACACTGATATTTCTGTAACTATTAGAACAATAGCTTATAGTATGACACCTTACAGGTCAACAATAAGTGGATGATAAAGAAGTGACTGAGCAGAAAAGAATGAAAAATGGCAACACACAGCCAAGCCCCTTTTAACGAGGCTTCAATTATTCTGGTTTATGACCAAATCTAGCACCCAGATCCTAACTTCTAAATACCATTCTTCAATATAAAGGAACATTGGAGAAATGGCTGATTCCAGCACAGGGAAGAAAAAACCGAAAGGTGACCGTAAGTCATCTCATGATGACAAAAAGTAAGACATGTTCAGAGGCGCCTGGCTGGCGCTCAGTTAGTAGAGCATGGTGACTCTTGATCTTGGGGTCCTGAGTTCAAGTTCTACATTTAGAGCAAAAGTAAGACATGCTCAAAAAATGATGGGGATATGTCAAAATGACACAGAAACCAACTGACCAAATGTGGGACGATTATAGCAGAACGATAAAGAGTGGTAGTAATAGGAATTGCCCACAGAGTAAAATAAAATTCATTAACCCATATCAATGTAAATAATTGACTAAACAAATAAATGAGAGGAAATGGAAATCTCTTTTTTGCTATTGCAAAAATTAATGTAAAACAAATGACAGAAAAAGAGAATTACCATTTGACAGATGCCATAAGAAACAAGATATTTACATGGGTCTCAGAGCATCTTCCATAAAGTCCTTATTAATTGCAAAGGGGAAAACAGTAACTGCCCATTGGAAGGATCTGTCAGTCACCACCTTAACCAAGTTATCAAAGTTAATATAACCAGTTGTGGAACAGGCCAATCTCGTGTGCCTCCTGATGCGTTGCGCAAGAACACAATATCATTTCTGTGGCATTCTTGTCAAAAATGCATAAAGTAGGGGCGCCTGGGTGGCTCAGTCAGTTAAGAGCCCAACACTGGCTCAGGTCATATTCTCAGTTTGTGAGCTCAAGTCCCACATGGGGCTCTCTACTCTCAGAACAGAGCCCGCTTTAGATCCTCTGCCTCGCTCTCTCTCTGCTCCTCCCCTGCTTGCTCTGTCTCTCAAAAATAAATAAAAGCATTTTTTTTAATTTTTTTTTTAAAAAAAGTATAATGTAAAATGAATCATCATGAAAACTGGACAAACCCTAATGAAGGGACATTCCTCAAAATAACTGGCCAATACTCTTCAAAAATGTCAAGGTCATGAAGTGCAGACACTGAGGAGCAAATTGTCACAAACTGAAGGAAACTAAGGAGACATCACAACTAAATGCAACATATTAACCTCAGGATCCTGGACCAGAAAAGGACATTAGATGGACAACTGGAGAAATGTGAATAGGTCTCTAGATTATACAAGAGTATCGCATCAATGTTAAATTTCTTATTTTTATCATTTTACTGCAGCAGTGTGTGTGAGATTGGTTAACATGTGAAGAATATGAGTGAAGGGCCTCCGAACATCCTCTGTACTATTCCTGTGACATTTTGTAAATCTGAAATTATTTCAAAAATCAAGCGTTAAAAAATAAAACGTTTCTGATGGTTTGGTTGGGGGTTGGCTGGTGTTAGCCAGGAGGGGGCAGGGTATTATTAGAACCAGCTCTGGAGAACAGACTGCCTGGTCTGTCAGGGAACTAAGAAGTCAGCCACCAACAGGAGGCAGCAGTGACCTTAAAATGCAAAAGTTCAAATAAACCCTACACTAACCATAACCCATTTTTTGGGCCACGCTTACCTATTTATACCCACAGGTGTTTCAGACCCCACCCTGCTTCCAACTGCTGTCAAAATGGAGAACAAACTTAGGTCGCCTCAGTGGCTCAGTTGGTTAAGTGTCCAACTCGATTTCGGCTCAGGTCATGATCTTGCGCTTCATGAGTTCATGCTCTGACAGTGCAGAGCCTGCTCGGGATTCTCTCTCTCCTTCTCTCTCTCTCTGTCTCTTGCCCAAAATGAATTTAAAATAATAATATCATAAAATAAAAAATGAAGAATAAACTTCTTAATGGGACTTGAGATGAATTTCTTAATCTCTTCATTCTTCTTTAAAATGGGGACATAAAAGTAGTTAAGTCACTAAAAAAAAGTAGTTGAGTCACTGGGCTATTGTGATAACTACATGAAGTAATGTGAAAAGCACTTCACATGACATGTAGCAAAGATAAAGCTCTTGATAAATGTCAGCTGCTCTAATCATCATCATCTTCTTCATTATTATTATTCTTCTGCTTACAAAGCCCTACACACAGCCCCACTAGACTCTAGTTGCATGGGAGTGGCATGCTGCCCAGCCTGGTCACCACGGTAACCCCAGCCCTTCAGACAGTCTTCCACAGAAGAGACTCTCAGTGCACCTGCTATTCAGATGGAGGAAAGAAATATCTGACCCCTTACCTCTTGGATCAAACTGAACATAAATATAGCTGCTATAACAGAAACCCTAATTACCAGTAACTTAAATAAGACAGAAGTTTATTTTTCTTTCACATAACCATCTGAGCATGAGCAATCCATGACTGTAAGGTGCCTCTCCAGTATCCCAGACCCTTTCTTAGGGCAGGGCCATTCCCAGAACATTGCTGACCTCATCCACATTCCAGCCCTCAGGAAGCAGGAAAGGCAAGGAGGAAGGACACACTGTTAAGGGCACAGCCAAGAGGATACGTGCATCACTCTATTTCCTCCTCCCAGAACTTAGACAGGGACCACGCCCAGTTGCAAAGGGGGCAGGGAAATGTAGTCTTTACACTGGGTAGCCATGTGCCTCAACAAAACTTGGTGGTTCTGATGAAGAGGACAGATGGAGGGATAATGCGGTTAGGAAGCCACCAGGAGTCCTGCCCCCCTCTCCAGCTCATCACGCACATTCTATGGCGCCAACCCCACCGCTCTTCTCCCAGGCATTTATTTGCATGCACTGTTCTGTCTGCCAGACACCCTAACCTGGCCTCAACCCCACTCCTCCAGAGAATTCCTATTTTACCTCCCAGACCCCTGGAGAGGCATTACTTCCTTTCTGAAACCCTCCTGAGCACCACCACCACCACCACCACCCAGTATGGATTCGCTCCTCCTCCGTCCAGGTAAATTCTCCTTCTTCCCTGCACTTGTCGTAAGTGGCAGCATCTGTCTCTCCTACTCCAGTGTCTTCTTCAAGGGGACAGAGAATATGACCACCTGTGTCCCTTGCACCTTACAACTCTTTAAATTTCTAATGAATTATTAAGCATATACTTTTGAGAATTGATATTTCAANCCCCTCCCACCCACCCACCCCCTGACCCAGGCAGGTTGTAGAGAAGGTAGGAGTGAAATCAGACCCACTGCTTAAGAGAGAAGGGAATCCAGAGGCTGCGGGCTCCTCGGGGCCCTGGGGAAGCCTGTCTTACTCCTTATTTATGTTTACGTCCAACTGGGCTGGAGGAAGACAGAGACCCATCGCCGATACCTCCTGAAGTGAAATCAGCTGGACTAAGGGCTGTCTTTGGACAGCACATGCTCGCTTCCTGGGCAAGGAGACTTAGTGTGTTAGTGTGGCAACATCAGGGCTGCCGGTTGAAGTCACAGCACAGATGGCTTATGAACATGAAAAGGCTGTTTAATGCTAAAAGCCTTTGATTTTTTTTTCCAGATGAATTCCTTCAGAGCCCTGCAAGCTGTAGGCAAAACTATATGCGCCAAGGAGAAAGGGCATTTCAACCAAAACACTAAATTTCCTTGAGTTCCAAGTCAGAGTCTTAAATACATGTTTGTGGATTCTGCGTTAGTTTTGTTTGTTTGAGGAAGGGAAGTGAAGGAATGGTTTTAGGCTGTTTTGTTGCCCAAGTTTTCAATAAAGGGGAAGAGAGAAAAATCTCAAGCTTAGATGGAAGAACAGAGAAGTTACCATTTGCTAAAGATCCCCTATCAATGAAACCTTTTTTTTTTTTTAATATTTATTTTTGAGAGAGAGACAGGGAGCGCAAGCAGGAAAGGGGCAGAGAGAGACAGAAACAGAATCTGAAGCAGGCTGCACAGGTTCTGACAGCACAGAATCTGAGGGTTTCAAGCCATCACAGGGCTTGAATTCTTGAACAGTAAGATCATGACCTGAACCAAAGTCAGACACAACCGACTGAGCCACCAAGGTGCCCCTCAATGAAACCTAATTTTAAGCTTAAATCCTAACTCACAATTACTAGGCTTAGAATTCCTACCTTACTCTCCTTTCCTGGTTTAACACTGTTTCCCTCACTTCCAAATCAGAGATTTAAACGTGTCAACAGAGAGTTTGTTTTTGTTTAAGAAAGCATTCCTTCAATATTAGACCATCAAGCACTCTAAGTGTTGTGCTCTGCTAGGAGTTTCATCCCATCTAATTTTCTTGCCAACTATCTAAAATCAGCAATAAAATAGGGTTTAGCATGGACCCTAGGCAATGGAAGGACAGTGTCTTTTCATCATAGACCACCACCTGGAAAAAGAAACCAAAGATACAATGTTTCTCTGAATATTCAGGGAAAGTTAAGGGGAATCCAAGAATTCTTTCATGAGGAAGTAAACAAGCCATGGATCATTCGGATCCTTTGCCCAAACTAGTCTGTGATGTTATCAGTTGATAACATCACTTTTAGTCAGTCTGACTTCTTGCCTCTTCCTGGTTGTTCAGTGGGCCAGAGTGATTTGTGTGTATTTTCTGGATAATCAAATCTGTGCTCTGCAGCTACCTCCTGTGTCAATGAACACAGAGCTATGACATGAAACAGTAGTAGCTGTCACACACACACACACACGTCTTTATCCTTATTTTTAAGCACATAATAATGTGGATTTTTTTCTTTTTTTTCTTTTTTTTAACGTTTATTTATTCTTGAGAGAGAGAGACAGAGTGTGAGTAGGGAGAGGGGCAGAGAGAGAGGGAGATAGAATCTGAGCAGGCTCCAGGCTCTGAGCTGTCAGCACAAAGCCCAACGTGGGGCTAGAACTCACAAACCATGAGATCATGACCCGAGCCAAAGTCGGATGCTCAACTGACTAAGCCACCCAGACACCCCACAGATTTTGTTTCCAACCTACTCAGAACATCAGACAATATCTTCATAATGTCTTGAGGATCCAGTCCCTAAAAATTCAGTATCCATGTGTGACTATGTTTTAAAAGTGCATCTTTATTAACAGTGAGGTCACTGAGGTTCCCTGTTTGCAATTTTGATTAAGAAAACACATAAATAAGTCCTCCTCAATCATTTCATGTTGGCTGACTCTGTAAGACACCAAACCGGAAATAATTGCTCTCCTCGTGCACCCAGATTGGACATTCACATTAAAACCATTCATTTGATTCAAAATATGGATAATACATGATGATGATTCAAATCAGAAATTAAATCCTAATTGGGACTCTGGGTTATACAGTTTTCTATAAAATTTAAAAGGTTTCTAAGAAATAAAAACCTGAAAAAATGAAAAACAAAAATTCCTCAGTCATTACTCCTGGGTAAGGAAGGAGTCGTATGTTTTCCTCTTGTTGGCAGAGTGAGGCTTAGTCTAGGGTTTTAACTTGACAGAAGGTAGCCATGTTAGTCTGAGACAAGAACAATTACAAACTCTTTAACTGGGGGGAAAACAAAGTTGAATAGTAAGGGCTTGGGCTCTGGGCTGGGGCAGCTGTTCCTATGATTATAAGTGTGCGACATCTGGCAGGTTACCCTACCTCTTTTAAGCACATAAGCCGGGTGAGGGAGGGGCAGAGAGAGATAATCCCAAGCAGGCTCCGTGCTGTCAGCACAGAGCCCAACGTGGGGCTCAAACTCACGAACCACAGGATCATGACCTGATGATCAAGAGTCACCTAAGCACCCCAGACTACTCCACCTCTTTGGGCCATATCTGTAAACAGATAGGAGTAGTGGCTGCCTCAGAGGATCACGGTGAGGATTAAATATATGCACAGCACAGTGGCTAGAACAGTACACTCAATCAAAGTAGGCAAATTATTATCATCCTCTAATAATAATTCCTGAAGTCAAAAGGAAGAGGAATCTTTGGTACCCATTCTTTGTATATAAATTGCTTTTGAAAAGTTAACCAACCACCAGCTTGGCAAATCTAACCGGGCTGGCATCTGTCCTGGAGGAAGAAGGCATTATCTGCACCAGCTGGCTGTTAGGCTAGGGACCTGTTAGATTAGATACCACCTGTTAGGTGCACTCAAGCCCAAAGTGGGGTGTTTAACCCCACTTTGTTCAGCTCTGATAAGTTAAAATGCTATTTGTCTATGAAATAGTTTCCTTTAAAATCCATACTATCTCCATAGATAGAGGGATATAATGTATACATAACTATCTATTGCCACTCTCTTGATCTTGCTCCACACTCAGGGCTGTCCTCAGCCTTCGCTGGCAAGATCCAGCTTAACTGACTGTACAGAACTCTTGCCCAAGGAGTGCTTCCTCAGGCTACCCCTAACTGAATGTGTTTCACCATGTGTCTTGTTTAGTCACTGTGGCTTTGCTTCCTACCATTTCCTGGAGTTGTAAACCATGTTGGTTGTCAAAACTTGTGTAAATGAAGGCACATAGAAACAAAGGGTGAGTAACATGCTGGATATTAAAATGCAAGTTACCCACACTGGGATATTTTTATCAGAGTGGTAAGGTCACACCTATTAACAATTAAGAGCTCACAGAAGTCCTCTGATAGTATCATCAGAAAATGACTGCAACCCACAGAGCTGATCCACAACTAACCCACAACTGTGGACTGGAGGCTGGAAGAAATGATGGCCAAAGTTCCGAATTATTTCAGATGTTTTGAGAAGGCTGGAAGAGCAACTGCCAATGGACATGCCAGAACCACGTCCTCGTGGGGACAATGCTGAGTCAGTCCAAGCTCCACTTCCAGACAGCAAACCGCAGTCAGAGGATAAGTGTGTCCCTCTTCTGCCCCCAGCTTCAAGTCTCCAAACAGCCATTTTTAAACAAATTCTTAAGTTGCAGAAAAGCAATGACTCACTCCTTCTGCCCTATGTTATTCAAACATTGTGCAGATCATTTAGGTCACGTGTACATATGTATAAATACATGCAAATATGATCCTTTCATGAGAGTCTGTTTTTCTAAACTGGTTCAGGCTTCATGTGTTATGTCTGGGTGTAACACTCTTCTGGTAAAATGTACTCACACTAAGTGGAGTGAGCAGAAGTCAGGGCAGGGTTGGGAATCTACATTGTCCTTTATAACATGCATAGGATTTTTAGGGGGTGTGGAAACCAAACTTTCCCATCACCTGAAGACAAGAAATGAGAGTGAGCCTTGTCTTTTCCAGTTATGTGATGCTCATTTGCTTTTACTTCTCCTGATAATGCACGCTCGAAAAAGACTCCTAAAAATCTAATTCTTGAGTCAGACTCATGGCTAAAATGTTGTAGGATGGGAGCCCAAAATTCATTTTACTGTGTAGTATTCCGTAGACTGTGACAGAATTCAGGTTTCAATTAGCCTTCTCCAGGCTCCCCAACCCAAAAAGAATCTAGTGGGTTGTTAACATATTCATAAATAAATAAATGCTCGGTCTCTTGGCAGGCTGCCAGCACATGGTGCCAGGGGGGGACCCAGGCATCTATGGGGAAGCCGGGGGCGTCGTTCACTTCCCTTACCCTGTGGGACTGGACCAGCTGCAGATGCACTGTTGGCTTTCTGAGCATCTTTATCTATACATTTATGGAACCCCGTAATAATAATTATAGATGCCCATGGAAGAGGCCCAAAATGCAGCCAGAATTACTGAACAGAGGTACCGCTTCATGTGTCCAGCCACTCCTGGCTGGATGTTTGCACAGTGAAGTTGTCTATGGGTCTGCAGAGTAGCCCTTCCCAAACTTTAACAGGAACATAGATCGCGTGGGGATCCTATTAAAATGCAGACTCCATATGGCAGAATAATAAGGCACTGGTGCTGCTGGTCTGAGGACCCCACTTTGAGCAGCAAAGTTGTAAAGTGAAATCAAGATCACTCCAGCCACAATTAAATAAACATAGTTTGGAGGCATCCCAGGTGCAAGGCACTGTGCCTTCTACAGAAAACACAAAGCTGATAAGACAAGGGCCCTGCCTTAAAGGAGCCTGCCATGTAATAGGAGAGACAGCTTATAACACACCGGGTAAATTCAGTATTCACTGAGATTCTTTGTATTACAAGGAAGAAAAAGTTCATCCAAAATAGCTCAAGCCAAAAAGGGAATGTGATTGGCTCCTGTATTTGCAAAACCCTGGTAAGGCCAACTTTAGGTTCAGTTCAAAGCAGGGCTAAAATGATGTTACCAATACCTAGTTTCTCCTTCTCCACCAATACCTAGTTTCTCTCTCTCCATCTTTCTGCTCTTCTTTCTGTGGTTTGACATCTTTCTCCTGAAGGCAACATGGGTGCCAGTCCATATGCCCCCCCTTTAAATTAATTAATTCTTTTAAGTCTATTTATTTATTTTTGAGAGAGAGCATGGGGGTGGAGGACAGAGATGGAAAAAGACAGAGAGACAGAGAATCTAGAGCAAGCTCTGAGCTGTCTGTGCAGAGCCAGATGTGGGTCTTGAACAAACTCACTAATGGTGACATCATGACCTGAGCTGAAGTCCCACACTTAACCGACTGAACCACCTATATCTCCCATATGCCCTTTCTTAATAAGAGTGCCTGCCAATCCCAGATGTCTCAGAAAAATCCATGGTATCTTTTTGGTCCTAACTGGGTCATGTGTTCAGCCCTTAACCAATCACTGTGTCCTGAGAAGTCAGACTTTGCTCCTGGCAAACCCTGGAATTTGGGGTAGAGTTAGCTGCAGCAGAACCACATGTACCAAGAGAGAAGAAGGCATAGATTCCCAAAAAGAAAATCAAGGGTTGGATGCTGAGCAACCAAAAGCCCACAGTCACCATTCCAAAGACATGATAGAAGCATGTACAGGGAACAGTGAGAGCATGGAGGAAAGCACTGATACTCGATAAATACTATCAACAACAATGTGGAGGGAGGGGATGGACCAGCCACAGTGCAAAGCACACAAAGTCTGAAAAGGACTGGGCACTGATTGGTTTGCTGGGGGCCTTTAACACAACACTGCCCCACCTCTGCCTCAGCTGTGGCATGATTCAGTCACTCCAGAAATATTTCATTATACTACTTTCTGTGCAGAGGATAAGAAATAAAAAGTGTGGTTAAATTGCTCCTGAGATTAGGAATAAGTTGGACTGTAGACTAGACTGACACACATCATATTTTAAAGCCAATATGAATACTATGCAGATGAATGCTAATTTGTGCTCAAAGGAAAAAGGCATTTGTGTGAACTAGAACAGAAGCTTCCACAAGGCATGAACATGCAGATGCTGGTTTATGCACTGGAATGTGATAAGACCAAACAAGTAGTGGGCAAAGACAGTGTCACCTTCAGAAACCAGGTATACCTGGTATCATGCTCAACACCCAAAAACAAATAATCCAGTCAAGAAATGGGCAAAAGACATGAATAGACACTTTTCCAAAGAAGACATCCAGATGGCTAACAGACACATGAAAAAAAACGCTCAACATCATTCATCATCAGGGAACTACAAGTCGAAACCACAATGAAATACCACCTCACACCCATCAGAATGGCTAACATTAACCACTCAGGCAACAACAAATGTTGGTGAAGATGCAGAGAAAGAGGATCTCTTTTGCACTGCAGGTGGGAATGCAAACTGGTGCAGCCACTCTGGGAAACAGTATGGAGGTTCCTCAAAAAATTAAAAATAGAACTACCCTCCGACCCAGCAATTGAACTACTAGGTATTTACCCAAGGGATACAGGTGTGCTGTTTTGAAGGGGCACGTGCACCCCAATGTTTCAGCAGCACTATCGACAATAGCCAAAATATGTTAAGAGTCCAAATGTCCGTCGATGGATGAATGGATAAAGAAGATGTGGTATATATATACAATGGAGTATTATTCGGCAACCAAAAAGAATGAAATCTTGCCATTTGCCAGTGTGTGGATCAAACTGGAGGTTATTATGCTAGGCAAAATTAGTCAGTCACAGAAAGACAAATATCATATGACTTCACTCATATGAGGAATTTAAGATACAAAACAGATGAACATAAAGGAAGGGAAGCAAAAATAATATAAAAACAGGGAGGGAGAACAAAAACATAAGAGACTCTAAAATATGGAGAACAAAACAGAGGCTTACTGGAGGAGTTGTGGGAGGGAGGATAGGCTAAATGGATAAGGGGCATTAAAGAATCTACTTCTGAAACTATTGTTGCACTATATACTAACATGGATATAAATCTAAAAATTAATTAATTAATAATTAATTAAAAAAAGAAAGAAACCAGGGATACCTGCAAGATTTGAGCACTCAGATCCATGACCTCCTGTCCACCATGGTCTCTACCACCATTATCCGTGATTTCAGTATTTGTGTTAGAAACCCATCTGACATCTCAGCCCTTCAGCTTCTCAATAGCTCCACCTTCAATCCAACACAACTACCAACTAACTTAGCCCTTGACTAGTGACAACTACAGAAATGTAGGTTTCAAGAATTCCTGACCAATGTTCTATATTTTATCCTCCCAGAATTATTTATATTATTTTATTTTTATTTATATAAAATCTCAAATCTTTGATCTCATTGACAGTCTCAAGCCAGTACTTCTCTTATATTTCCCTATCTATTACCCATCATTGAGTCAATCATCTTCTCCACACCTACCTAAAACAGCAGAATGTAGCTAGAGAAATATGCAACTTTTCAATTCATGATAGCCACAAATGCCCAAAATAGCAATGATAATGATGCTATGACAATAGTGATATCATTATCATTTAACACTTACTGAATATCATTATAAGCCAGCCTTGATTTCAAGTCAGTAAGTACATAATTCTCTTTGGCTTAATTTAGCTCAGTGTTTTTCAATGGAAGCACTCTTGGCATTTCTAGCAGGACAATTCTTCATTACGTGGGCCTGTCCTCTGCATGGCAAAACATTCAGCATTACTCTCCAGTCATGGCAAAACACACACACACACACACACACACACACACACGGCCCCCCAAGCCACCCTTGCCCCCAGTCAGACTGCAGGAACAGTCCCACACCCAGCTGAGTGCCCCTGGCTGAGTGAAAAGAACACCAATTTGAACACCAAAACACATTTCCTACAGTTTGAGACCCTGAGCAAACGACTCAGACTCTCTGACTACCAGGCTCTTGTCCTGTAAAAGGTGGATCATAATCTTACATCTGCCTTAGAAGGGGCAAGTTTCAAGGGATCTAATAAAATATTAGTGAAAGTATTTAGCATATTCATTAAGATTAAATTGGCAACAACAGTTTAAACAATTAGGTGTTTATTTTTCCCACATCACAGGTATTCTGAAGGCTGGCTGTTCAAGGCTATCCAGTGCTCCACAAAGTCATCAGTGTCCCCAGCTTCTGTCTTTCTGCAAGCTGCTTTTACCTTCATGGCTACCTTTCAGTCATGAAATAGAGGCCCCACTTCCAGACTCAATCTGCAGGAAAGATAGAAAGAAGGGAAGGGAAGGAGGGAGGAAGAAGACAAAACAAGAAAGGAAAAAAAACCTGTCTATCTCAGAAACATAACACTTGCCCCAAAATTCCTAGCAGATTTCCATTTACATCTCATTGACTGTCACATGATCATTCCTACCTACAAAGGAGACTGGGAAATATTTTTAGCTGGGTATACTGCCTCCTTGAACAAAATTAAGGTTCTGTGAGTAAGACAGAAGAATGGTTAGTGGGTGGGAAACCGGTAATATCTGCCATCCTTGGCAAATTACAAAGCATTATGGCAGCATAGGGTGGCATTATCAAAATCTGAAGAAAAGCACATCACAAAATACAGTATCTACATGAATTTCACTACACGCATCCCATCTGGAGTCTCCTTTATCCACATTACTTAAGGCTAAATAAGTGAATGATCTTATTTATGTCCAACAGGCATGGTGGCCCAATTAACTAATGAGGCACATCTCTGCCTCATTTTAACATAACAATGCAGAGTGAACCACCTTGAGAGTAGTGGACTCTAAATAGCCTCCAATTATTCAAGATAACAGGAGAAAAATAAGTGTGTAAATGAATATAAAAGACATTTATTGGTTTAAGGCCACCGGCATCGATCCCCTACAAAAGTGTGTTCTGATTTTCTTACGGGAAAACGATTTCCCCACATCGATGCTAGTGGGCAGGACTGTCAGTCAAGGTGTCCTGCTCAGGTGCTGAGGAACAGACACCTGACCAGCCTCAGCCAATATAACTCTCTCATCCAGCACTTTGGATTTTGAATGTGTGAAGCAAGGCAAAGAAAGGAGAGAGGAAGGGAGGGATGAAGGGAAAGGGAGAGGGAGAGAGAAATAGAGGGAGGAAGAGAGGGCAAAAGGAAAGAAAAAAGAAAGGAAGGAAGGAGGGAAGAAAGAAAAGGAGAAAGAGAGAAAAAGAGAGGAGAGGGGAAGGGAAAGAAAGAGAGGGGAGGGGAGGGCCAGGGAGGGGAGAGGAGAGGAAAGGAAGTGTCCGCCTTGCTCCTTAGCTGTTCTTCAATTCTGTGGGCTCTCCACAACTTTTCCAGTTAACTACCTTTTTTCTCATTGCAATTGAGTCAGATTTGCAACCAAAGAACCTTGACTGATGCCCAACAGAATGACATTTTTAGACCACTCAGAAACTCATCTGTCTGCTTTGGTTTCAACCTCATCTCTTACTAAAGCTTAACCAGAATCCCAAAGGACACTATTCTGATCCCCCAGACATCCTATAGAGACACCTGAGAAATACTGGAGAGGCCAAGAGACTGGTAGGAACCAAGAAAATAAAAAGTCCTAGGACGAGAATATGTCAGAGACA
>NW_027528873.1:5322338-5331660 GCF_008692635.1 Crocuta crocuta | reverse complement strand
TCAGGAACTTTGATTTCTAGTCTATACTCCTCCTCTAACTGGGGACACAGAGTACATCTCACAGCCTTTCTGCCCCTCACTTTCCACACTTGTAAATGCCTGAGCTGACTCTATCACTTCCGTTTTTATGACATACCAACACTTCCCGACTTTGTTAGGTCTCCACATGCCCAGTGAGTTCCTACCCTGGAACAGTTATAAGCCTGCTGACATTCCCCCTCCTTGAGCCTCGCTCAGGCTACCTTGTCCTTTATAATGTAAATAAGATTGCCTGGATGCCCAGCCCACAGTTGGAGAGAAATTCCCCTCCTTCTCAAACTTCCCCAGGGACTCCAGGGCTACGCCAACACTTCCAAGGTCAGCTACAGAATTTGCATTTGCTTCTGTGCATTTCAGCTCTCCTGGTTTCTTGCTCCATGCCTTGCTGGCTGACACTACTCTGATCCCTTCCACCTGCAAAACACCACCCACCCAAAGTCGGGCACGTAGCAAGCTTTACGGAAGTGTGGGCAACAAAGGCAGCTACAAGTGCAGCTCAGTAGGGCAAGCAATGGCCAGCTGAACACCAATCTTCCTGACGCTGACCATTCTCTTCTGGGGAGTAGCACGGCAGTGTCCTGTCATTGGGCCCAGCACGCTGAGCCCCCTGTCCTATTACTTGTCTCCTATTATTCCCCCTTTATCTCTCACTCTCTTTCTCCCAACTCCCAAATCTCCTGTCCAGGTGTCACAAAGAGCTTCTTCCCACCACCAAAATAGCCCCTTGACTTGTTTGGCTAACAAGGGTCATTCCAAGAGGAATTTCATTCAACAGCACTTAAACTGACAGTTATCTTTTTTCTTTTTTCCTGCTGCATAAAAATGCATCTCTAAAGACATAGATAACACCTGCTCTTTGGCTGAAAGCATAATGTCTCAAGCATTCAGAAACAAGCATTCAAGTATTTCTCAGAAAGCACTTGGCTGAGACAAAAAGATTTGCTGCCTTGTGGTTGGTATCCCTTAATGGAAGCAGTGTGATCTCCGATCTACCAAGCAAAAAGAAAGAGGCTTTGCCAGTTTCTAGCTATGTGATCTTAGGAAAATTGCCCATCTAAACCTAAATTGTTCTTCTGTAAAATGGGGACAATAATAACACTTATTCCATAGTATTGTTACAAGAATAAAATAGAATCATACATTCAAAGTGCTTTGCACAGTGACTGGCACATAGCGAATGATCTACAAAGGGTAAATGATGGTATTATGATTATTACCATCATTATAGCCACTTAGGGCCCTTGAAAGTGAAATTTAAATGGTGATAGCAAGTTATAAAGAGCACAGCATACCAAGAAGCCACTTGGAAAATGTGGCAATACAAATGAAAAACTATGTGCAACAGAGACTTACCCTAAATAAAGTGCGGTTGGAACTCACATCCTGCAAAGGTTACTGGTCTCACCAGCAAGTAGGGCTGGTTAAATAACAGGACTAAAAACTATAAATGTGAGGCCATTATTTCAGAAAGAAAATGTATTTCATTTATATTTTTCTTTTAAAGTAACGTAATACCGTTCTTCATGTAAAGATACTAAGCACCAATACTAGAACATCAAATATTTTAATTCCTCCCAAGAGCTCGTTCAGCCCTAGAGAGAAGAAGAGTGTACCACGGTAACTGGGACATCTGAAAGTAGAAATGTAATATTTAGACCTCCGTGTTGTTTCCTGAAAATTTCTAGTCCCTGGAAAGGTTGAAAGAGAATCACAGTGGAGGTGAGCTCCAAGTGTCAAAAACAGATACAGAGCCTCAGTCTCCTTTACAATAACGTTTTCCTAATGGGCTCTTTAAAACTTGCATCATTTCAGTTTGACTGTAGTTCATTTCTTACTTTTCTTGCAGGAGAGGCTCCGTTACTGTTTCTCAGTTTCAAATGTTAATATGGAAGGATCATATATGAGGCCTTCCACAGGTATTATTTGGTATTCCTTTTGGCCACATTCATTTGCCTTCTTTCTCAGCTCCCATCTGCCACACGTACGAAGTCCAAGACACTGTGGAATGTAGCATACTAACTCTAAAGCTTCTTCGACAAATGTCTTCGTGTGCTACATCTTTTAGTTAGCACTCACTTATTAAAAAGACATGTGAGCGAGACACTGCTTCAGCATGGGGGAGATACACACACACATGGATGCAGTCCCATGCCTCCTGAAGAACCTAGACTAGGAGAGGAAGGAAGCTGTGAACACAGAATCTCAATCTGCAGTGACTCACACCAATAGATCTATGCATAAGGAATAAGGGGAAGTAGGACACAGAAAGACAGTTCTGCATCTTGGAGCATGGCCAATAAATAAAGCCTTGAGAAGGATCCAGCATCTTCACTAATGACTAGGAATCCACAAAGCAGAGAAGAAATGGGAGGCAGGAGACAGGGAGAGAAGGTGGAGAACTGCTACCTGGAGGAAAATGGGACATATCACACCTGTAATAAAAATAGACTGAGCCAACTATACTTAGCACAATGAAGAGACACACCAGTTGGCTTGGTTCATCTTGCACTTTTACTCCTTGAGTTTGTTGGGACTTAACCTTTTGCTCTTCCATACAAAGACTTTCCCTCTCTATTATACAAGAAGCAAACACAGATCCTACAGTAGTTCCAGAAGGAAGGCAATGTTATCATTAGCAGAACTCACCAGTAGCCACAGGTCAAGGACAAGGAGAGCATGCTCTTAGTCCCCTTGGAAGACGTCTATCCTGTCCTTGCGAGGATTCCTGAAACAGCACAGGCTGTCTCTCTCCGACCAGTCCTGAGAACATTCAGTCCCAAGTGCCCTCAAGCCCAACTGATGACTCAAGAAGGCCTTGTCAATCACTGGCTGCAATTACGAAAGATTATTTGTCATGTGCACCTTCTTAGAATTCCATCATGCAAAGTACATTTGTCTCACTGGGATGTCTTTGCTTTAATTTTAGTTATACACAATAACTCCTACCTTTGCACCAATTTCCCAGGAACTTGGAGGCCACCATTATTTGCTCTCTCCTATAGTCAGGCATTTCAGTCCCTGCATCCAGATGCAGGACTGCCTCAACGGCACACGGCACGCAGCCCATGCAGTTTGCGGGCCCCGCAGGCAGAAGAACACAGTGCTTGGTTTAACTCTTTGCTGTTGCTGAACTGAAATGCTTAATAATTGTTTTAAAAAGGGGTTCCACACTTTCATTCTGCATTGAGCTCCACAGATTATGTAGCTGGTCCTATCTAGAGGATTAACTGCTTCAGGGTGAATTTCTGTCAAGCCCTGCCTATGCATTTTGGGATGGGAGCCACTTTGGTGATCATTTTCACTGCCATTCACTTGGCAGGGTGACTGTCACAAACCTGCAAGTTCAAGCAGTCCCCAAACACTTTTTGATCTCTCTTGACAAATAACTGGTTCAACCAAAAGTTAAGCTTTGGCTTTAGTCACACTTGATCATCCTTTATCATCCTGCCAAGTATAGGATGGGCTCCTACTCCCTGCAAGGCTCCTTCAAGTTTACAAACAATACCACCTCCAAGTACTGGCTCATAAAGCTTCCCATCCTATAAGCTTAATGTGTTATTCAGAATTTAACAATTTCCTCAGCATACTTTGATTAAGGGTGTGCAGAATTGCATCAGATGTAATAAAAGTCAAGCCCTGTAATTTCAATTATTAAACACTTGTACGCGAGCCTGTACTGGAGCAGCTCAGTGGCGTGTACTGGAACCGCAAAAGTAGCAGCTCAAGTCCACGAACTGGGGGAAGGACATGAACAAATTACGTTCCTCGCCGTGACAGATTTGAAGGGGCGCTCTGCAAGGTAAGTGACAAAAGGGGTCTGAAATGTGTGCATTTACCTCGAGACAGCCAGCCCATCACATAGCTCAAGCCATTCCTCACTTTGCGATTGTCATTTTCTACCTGCCCACACTGGATCCTGACACAGAACGGTCACAGGTTCTGATAGAATCATTGCACTCACTCTGAAATTGAAAGTACCCCTGCACACGTACCTGTGAGCTGGTGTTAAAACATTCTCTTTTCCAGAGAGACAGGGCAGGAGCTCACTGCATGTGCAGACGCGCATGGGTGTTGCGTGTAAGGATGGAAGAAAGTTGGGGGAGGGTGGTAACGTGACACCTCGTCCTTATTCACGGCTACAGATAAGACACGCCTTTTTACTTCCCTCTTGGTCTTTCTGAAGTCATCTCTAGAGACGAGGTTTCAAACATGATCTTTATTTCAATGCTCAGACCCAGGGAATATTAATTAACAGCCTCACTCAGATTCACATTAATTTCAAAACGACAGCATAATCCAGCCGCAACTATACTGTGTGCAACAGAAATTCTGGACAGAACTGGCCACAGCCAGGCAGGGATGCATGGGAACAGGGAGCCATTGTCTCATTCAGCATCCACAATAGGCCAAACTTCCTGAAAGTGACTATTCTATGCCTGGATGAAATCCACCTCAGTCCTTTAAACTGCTCATCCAAAGCACCCAAAATAATAAATAAAATATTACATGGCTTCTGCAATAATGAACAACCTGATAGCTCTCCCTCAGAGAGTTCATTTCTTCTGCAGGGATGTTTTGAGCTCTGCCTTCCTCTTGTTAATGCAATTGGGAAAACAAACAATAAACATCAAATTCCTCATTTGAAAAGTTTTACTTGTCCACATTCAGAAATTCTGAGTTTTTGTTTCTAATTCATCTATGGGAAATACTAGCCTATGCAGAGTCACCCTGAAAATCTTGAAGATGTTCTTATCGCCCACTCCCCACATCAAAATAGGAGCCTAAGGCCCCCTTTCCTTCAGCAAACTTTGGTGAGCAGCTTGGCAGTTTCTCCAAACACGGAACACATTCTTCCACTCTTGCCCTTCTAAGCACTGTGAAATTTTGATAGTTCTAGATTTCATTCAGTTACCTAGCAAGTGTTTACCAAGTACTCACTTGGTGGTAGACACTGAAGGGTACAGGATTTGCCCCTGTCTCTGCCTGAGAGGTGCCCATGGGTCAGCCTGAATGAGGCCTTTGAGTGACTCTGAGCTCCCTGAAATTCAAGCACCCGGCCAGGGCCACTGCCTTGTTCCAAACTCATATTTGTTGGCTAAATGCACTGGGTAGACTATGTTTTCTAAATAGAGCTTTCTAATTAACAAACGCATTCCAAATTCAAAGGGGTATGTCAGGCGTGCTATCAGCTAAGCAGATTCTGAAAATAAAAATCACTCTGATAACCTGCTCTGAAGAGTATTTCCTCCTGCTGACGGACATCCTGCCAAGTTGGGAAATGTGAAAGGATCTCTTTTACATTTGCTGCCTTAGAAATGGTCACAGGCTCTGCTGCAATTTGTTGGGACACACGTCTGCTTGCACCAGGGGTTAACAGAAGCTTATTAATACCAAAAAATGCATTTCTTCTTCTCAAACCTGTGAAAGCTGGATGTCACTGATATGACTATGTCGGCCATTAGTGGAAACTACCTGTCTTGCTTTCCTAGAATGCAGCTAGGTACAAATCTCCAGGAGCGACAATTCACCTTTTCAAATTACAGAGTGGCAGAGCAGAAAGAATGCATCGCTACAAAACAAGGGTATTTCGGGCAGAAACCCCGTTCAGATGCAGCACAGGGGACAAATGTTCTGTGTTTATGCTTAAAATTTCATCTGAGCACAGGCCACAAATGCTCTGCAGGCTGCCAAGGCTCTACTCAGCATCTAATATTTTTTTTAATACAAGATTCAAAAACAGCGTAATTCTACTTCAACACAAAGTCCTTAGATATACTGAGAGGAGAATGAATTCAACTGCTTAAAAAATGCTTTGCTCAAAAACTAAGCATGAATTCTACTGTGATTAAGTGATAGCTGATCCTCATGCCATATGAAATTTGTTTTTAAGTGGTTATTTTATTCAGAATGTCTGCTTTTTAATGATGCTGTCTTGATTTCCTATTAAACCTGTGTCATCTGTAGTCATCCCACATTAATATTTATTTTGTTCATTTAATTTTAAAGTTTTCTTAAATTAAAGCTATTGCAAATATTCCACTACTGCCCGTGAGACTTCAGCATAGGCACTACCATGAAAACACCATTAGAAACACATGATCAATGTGTTATAGCTACAATCCAGTTTAATAAACACAATACTATAAACTATCTTAGTAAATTAAGAACTAATCATTCTGGAATGTGTTATAAAATCCACTGCTAAATACAACTTTTCTTTTTAACTCCTGTGCTTCTTTATCTTGAATTCTTAACAGTGTGGTGAGATTTCACATTGTAATGAAAATTATACTTAAGAGTCATCTTGTGTTGAAATATTTCCCATGTACATATTATTTTTCATCATATCTTCCTTTAAATCCTCAGCATTTAACCAACACAGCTTGGTTAAACACAGAGATTTCACAATAAATTATAGAAAATAAAGTCATGATGATATTGAACTTGTACCGTATTTAATGAAATATGTAACTACACTGTCTCTTGTTTCTATTCAGGCTTCATAACTTCTTATTGTAATATGACATTCTGCAGAATGTTTCGGTACAAATGGGCTCAGAACAGCAGCAACACCATTACCATTGCAGGAAAATTGGAATGGTTTTCTCCCTGGAAAATACCAAATCTCAAAATCCAACACACTTATTCTCATAATTCATTTCATTTCCTCATTCCCATAATTCATTTTCATATCTAAAAGAAGCTCTTGGCTGAAGCCTTATACTGTCTGCAACATGTTATAGCTTCTTTGCAATTTTACTTTTAGGAAACACAGTAAGGAAAAGCAATGTAGCCTCGTGGGCATCCTAAGTAAGCCATTATAAATTCATATCCTTTGCACTAGTTTAAGTAGGAAGCAAGAAAGAAAAGGAAAAGCCTGTGAGTGACCTCATAGTTCTCAGATAAAACTTCCCTTTTCCAATGCCTCCATGTACTATGTCACAGGCAGAAAAACACTCGACACATATACTTATGTCATTTTTCAAACCAAAGACGTTGATACCATTGTCAACAATGTGTTCACACTAATTTTCGAGGTCTATGTTTTAATCCTCGGATATTGTTTTAATTACATACTTTCCTTCAAAAAACAAAATCCTTTTTCTGAACTAACCTCAGCACCAAAACATGTCTCCGCGTCAATGTCCCCCAGTCTTAACAGTAATCAAAACCAAATGCCGTCAAATCCTCAAGGGGTGGCTTCTTCCTTTCTTTGCTCAAAGTGGAACAGGAAGGTAGAGTGTGCTTTTTCCTCCACTGCCTTGCTTGGTTTTTGCCTTTAGAATTTGAAGGTTTGTTCCCATTCCTGGGCACCTGACAGGCTGTGATTTACATGTGAGAAAACAACTCCAAGGTTCTTATCAAGGGGTCTGAAGCTGCTGCCACCCATCCCGGCTGTTTTCTAGGAAACAGACTGGGAAAATGGGGTGGGGGGAGGGGAAGCAAATTCTGTCTGAAGCTACACAGGACAAGTATAGCACAGGTAAATTCAAAGTAATGGAGGCAAGTATTAAAAAGAATATTATTTATTATCTTTTTTATTAATACTCACATTATAACCTTTGCCTTTTACACAAGTCTACTTTTACTAGAATGCCTCCTTGGTGTGTCCAAAGGAACTTTGTGCTCCTGGACAACTTCCCCTTTCTCCACCCCACCCCACCCCCACATCCAAATGACTCTTTTACATGTTCACAGATAACCACGAAAACTTTGTAAACAAGATTTAAGTTACTGGATCTTGATTTAATCAACATCCCACTTCAAAACGCAAGGCAGGTAGGAGAGAGGGTAAGAACTGGGAGAAAAAAGGAAGGGAGGAAAAAGGTAAGGGAGAGGAGAGGAGGGGAAGTGGTCAGAACTTTCAAGTCTTGCCTTTTCTGAGATGTGTGTGTATTGTGGCTGTTCCTTGAAATTCAATGACTCAAAACATTGACGGCAAGTGCCTGTGTGGTTATTTATATTATATATCTATAATAGAATATGTGGGCTTCCTCAGTTTGGGTCTGGGCTGTTTTTGTTTAAATACACCACAATCCTCCCGTGGGTGTCTCTACAGGGAATCATGTCTCCCCGGAAACCCTCTCAGAGCCGGGGCTTCCGCAGCAGGGTCTTACTGAGGTCTTTGACCTCTTCCGGGCTATTGACCCGCTCATAGCCCAGCACGGCCATGGGCTGGTAGCAAAACTCCTCCACCTGTTTGATCTGCTGGAAGGTGAGGGCCGTCCGCCAGGCGTTGGCGGCCTGCGTGGCGTTGCGGGCAGACACCACAAAAGGCTTAGAGGAGGAGCCTGAGCCACTGGTCATGTTGAGGGCAAACTGTTCCATTTCGGGGCTCACCAGCAGCCCCACAAAGTCGTACACCCTCCGTAGGGTCTTGACGGGGTCTCCCACCAGGTCCTCGTACCGCACCACCAGGTAGTGGCCTTGCAGCCAGTCAGGGGGCTGCAGGGCAGTCTGCAGTGTCTTGGCCATGCTGTTGCAGATGACCTCCATAGCGCCAAGCGCGTGGTAGTCTGCGGGGCCGCCCACACCCTCCTTCTTGACGCCCAGCTTGTGGCCAGCGGCCTCCAGGAAGGGCATGCGGTGGGCTCTCGGGTCCCGACTGCGCACCACCTGCAGGCTTTCACGGATGAGACCGTGGCGCGAGCGGATGCGTGAGCTGGCCACAGCACGAGGATCGCGCACTAGGTGGATGACCTTGAGGTCCAGGGCAGGGTCGCGCAGCAGCGGCGCCAACACCGCCACGTCGAAGACACGCACACCCTTGATGACCAGCGTGCGATACTTGCGGCACTCCTCTTCAAAGCGCGCCAGGCGCTGCGGTGGGCACTTCTTGCACACGCGATCGTCCACCAACCCCACGACCTCCTTGCGGTAGGCGGGGCAGAGTGGCGACGAGCACACGACTTTGTTGGTGGCCGCACCGAAAATGCCCAGCGTGGTGAGGTTGCGCCCCCCGCTGCCCGCGGGGCTGTAGAGCTGGAAGACCGAGAGGTCGCAGCGATACAGAGCGCTCAGCATGTCCCGCGCAGCCCCTTGCAGGGAAACAGCGTCCCCTGGGTACAGTTTTTGCCACACGTGCCACACTGGCTCGTAGAGAAAGAACACCTCGGGGTTCTGGTTGAAGAGCTCACCAAAGAAAGATGAGCCCGAGCGCCACGTGGTGAACACATACACCAACTGCCGCTTCTCTCCGCTACCCCCAGTGCCTCGAGTGCCATTGCGGGCAGGGGCGACGGCTCCCGCTGCCCCTGCAGCGGCGGCCGGGGCCGCCCCAACG
>NW_027528873.1:5310716-5322263 GCF_008692635.1 Crocuta crocuta | reverse complement strand
CATCCGCCTCCTCCACCTAATAAGTAACGCCCACCCTTGGGTCGGCCAGGCTCCCCCGCTCACCTGGAGCCGCGGGCGCACCCCGGAGCGGCCCGGGATCACGGCCGGGTGGTCTATCCTGTTGTCACTCGTTCCTCGATTTCTCGGTCTTCGCCGGGAGTCCCCGCGCCTCAAAGGGGGCCGCAGGACTCGGCAGCGCAAGCCCTGGGCAGTTTCCCGGCAGCAGGCGCCCTGCGGCTTGGGAAGGGAAACTTTCACCGGGCCTGGAAACCTGCTCGGCGCTCCGCGGAGCCCAGCGTGCCCGGCTCCAGCGGCGTCTCCGCCGCCCTCTCGAGACCGCAGCTTCCTTCCTCGCTCTCTGGGGGGCGAAGCCGGCTGGGGGAGGGGGTTTATACAGGACCCAGCTCCCGGCAAAGCGGCTCCGCCTTTCTCGCTCTCGGCCTCCGCGTCCCGAATCTTTCCATCTCTCCGGCGGTGGTGGATGGGGCGCAGCGCGACCCTGCAGCGGCGGCAGCTGCTTCTTCCATCACTCGGAGGATGCCCGGGCCGGCATTGCCGGCAGCGCCCGCCGCTCCGCAGCCTCCGAATGGCCCGGGAGGACCCTACACACACAACAATCGGCGCAGGAGACCGAGTCTGCAGCGCTCCCTTGCCGGCCCGCTGCCGGGCACGGACCAGTTCTGGCCAACGAGGTATCCTCGCAGAAAAAGCCGCTGCCGCCGCCGCGCGAAAGCGGCGCCGGGGAGGATGCTGCTACCCGACTCCCCCTACGCGGAGCGGCTGCAACACGCTCGGGCCAGCCTCTGCGCGGCTCCTGCCAGCCTGCGCGGGTTGGTGCGCGCCGCCGTCTGTCGCTGGGCTCCTCCCCTTCGCCGCGCTGCCCTCCTCCTCCGCCCGTCCCGCGCCCGCCCTCCTTACAGAGTCGGGCTCTAGCCGCCGCCGCCTTGGGGGCAGGAGATGCGGGACTCGATTCACCGGGACGCAGCTCAGGCCGCCATCCACAAGGCAGAGGCTGTAGCAATCCGTGCGCATAGAGCCTGGGCGCGAACGCGGGGTTCAGAGCTATCGGGCGTCGGGGGCTCTGAGAAACTTGCGAGTCTCCTTGCCGCCGCCGGGCTCAGCCGCACATTTTTGCTCTCAGAAAGAGTTGGTGATAAAGTTTGAGCAGAAATCCCCCAGCGGCCTCCCACTCTGTTCTTCCCCTTGGCGTCGGCACCGCCCGGCCCCTCCGGGAACTGGGGACGCACCCGCTCCCGGGAGCGCTCCGAGGACGCCGAGCGCCGCTTGCAGGCTTTCTGCTCCCGGCTCACACTTTCCAGCTGGTCTGCGGTTTCTCTCTCACCGAGGAAGTAATAAATCTTTCTGACCTCGGGGTCAAAGAAGACGCATCAGTTTTTGGGAGGAGTGTGCAGACCTCCCGCTTTATTCCACCTACGGATATGGCCGCTTGGGTTTACTACGCCCCCAGAAGATGCTCTCCCGACCTCCGCTCCGCGGTGACGCTTCCAGGGTGACTGACGTCCTTGGGAACTGGAGTGGTGGAGGGTCGGGGAGTAGAGCCTGTTTCATGTTTTAGTTTACAGTAAAATACTTGTCTTGCTTCTTGCTTTTACAAATGAGCTCAGATGATTCGACTAAAGGAAACACGGTCGTTGGAAGTAAAAGTCATTTTGAGTTGTTTATTTTTTAAAAAGATAAAAAATCGAGAGAGAGAGAGAGAGACTAAGCCATACCCTCAATTGCATCCGTAAAATGGGGACACTTATAATAGCCTCCAGTAATTCAGCGGTGATTGGGTGTTAGATGCCCAGATGATTGAACTCTGCTGGAGGCCTTGCCTGAGTTGCATGGAAATCACTAGGAGTCCTGAAGCTCAAGGGCTGCGGGTAAACAGAGCGCTGATCTGCTGGAGGTGTTCTGTTACTTCCTGCCCCACGAAGTTTTTGGAAGTTTGACAGTTAACTGCAAAATTATATTTGTACTGTTTGGGGTAGCCTCTCTCAGCCAAAGGATCCTTCTAAATTTAAGATGTTGCTGTTTGCGCCATTGGTCTTCAGTGAATTTTATTGAATCTTATGAGTGCAAGGACTCCAGAAAAGTGACTTTACGTGGGTTTTCAGGATAGGAGAATGTTCAAAGAACTTGACTTACCCCCGTTTTCCAGAAAAATCCATAATGCCGTGAGTAAGATCAAATAATTTTTCCCCCTGTGGTTCTGATCAAGTGTAAGGATAAGGTGTTTCTAAGACATAGTAGAGTTTTATGTGCAGCTTTTTCAGGCAGCAGGCATCACCTCTAGGAATGGGTCAGGACAGATGTTTTTAATCCCTGTTTACAGAGGAAGGTGGTAGAGTTTAACTGTGTGACTTCCCATTTCTCCATTTCTGGACCCACTTCCCTCCCGTCCCCTGCTGTCTCAAAAGTCCCAGTCCCTTCCTCCCTCTGCCTTTTCCCGATAAAAAAAAAAAAATAAGTTATACTCGCTCACTGAAAGCCTGATTGAAGAGAGAGGGAATTCTGGAGGAAAGAAAATCTCAATCTTAATATTCAGCATGATTCCAAGAAAAATAATTTCTAATATTTTTAATTTAATCTCAGGCTCTGTGGTTATGCAGAAAGCATCATGAATTGCAGTTATTTGATGTAAGACCCCCTTTTAAACAATTGTTTGAATAGAAACAATTTTGTTGTAATTTTCTAACACTTCACTAGAGTTGGCAAAATAGTAAATCCATTTGCCATACGCCCCCACAGTCAGTGCTCAGCTGGCATAAATTTACAAGTTCCGGCATCTCCACCCTCTCCTTGCTGGCAAATATTTTACCATTTTGCATGGTGTCATGATTAATTCCAAACTTTGTTACAAGTCAGGACATCCAAAGACTTGCTAATAATGCCTTTCTTCCCACATTTGTTCAGAAACTCTTTTCATTTGAATCGACTTATATATACTTACAGCATGGTAATGACCCATACATATAAGTCACCTAATAATTTCATTGGCAGAGGAGCCAGTCATGCCACAGGCTGTTCTTAACTTCAGCTCACTGTTAGTTCATTGCAATTGAGAGTCTTTTCCAGAATGCTCCTTCAGTACCTCTCCTTGGGTGCCTGTGATGGGGAAAGGGAACGCTGTTGGAAGTTGGCTGGGACCTTTGCCTAATCCTGGACAAATAGGGGCCTGACATTCCCGGGTGCTGTAGGCCTAGTACTCAGCCTGTGGCAGCGAAATCTTCCAAGAGCTTCCTCCATAATCAGGATTGGGGAAAAAAATATAAGTCAAGGTTATCTGGACAATTCCCAGCCAAGCTTGTTGGTGTCACTGGGGGCCTGCCAGATTCACCCCTGGACACCAAGATAGCCTGACTCACTCATATTTTCAACAAATATGCATTTTCAGTGGAACTTAAACACACAGAATTAGATTCATCATAATCCTTGATTTAAAACACACCATCATTAGTCCAAGGGTGGCCCTTTTCTATTTCATATGATTTTAAATAAAATAATGAATACTCATGGGCCCTTTACAGAGCCTAAAAACCTCCAGAGATAACCACTCTACTTAATTTACTTTAAAATTTTTAATGAGATGTTTTAAGTCCCAAAGGAAAAAAAAAAACTTGCCTAAATTGTCAAACAAAGAAATAGCCTATACAGTCTTATGATTATAAGGAAATGAAGCAGTCATTTAAAATCTTTCCGTAAGAAAACCAACAGGCCCAGAGGGCTTTATCAAGCTTTCTACCAGATTTTCAAGGGTTAAATAATTTCTATCTTATACAGATTCTTCCAGAGAACAGAAGAGGAATGAATACTTACCCCAACTCATTCATTTTTTTTTTTTAAATGTTTTATTTATTTCTAGGAGAGAGAGAGAGAGAGAGACAGCGTGAGCAGGGGAGGGTCAGAGAGAGAGGGAGTCACAGACTGAAACAGGCTCCAGGCTCCGAGCTGGCAGTCAGCACAGAGCCCGACACGGGGCTCGAACCCACGGACCGCGAGATCATGACCCAAGCGAAAGTCGGAAGCTTAACCGACTAAGCCACCCAGGCGCCCCTACCCCAACTCATTCTAAGGGGCTAATAACTACAGGAGGATTTCAGAAAAGGAAATAGGTCCTTTTCATTGATTAATATACACATAAAACTCTTAAATAAATAATAGCAAAACAAATCTAATTGAGTGTGGGAATAGAGACAGAAGACTGGCAACAAAGTCTTATTAGAGTTTCTTTACCCAGTTTTTCCTACCATACATTAGGGACAAGCTAGCTGGACAAGGAGATGTCCCCCTGCCACAACTAGTCCACCAGCCGTTTCTCTGCTGCCTGTATCGGGCATTCTCCTGGGATCGGCCTGCCCTTCCATTCTCCCTCCCTTTGGGCACAGTGTCTGAACCACCCCACCCCACTGAGTGTGGCTTTGATGGGGACTTTAGCCAAAGTACTCCTCTTCTCCTCCCAAGAAGCATATATGTGACCCAGATCTTGCAAGTTAAATACTCTCTTCATGAAAGTTCCATTCGTTCAATCTATATGTATTGAACTCCTATGTGCCAGACAGTCTGAATCTTCATTAGACAGACTGAAAAGTAGAAAACAGTTGCAGCCCCCTCCTCCCATCTGTGGGGCCCTAAAGAGATGTTCCATTACCCTTTCAGAGGGGCCCTGTCTTTAAGCCCATTAACCTGGGGGATTTATTTTTTAGATCCTGTGAGCTATTCCAAATGCATCCACCAATTCTGACTCCTCTCCATTAAGTTTGTCAAAGTCCGTTTTTGTTACAACCAAAAATTCCTAATCTATATGGTAGTTTACTGCCTAATTACAGCTTTGGCTTCATTCATGCTTTATCTTTATGCCTTATTCTCCACCTGCCCTTAAAGCAGTGCTTTCTCTTCTGAGTTCCCACGTTTACATTCCAGTATCTAGTCAGGTAGTGGACATAAGGAACTCTGTCCAGTCCAGCCCCCACATCAGCATCAATGACCTCACCACTCACCTTACCCTGGCCTTATTTATCACCAACACTGGCTGGGCTACTCACTTGTAACTCCTGGCCCCCTTAGCCACACAGCCAGGACTGCTTTCTCACTTAACTAGCATACCTTTTTAGTCAGGTTTACTCCCAGAAACCACATCTCGTCATCAGTTATTCCCAGGACCTGCTAGGCTCTTTGATTGTTATTTCATTATATTCCCCTATAAAAAAAAAAAGATAGTAGAGATGTGAGATGGCCCACAAAGATAAATACAAGAAAATTGATCAAGTGGAAAATAACATGAAACCAAGGGTGTGCTTCTATATAGCCATTCATTCCATGAGGTCCTATTCATTTACTAGAGGTGAGCCCCCTCACCAAAAAAAAAAAAAAAAAAATTGGTTCTGAGCTCTCCAGTAGCCAGTATAAAGAAGGAGAATTCCTCAGGAGATCAACAACTTCACCTGACACAGGAAAAATTTTTATCTTCCTTCTGTTGTAAGCCTCATTTATGTGATTTCCTTGTTTACTACTCTTTTCCCAATACTAGCACAGTATTTGGCATATGTGTTCAATAAATATTTATTGGGCAATTTACTGTGGGCCCTTATAAAAGAATTTCACAGTATAGAAAGTAGACCAAGTCCTTAAATGTGTCTCTGTAATCTACAATAGAAACAACTCTAGAGTTGGGGCAGAAAGTGCTGGTCCTTATAAGACCAATCAATGCAATCCAATGGCATAATCTCAGTGCTCAGTTCACTAACGGCAATTTCGTGTGGGTACATCCACCTCTCTGATGGTCTAGCCTGCTGGCTCATCTCAGCATGCTGAATGAAGCTCTTTATCGTGCTGAAACATGTAAGGATGAATAACTTCTAGGACAAGGCCTCTTGGAGAAACTATTACCTCAAAACAGAAGACCCAGCTTCTGTCATCTCTTTCCACATCTCCATGCCAAACATCACCCAGTGACAGTAAAAGCTGTGGCTTCTGCTATCCTCAACTAGACAGTGGTCTTGAAGTGCTTTGAAAATCATTTCATTTCCCTGGCTTTCTCCCTCAGTTTGTCAGGACTCATGAGTTATGAAGACACTCAACAGGGTGGAAGCTGAGAGCGTGCAGAGAGTGCTTTGCTCTGATTATTGCCCCTCATCCCCTGTGTGGAGCTCCAGTTCACAGGAATGTCTCCTTGGAGTAAGCCTGTTCTCTCCACAGAGTCTGTCCCCTGACATGTGATCAGAGGCCAGACCTCCCTATATTTGCTGAGAGGTGACCATGCCCCCCCCCGTGGACCATCGGGACCCATCTCGGCCCCGCCACCCATCCTTATCAGTCAGGAGAGATGACTCTCAGAGTATGTTGAAATACATTTGAAAAGAAGAGAAGCTTTGACACTCAAGTTACAGCCCTGATCAGAAATGCTTTAAAAATAATCAACCAGTCACCCAAATCAACAGTCATGAGGATGAAGAGATAACATCACATTAGCAGAAACTCCATGGGACATCCACATGCCTCTGCACTAATAGAATTCTGTTTAAAACAAATAAAGGGATGTCTGCTGTGACACCCTCATGCCTTCAATGTGACTTCTACCTTGGGTACCACAGTATCTGATAAAAGGCTGTCAACTGGAAAACCGTCTCTTTATTAATAGAAAGAATTAAGTTCTCTGAGATTTAAAAACAGATAGTGGCCCATGTACAGAATTTGGAATCAGCCATGGATTTAATTCCCTACAAGTTTACTTACAAGTTCAATGTTCTTAGACAAGGTATGTGATCTCTTTGAGACTCAGTTTCCTGTCTGTAATATAGAATAATAATATCTGTCTCCACAGAATAGACAGAAAAGGCCAGGGAGAGTACAAAGGTAAAGCACACAGCATGGTGTGGAGCCCTTAGTAATTCCTGCCCCCAGCCCACATGAACGGCCTTTTTTCTTCAGGGAGGAAAGAAGCAAGTTGCAAGAACTTAGGATCCACAAGAAAGGAAGATGCCCTACCATTTTCTTTCCTCCTCTTTTGTTAGGGATATTTGGGGATTTGTTTTGGTGACAGCTTTTATTCAGGACGGGGAGGGTTCTGGTTGAGGTTTGCAGGATGCAGAAAGATAGGAAGAAGTGTTCAAATAGCAGAAAGGATGGAGCCCATCACAGCTCGAGTTGACCTGTGTGTCCTGATGGCCTTGATGTCCCCTGGGCCTTGCTACCCGAAGTGTGGTCAGTGGATCACACTGAGGTCACCGAGAGCTTGTTAGATGCAAAATCTCAGGGGCGCCTGGGCGGCTCAGTCGGTTGAGCGTCCGACTTCGGCTCAGGTCATGATCTCACCATTCGTGGGTTCGAGCCCCGCGTTGGGTTCTGTGNTAAGTGAAAGTCGGACGCTTAACCGACTAAGCCACCCAGGCGCCCCTGTTTTGTTTTGCTTTTAAAGGAGAGGAAGAGCAGCAAGTATTTTAAAAATGTTAAAGACAGACCAATCCCAGACTAAAATTAAAAATCATCCTTCATTCTTCTGAAAACTCTCAGGTACCTGGGTGGCTCAGTCAGTTGAGTGTCCAACTCCTGATTTCAGCTCAGGTCATGATACCAGGATCATGGGTCAAGCCCCACATCAGGCTCTGTGCTGAGTGTGGAGTCTGCTTAAGATTCTCTTTTTCCTCTGCCCTTCTCCCCACCCCCCCCCCAAATTAAAAAGAAAGAAAGAAAGAAAGAAAGAAAGAAAACTGTCTGGCATACCATGAATGCTAGGGTTCTAGTTAGCCTTTTAGAAACACTGTCCCAGAAATGAAGTTTCTTAAGACAAAAGACCATAATTTGTGGGAAGCATAACAACTGAAAGGCAGACATGTCACCACTTAAGAAATCAGTGTGAAGATTTTATGGTACTGTCATACCCATCTTTAAAACTGCTTTAAGACTTACCATGAGTGCTTCGCATATGGAGTACGCCAAGCACACTGAACAAATATTTGTTGAATGAATGAATGAAAGAATGTACAAACATCCTGGCTGTAAAATTGATTTTGCAGCTTTCCTCAGCTTAACTGCTCCATTAACCTTTAGTGGTTCAGTTCAGTGTCTCCCTAATACAATCCAAATTCTACCCTATGAATTTCTTCCCCCGTGTGATGAGTTCCAATTACACAATTCAAATAGACAGCACCCGGTTTGCATGTGATTTGATCGCGGTCAGAATGCTCATTAACGAAGGCTTTTCTGCTTGTGTGTTTGTTTATTTACTACACTTTCCATCTTGTGTGCCCGATCACCCTTCATCTATGTTAGGTCATGAACCACACAGTTTACTGGAGCCATGAGTTGGTTTTTATGTTTGAATTTTGGTTCAGGAGTGGGTGTCTAATATTAACACTTTAGTTGCCGGCTTCCCTGTTGCTAAGGGTTTATGATTATGTCTATGAACCTAAAGCGGCCTCACTCAACCTGTGGCTCTGGGTCCAACTCACTGAACAACTTCATCATGCTATTTCCTTATTAACCTAATGGTAAATATTCTAATTGCTGGCTCATGAGCACTGCAAAAGTGCTAGCCAATTCCATGCACCCAAAATCTGAGAAGTACTCTGAATGCTTCTGTAAACTACATACATCCACACAGTTTGCTCTTGCTGTTATGGCTTATCGGTAACAAAGAGTTGTGTTTTTTTTAATACCTACTTCACTTTTAAGTGTCTTGAGGCCTTCTTTTCAGGATAGCATATAATCAATCATTTTCAAACATGGGTACCACACATGCAGTTACAATGACAAGGGAAAACACATTTTGCTTGTCATAATACCTGGCATTTTTATCATCCAAAAGATTCATCTATTCAGCACATATGTTTTGAGCAGCTACAAGAGGCATGAGATAAACACTATATCCCCACCCAAATTAAATCGCAAAACTTAGAGATAGCATTTTTTCCATTCCAAATCTTGTTATGACCCACCTGTGGGAGTGTACATTAGTATCTCACCTTTTGCAGAATGATATATCTAAATCCAAATTTTAAATGTTCTACCCAGAAAGTACTGCTTCCTCTAATAACAGTGTGGTTATTGAGATCAACACCCCCACTAACTACAAAAGTTGGTGGATATAGAAGGTGGAGGGTCAAGAAAAAGCCAAAAAAAAAAAAAAAAAAAAAAAAAAAAAAAAAGCTCAGAGGAGAACAACTAAGAAGGTTTCCTCTTGAAGATATAAAATCTTGGTAGAAAGTTCTCATTATGAAGACAGTATGATATTGGTACAGGGACAGAAAAATAGACTGTGGACCAGAAGAGACCATCACAGATTCCATCACAGACTCATGCCTTTATGGACCCCGAGCTGTGACAAGTTGCTACTGCAAAAGGATGAGACAGAGACAGTCTTTCAGTAAATGATGCTTGGACAACTGAATGTTCACATGGGGGGAAAAATGACAATGGACAGACATCTACCTCATACTATATATAAAACTCAAGTCCAGCTCAATTACAAATCTGAATGTTAGAAGTAAGCACAATAAGAAATTCTTTTATAGATGATAATGTAGAAGAACAGCTGAATGATCTCAACAAGGGGGAAAAAATGTAACACAAAAGCCCTAACCAGGAAAGGAAAAAAAAAATGTATTTAACAACATTAAAAATAAGGGCTTTTGCTCATCAAAAAAGAACATAAAGAAAGTAAAAAACAGATGGAATGGGAAAAGATATGGCAACACACATTAGTGACAAAGGACTTCTAACCACATGACAAAGACTTCTAACAGATCAGTAAGAAAAAGTCAGGTAACCTAATAGAAAACAACTCCAGAAGATTTGATTTAGGCTCTTCACAAGGGAATAAAATGAAATTGCCAATATACAGGAAAAGATGCTCAATCTCATTAGTAATCAAGGAGATGAGATTAAAAACCACAATGAAATTGATCTCACAGTCTGAGTTCAAGTCCCGTGTCAGGCTCTGTGCTGACAGAATGAAGCGAGAACTGCTTTGAGATTCTGTGTCTCCCTCTCCCTCTGTCCCTCCCTGGCTCACGCTCTGTCTATCTCTGTCTCTCTCTGAAAAGTAAATAACATTTAAAAAAATTTTAAACCACAGTGAAATACTACTACACACCACCAAACTGGTAAAGATAATAAAAAATGTCAACTGTTTGTAAGGATGGGAACTCTCATTCACTGCAGTAAAAATCACCAATTACTGATATTATGAGGAAAAGGTTTTGGCATTGTCTACTAAATTTGAAAATGCTCATACCCTAAGACCCAGCAATTCTACTCATAGGGCATATTTGCTGAAGAATCTGTGGACATGGGTACCAGGAGACAGACTAGAGTCTTCAAAACAACAGTTTATAAAGTCCAAAACATAAAAATAGATAATAAAATTGATAAATAGATAAATAAATTGATAATAAATTACACTATATTATATACATAGGTGACAAGATTATATTTTTTAAAAATCAAGGAACTGCTTTCCCCAAAGGTCAGATGGGGTCACCTCTGCGGAGGAGAAGGCATTTGGAAGTGCTTTAGGGAGACTCGTGACATTACATTTCTTGACTTGGCTGCACGGGTATTCACCTTTTCCACATTAATTATAATGGGCATTTTATGGACTTTTCTTAGGTATGGTGTATTTTATAAGATAAAAGGAAATAAAAGGAGAATGAAGGAAGACAAAGCCAGGAAAGAACAAAGGAAGGAAGAAAGGAAAGTATGAGGGAGGGAGGGAGAAAATGATATCGGCGGCAGGAGGACACTCACTGACTGACATCTCACTTCAGAAATTCATGAAATAAAAATAATAAGGATGTGTCCAAAGTTTTACTTAAGGATGTTCATTATGACATTGTTTCTAATAGCAAATAAGGGAGAGTCTAAAAGTTCAAAAATGAGGAAAAGGAGGTGTATGTCCCCATGATATAGTATATCTGCATTCTCAAAGTCCATGCAACTGTTAACAAATAACGTTACAGAAGTATCTTCCTGCCATGGTGGATCATGGCATGTGGTAAATATGGAGATGCTCTGCCCAAATACCCATTTGGGAAGGACTTGCCACCCAGCTACAGGGAGTGTGGCTGGCCGACTTCCCCCAGCCGCCAGCGACTCCGGGGCTGGCCTTGGCAGCAGACAGCCACTGGAGCAGGGACAGACTGGTGACCCAGCGGTGTTCAGGCAGCCAAGCACGATGCCCACAATGCTGTAAGGAGTGGCAGCACAAGATGGAGGGAGTGCTGGTCCCTGAGTGACCAGGCAGAGCACAGCTAACCCCCCAAACCACCCACCCTCCATCTTCTTAAAGGCACTGTATTTTGAAGTGTATTTGTCACAGCAGTCTTGCCTTTTAGTTATCTACATTACAATCCAGGAGTTTCACATAAAAATTCAAATTTCTGGGGTCACCTGGGTGGCTCAGTCAGTTAAGGGTCCGACTGGCTCAAGTCATGATCTCACTGTTTGGTGAGATCGAGCCCCGTGTCAGGCTCTTTGCATGGACTGTGAGGAACCTGCTTAAGATTCTCTCTCTCTCTCTCTCTCTCTCTCTCTCTCTCTCTCTCT
>NW_027528873.1:5197279-5310631 GCF_008692635.1 Crocuta crocuta | reverse complement strand
CTCTCTCTCTCTCTCTCTCTCTCTCTCTCTCTCTCTCTCTCTCTCGCTTTGCCCCTCCCCCACTCACATTCCCTCTGTCTCTCAAAATAAATGAGCAATTTGAAAAGTTCAGATTCCTGTGGAAAAATCTGAATTTTAGCAACACCAGACCTGACTTTGGTCAGATGATCTTCTAGAGATCGGTGTTAGCTGCCCCCTCGCAGGAGCCATGAGATAGATAGCTCCCGAGTCCCCACCTGGCCCACTGTATTCTCTCATGGGATCTGACTGGCTTCTGAGGAATTTGCAACTCCAAAATTCAATGCACTTGGTTCAACCCATTCTCCTTATCCAAAGATTTCATTCATTCCCCACGGCCAACAAGATCTTGCCCAGCCTCTTCAGCCCAGCGTGGGAAGTGCTGTGCTCGTACCCTACCTGGGACTTAACCCTCTGCTCCTGTACCCCTGGAGTCCACTTAAATGCCTTTGCTCAGGCCGGTCCCCCTGCCCCAAAACACCAGCCTCCTCTCTCCACTCAGGCAACAGCACCCCGTAAGCTCCTCAGAGCCCAGCAACCTTGTCGTCTCCTAAACTGCTAGGACACAAATTGTCTGTGCTTCTCAAACAATCACAGAATTTCAGAGCTGGAAAGAACCATGAAGAAAGGAGATAGGAATGTAAAGAGAGTGTTTGTTTGAAATGACAAACCAGGTCATGGGGGATTTCTGGAGGGAAAAGCGTAGGCTCTCCAAGGCCGAGGTCTTCTCACTCCATCTCATTCATTAACTTCTCCAAGCCAGACTTTTAGAACTATTTCTTACCACAACACACAGTAGGAACCCAATTTTACATTATAACCATGTACACACTCATACACAATTCACAAAACAGGAGATGTAACTTATACTCTCTAGTCTGTTCTATTTTCTTTATGCTGTTCTTAAACTCTGATTTCACAAAGATTTTCATAACCCATTAATGGTTTACAACCCGCAGTCTGAAAAGTAGTCTGCTCTGTGATTCCTCCCTGTCTGGCCCACTGGCAAGGAGCTCTGCTTGTCTCCAGTCCTGGGTCAGCCACTTAAGGAGCTCTGAGGCCTTAGGCAAATTACTCAAACACTTGGGCCTCAGTTTTCTCATCTGTAATATGGGAGAATAATGTTTACTTTACTATATTGTCATAAGGATTCAAGACAATTATTGAGGGATTTTGTATAATGCCTGATACAGAGCCAGTAGTCAATAGTGATGTTGATGTCAGGTTTTTTTTTTTTTTACATCTTTGTGTCATGATCTACAACTGCATGAGACTTTCTTTAGAATGCAATGGCACCCAGAAGCTGCTGTGCACCTTCTAGGATCTTAGTATGTGCACCAATGACATAGTGTCCTGTCACCTTCTGGATTCCCACCTTGAAGACCTGACCTCGGGATCAGCTGACAGAGTCCCAATGGGAACCGGGGGTGAGGATGTGTGGGAAAAGGGAAGGATAGAAATGGCAGAGTCTTCCCTCCTCTGAAACCTGTGAGCACCGACCATCCCATTCTCCTAAGCACAGATTCAGAGGCTATCAGAACTACAGTCTTCGAGGCGATCAGAACAAAATTCTTAATGTGGGGTCCAAAGGGAACATTACCAGGCAGCAGCAGGAAGCTTGGATTCGAACAGTGGTACTTAATTTGGGGAGGGCCAATTTTTTGGAAGGCAGATTTTAAAAATTACACATACAGGCTCACACCAACATGCATACACACACACACACACACACACACACACACACACACTGAATTGGCTGGTGAGAGCAATAGTAAAATATGGCACGACAGCCTCATTTTACAGATGAGGAAGCTGAAGTCCACAGAGTGATGGGCTGAAGGTCACAAGTTAATCCCGGTCTGGGCCAGGAACAGAGTTCTTGTCTCAGCCAATGCCTTTCTCCCTATGCACCTGCCAGCTGAGTACATTCCAAAACCTGCCCCTGGATGCCCATTCTGCCTCACTTTCCCTGGATACAATCCGGTCACATATTGGTTTTGGAAAGCTATGGGCACTTAACCTTCTGCTCCTATTTTATAAGAACCAAGGTTGTTTTTTTTTTTTAATAATTTTTGTTTTTTTAAAAATCAGGTAACACTGATTACCTGTGATGCTGGAAGTATATGGCCATTCCACTGGCCTTGGCCTCTGCATTAGCAGTTCTAAACCATCAACAGCAAAAATGTCTCCATGGGCCATCTCTTCTGAAGGCACTACGATGGCCATGTAAAAAGTGTCTCTCTTCCCATTGTCACGTTTGCCGCATCTGATTCTGGAAATCAGAAAATAACCACTGAACCATTTAAATACTGTTAAATCACTGATTGATGGGAAACCAAGTAATTTCATTGGGAGCTTGCACTGCTGGCTCCTGACCCAGCCAGGGGAAATGCAGAATGTTTAGGCAATAAAGTATGGGACTGTGCCCAATCCACTGTCTGCATAACGCAAGAATTTCCCGTAGACAGGAGCTTGAACGACAGCTCAGGCTCTAAGTTTCTAAGCCTTTGTCAGTTTAAGTTAGTACTTTAATGCAATTTTAATAGGTAGTGGTTTTATTTTGTATCTAATGAAATCAACGGAGCGTGAAAATAGACATCAGAATTTGGGAGATAATGAGTCTGTTAGCTCTGCTGCCAGCGTAGCTGAGCGAGGTACAGTACTTAAGGTACAAAGAATAGACTGCTTCAGAAGAGGCTTTTATTAGCTTCATTAGGGTGGTCATCAAATGAATGATTTCATAGCTGATCTAATTAACCAAAGAATGTGCAGGAGCTCATCTTCTTCCTGCTAATTGGGCATACAGACGCAAGGCATATTAGCTACCTCAGAAATCTAGCATACAGAAAACTTGATAGATTCTTTATGCATTCCACGTGAGGGGCTTTTAGAGCAGAATTTTGAACAACTCAAGATAAGAACTTTGCAGCTTCTGGCCCCTGGTGTTGCCTGGGCTGAGGACCCAGCACTATCTGATCTCCAGCTAGCAGGAAAGATGTCATCAGCAGACAGGAGTCTTAATGAATCCCTCACAAATGGCCTGGGACCGAGGGAGAGATTGCAGAGAAAAAGGCAGTGCCAGATAGTAGACCTAAGTGTAGGGTGCAGGTTTGCCTAAGGGAACCCTAGAGAAGTAACAGGTTCCGCCAGACACAAAGGGCTGTCCTGGAGCAAATCATGGGATTGCAGAAAAGAAAGGCACAGAGGATACAGAGCCACCACCATGAGCTGGCCACACTGAAGCGCTCCACCCAAGGATGAGACCTCCTGATGCAGGCAAATGTGCGTGTCCCACACCACTTGTCAACTTGACTTGGCAACCTACCTACACGGTGGGCGTTTCAACATGTCCGACCCACTTAGACAAAAGCGCCAGGCTCCTGCTCAGGGAAAACTCAGACCCACACACCTCCAAAAGAAATTCATGTCAGCTAGTGGGTGCTATGAAAAATGGTCAATTTGGGGAAAAAATGAAAAGATATTAATTAAAAATGCAATCATCAATATAAAAAGATAGAAGGAAGAGTGGGAAAGATTGAAGAATGAGCTGTTGATTTTAAAGGCAAAGTTAAACTCTCCCAGAATATATAGAGTAAAAAGACAAATAGAAAACATGACAAAGGAGTAGAGAGGGAGAATATATTCAGGCTGTTTGATTTACATCTAACAGTAATTCCAGTAAGAGTGTATGCTCATAGCTGAAGAGAAGAATAATCAAAATTATATTAAGAGAAGATGCCCCTGGGGCATCATTCGGTGTGGCTCATTCGGTTAAGCGTCTGACTTCAGCTCAGGTCATGATCTTATGGTTCATGAGTTCAACCCCGCATCGGGCTCTGTGCTGACAGCTCAGAGACTGGAGCCTGCTTCAGATTCTGTGTCTTCCTCTCTCTCTGCCCCTCCCCAACTCATGCACTGTCTGTCTGTCTCTCTCTCTGTCTCTCAAAATGTTTAATAAACATTAAAAAAAAAGAAGATGCCCCTAAACTAAAAAAAAACCATGACTTTTCAGACCAAAAGGGCTCACCAAGTTCCAAACAAGATTAAAGAAAATGATCCTCATCAAGACACATTCTGCTAACATTTCCTGACCCCAAGGATAAACAAAAAAAATGTTTCCAGGGAAAAAAAATTAGTTTACCAAAAATGGAACAAGAATTAGACTTTTCTTAAGCAACATTGGATTCCAGAAGACAATTGTGCAAGATATTTAATAGTCTAATTAAAAATCAGTTTCCACCAAGAATTTTATGCCCTCACAAACTGAATCAAATATTAGAGTAAAAGAAAAAATATTTCCAATAAAAAAATATTTCCAAATAAGTACCAATTACCAAAAGATTTATCACACACATACCATATAGGAAAAAACTAAGGCAAGATTAGAGGAAGCAAAATAAATCTATATTAGGCAATAATGACCTCATAGAAGTGAAGGAAAGTGGGACAAACCACCAGGATGAGATGCTTGTAAAATTCTTCAATGCTAAACTATTAAATTAAACAAACAAACAAACAAACAAACAATAAATAAAGGACTACAGGGACACCTGGGTGACTCAGTTAAGTGACCAAATCTTGATTTCAGTTCAGGTCATGATCTCATGGTTTGTGAGTTTGAGCCACACCGATAATGCAGAACCTGGGGATTCCCTGTCTCCCTCTCTCTCTATCCCACCCCTGTTTGCATATTGTCTCTCTCTCTCTTAAAATAAACAAATAAACTTTAAAAAAAGGATTACATGTTCAACTATATGTCTCCAATCATAGTTGGCTCTACAATGACCAACACCTACCTACTGATATTATTATAAATGCCATTAATAGGTTTTCCGTTTTTAGAATTAACCTAAAGACAGGGCTCCTGTCCTAAAGGAGCCTTAGTTATGTAGATGGTCCAGACTCACAATGGTTCAACTTAGGACCTTTTGACTTTATGATGGTGTGAAAATGATACACTTTTCAGTAGAAACCACACTTCAGATTTTGAATTTGGATCTTCTCCCAGGGGAGCAATATGCAGTGCAGTCCTCTCTCGTGTCGCTGAGCAATCATTGTGTTCCCCGACAACCACCCTGTGTCTCACATTCAGATAGTATTCAATAAATTAATGAAACATTCAATACTTTATTATAAAATAGGCTATGTGTTAGATGATTTTGCCCAATGGTACGCTAATATAAGGGCTCTGAGCATGTTTAAGTTCGGCTAGGCTAAGCTAGGATATTTGGTAGATTAGGAGTCTCAAATGCATTTCCTACTTAATGGTATTTTCAATTTGCCATGGGTTTATCGGGATGTTAACCCCATCCTGAGTGGAGGATGATCTGTACTGGCATGAACAGAATGCAGTTGGTGTCAAACAGTGACATTATAACTATTACAAGCATACACTAGGATGTAGTGAAAGAGGTCAAGGAAAAACTAGAAAAGGTGGAAGGAAGAGTAAGTGGGTCATCTATAGGGATTCTCTCTGCTGATGTAAGCAACCCTAGAAGAATTAGGTAAAAGTATAGGCAGCAGGTAGCCAGTGTGGAGAGCAGGAGATGGACAGAAGCATGAGTGAGCTAAAGCCTTCTTTCCAGATGGCAGGAAGTTAAAAGAATCCATTTAAACATAATAAATCAAGAAATAGGGGGATGAGCATATTACATAAAGTGATGACAGTAAGTGCCAAAAGAATTTATGATAGAAATTATTGACGGTGGTGACCTCTGGGGATGGGCCCTGGTGGTTGAGGGAGATTTTTAATTCCATTTTTCTGCTCTTCACGCAGTTAATAAGAACATATTGAATTGAATAGCTTCCTGGCTTTCACCAGATTTCAAAATCCACCTATCTTTAAAGAATTTTATTTAGCTAAATGTTAAAGATATTTTTATTTTTTTTTCTCTTAAGAGAAAATGAGTGGCTATTTGTATGAGAACTCTAAACACACACACACACACAAATACACACTTTCAGACTAACTTAGTTCCAAAACTACTACTGTTTCTCCCAAATATTTTATGCCAATATTAAGGAAAAACATGTGTAATGTGTCATCCTCTTTCTCTCTTTCTGAATGGTAAGGTCTTTGAAAGCTTCACGATGGTGGTGATGATGATGATGATGATGTTGGTGATGATGACAATGGTGACAATGATGGTGATGATGACGACAACAACATATATATCTCCTTAAGGGTTTTGGATGAGAGAGCTGGAGACTAAGGAGAAGCCCTAAGGAAATCTCAAACCACCGTGACTTCTAGGATCTTAGCAAACAATATCAGAAGTCCCTTTTCCACATAACTTTTGCTAAAATCATTAGAAACTGTTTCTCTCTTCAAATCTCCCTTAAATCCCTGACATCTTTGTAAAACAGCAATAAAAATGTATTGTCTTGCTGTATTATAAGCAAAGTTCTTTCTGTCTCTGGTGTCAGACAATTTCAAGGCCTTTAAGATCTCAGCTCTGGAATGGAAGTTGTGGCCCCAAAGCTAAAGGCATATCCATTGCTCCCCACCCCACATTTATGGTATCAGAGGGTAGCTGCAACCAGAGCTGGGGAGAAAGTCATATGGTTCAGATCATATGGTACAGATCACAAAATCTCAGTAACTACTTTGATGGTTGGGTCTACATGTGGTGAAAGAACAATTTCAATGTTAGAACTGCTATTAGAGGGGCTTTTAAAAGTAAATATGATTTAAATGGATTAAAATACTTTAATCATTGTTATCTACTGATTACCTCGACTCAAAACAAATTCTTTCTAGTTTATAATCTAAGACCAGCTGGGCTCCTCCTAGATTGACTAGAACGCTCCAAGCCAACCGCTGGCCCACTGATAGTAAAATGCATGGTTTTTAAGCACACTCCATGTTTATACTTATTTTTCTTTTTCCATCATCCCTTCTCAGCTCCATCTACTTTCTTTTATGGGTATTGTTTTTTTTTAATATATCCTTGAAAAATACCTTAAATATGATGCATAACAAGTTGGGAAATTCAGATGAGGATGATGATGATGATACACACACACCAACAGGATGTTAAGGTGAGCCTGTTTCAGGCTCTGTTTTTGGTCAAAGCTCCGTATGGCCAAGAACAAATCAATAGGTGTCAAGTATTCCCACATGTCACACATTAGTACTATACCATCCATATAGACTCAGAAGAGGGGCTCTAAAATTGCAATTCTTGACTCCATAGTATCTAGAGGGTTTTAAGGGTTGAGGTGAAGAGGTTCTGGAGGAAAATCATTAGCAGAATGAGAACAGTTTCATCTCCCCTCTTCTACAGGGAGAAATGAAGGGAGAGTTTGTAGGGGACCAGGGACAGGAGGGGAGAATAAGTGGTTTTTTGTGAGTCCTCAGGACTCCTAGTCTTTCAACACATCAGTTCCACAAAGTCAGTCTGAATACTCAGATTTTAGATCACAGGGATCAATTCTTTACACAGTGTTAGTCCTGGATCCCTGTATGCCAGTCCACATGATTTCCATGAGAAACCTTATCACCAAAGTACATCAAAGCTTTTACTTGCTATTGGACCATAGAATTGTTCTAAACCTAGCAGAATGCTACTCCACCCGTATGCTTCAACTCTCCCTAAGGGTCTTTGGATTTTGTTTTCTTGATCTGAGAGCTCTCCAAGTTTCCTTTGTTTCACATTGGTCTGTGGAGGTAAGGTCGGGAGAGCTCCTTCCTATTTCTCATAAAATTTGCTGACAGAGGCCACTGCCCTGTGGCTGGCAGGTATGTGTTAAGTATGTGTACCTCTGGAAAGGAACTGGGTAGAGGAGAAAATGGAGCCCCAGAGAGATTGTGGGCCCAGGCAGCAGGGAAATCCCAAGATACGAATCTTAGCAAAGCCTGTGAAATATCCTGACCAGAGCATCAAGCCAGAAATCAGGTGAAGTGTCCTTGCCTGACTTCCCCAAAGTCTGAGAGGTTAAACAGCTCTGCTCCTTCATGAAATGTAGTAGCTAAATGTGGTGCTCTCACAGGCAACAGACCCACTTCACCTAATTGCTAAATGCTTCAAGATTAGGTCTTTCAACATCTCCTTAATGATAGGTTGTACTGAGTGTTCAATACATGTTAATAGATGTGGTAGGAAGAATGGATTGTGCAGTTTAAAGCAAGTGGTATGAAATTCTAGAAGATCAACGCACTCTGGGTTAAATGTCTTATTACAATTATGGAAGAACCAAGGAATTCAGATAATGGGTTCAAAATAAATTGTTCCTAGGTTTTCTGAGGTTATGGCTTTAGGACATTATCTTTTTTGATAATCAAAAACACAACAAATAAGATTTTTTCTTCAGTTGTTCAATTATTTAAATATTCAGCTCTGAGAATATGCCCGATAGCTAGAAAAATGAGAGATCAAAGCATCCCAGGGCTCCTTATTAATTCTCCCCACCAAACATTCCTAAATAACCCTATATAATACACTGCTGACAATAAGTATTTTGGTCGGAGAAATAAATACATTTAAATTTATGGTTTGGGGATAAGCTGGTTCTCAGCTTCTAAGCTTTTTACTGTTTCTCAGACTTTTCCCAAATACAGATGTTAAAGAAGGGCATTTCAGAAAGAATGTTTTAATTTTTTAAATTAAGTTAAATTAAATTAAATTTTAGAGATAGAGCGCATGAGCCAGGGAGAGGGACAGAGAGAGAGGGGATCTTAAGCAGGCTCCACACTCAGCACAGAGCCGGATGAGGGGCTTGATCCCACAGCCCTGGAATCATGACCTGAACTGAAATCAAGAATTGGACGCTCAACCGAGTCACCCAGGCGCCCCAGAAAGAATGTTTTAATGAGTTGTCAACTCGATAAAGAAATGAGCAAAAGATATGAACAGACACTTCACTGGCAATCAAATCCCTTTCCTACATTTGGAAACCTCCCCAGCATGACTCCATCCCCATAGAGAAGCCAAAAAGACTGACATGCATTCCCAGACTCTACATGAAGCATTCAGGCCTGTGATCTCATGCAGCTAAGAACCTTGACTCTTTCGGTACCAAATCAGGAATGTGGGGACATTGTGCTTGCATAAGGTGCCAGATTTCAAATGTGCCTCAGTTTCCCACCTAAAATATGGGGCTGCCAACACCAGCTTCTGTTTCCCTAAATTCTTAACAAGAAAAGCTTGCAAAATGCCGAATTTCTTAGGGATTGTTAAGTGACATGGACAAATACGTGTACGTGTTTTTGAACGAACATATTTTGCTGAAAGGAATGCAAATTTCAAAGCCAGAAGAGAAAAAATAAAGACTGTACAGATATGCAGTTCCATATCCAAATTCCAGTTCCTTGAGGCAATAAGTGGAAATCCAGCCTTACATGGTGGCCTGACTGGATCTCAGAATTTATGGAGCCACCTGGGAGAAGAGTTTCTTCACAAACCTAACAATGCCATCTAACGCTTTGAAAAGCATTCCACATAGCCATAATTCCACCTGTGTGTCACAGCTTCTGTGTTTCCCTGCTCTGTATCTTTTTCAAGCAACCAAGACAAATATAGGACCTTGGTCTCCTAAGAATTCATCTGTTTGAGCCTTTTTCTTCTCACCAGTGTAACCTCCAATCATAGCATCCAACAATGTAGAGGCTAGGGACACGGTAATCATGCCACAGAGAAAGAGCCCAGCAGGAGAAAAAGCAGCCAACACAAGAAAACCCTGCAAGTCAGAAGCCCATTCTTATAACAAAAGGTCATTTACAAGGGAAAAAGAAAAAAGAAAATTGAATGCAGAGCATCTGGTGAATATTCCTTCATTTAGACTTTCTTTTAATCCTGTAAAGTCGGGGTGCCACACCCTCTAGAGAATATCACACACTCTCCTTTGCAAACCCACCCAACAGCATTGAGTCCCCTCTCACTGTAAACATGCTGGAGAAGATGCACAAGAGTCAGCCCCTGGGCGGCCACCGTGGGAAAGAGCAGAGCCTCCAGGGACTCTGGGGCATCAGACTGGAACAAGCGGCTTGGGCGAGTTAACATTTTCCTACCGGTGTCAATGAATTGGAAAGTCAATTCTATTCCACTGAGCCTTTTCATCAGTTATGATACCCTGAACCCATCTTCTTTTCACACCTGCAGCTTTGAGAAAATTCTGTGAATCAGTCTGTCACCAGCCCACCCTTGGCATGTCTCCAACAGGCACAGATACAGCTGCAGCCAGCTGGCCTAAGGCAAACCCAGAGATTCCTTTTAGGGGAAGGTGTTACCAAGAGAATGTCAAAGTCTGGGCGCACATAAGGGAGACATGCAACCTTCTGCTATCTCTGCGGAACCAGATGCCGCTTACATGGTCCCCGGAGGGCAGGGAGAGGATGACTGCTCTCCATCCAGCTCTTGAGGCTGAGTTCCTTCATCCTTTCCTCCTCCGGAGGGCGTGCCCAAATACAAAGGAGCTCACAAAGACCAGCTCACAAAGACTAGACTCTGCAGCAAATGACCCGTCAGATATGGGTACCGCAGGTTAGGTTCAGGACTGTTCAGAGGGGCTGGGATGCTCCACCCAGCTCCCAGGGTAGGGAACATTGGGCACCCCAGGTTTGCCCTCTGGCCCATCATGCTCCTCACCCAAGACACTCAGAGATGGGCATTTCCTTTGCACGGTTCCAAAATGTATGTACTTTGAGCTTCAGCCTCTGCAAGTTCAAGTGCTTCAGCCCTCCCTAGCCCCGGCTGTAGGGAAGTGGAAGACAGTGGTGCAGATCTGGACTCAACCTTAGTGCCCAACAGGTCCCTGTAATATCCATTCTACACAGTGTATCCACAACCCGTTTTACTGGCCACAGCACAAAGAACCACCTCTTTAGGGTGTTTAAACAATTTGTTAGCACTTTTCAATATTATTGCTAGATGAGATAAAGCTTTATTCCCATCTCTAGCTGCCCTTTCCAATTCTAATATTCTCATATTCTGTGCATCCCAAGAGGCCCTTTCCCTGACAAAGATATTTACCTTAGATATGTGTGACTTCCAGGAGTCTAAACTATGATCATAAAGCATTTGTTAACACAGTGACTGTTAGCTTCCTCAAAACAGAACTCACATCATTAATAACTCTTTTAGGATATCCATCTTTGCCAAGCTTTCTTTTATCCCCCAATGTAAGGAGGACTTATTATAGACTATATGTTGGATCCACCAAGGGACCACAGAAATGAGGCCTGTGTGGCATTTTATTAGCCCAAGAGACTATAGTCATGATGGAGAGGGAGAAAAAGCAAGTTAATACCCCCAAGAGACTTGTAATGATCCAAAGCATTTCCGCCAAGCTGAAACGGGAGGAAGAAGCCTCTGCCTGGGCAAGGAAAACGTCAGGCCCCGGGGTCTTCTCTTGTAGGGCTCACTTCTGCCCTCGAGAGGCCAGAAGGCGTACACTCTTCAGGAAAACAACTCTGAGAGGTCTCCTGTGGATTCAGTTCTCAGACTTGAGCACCTATCAGAATCACCTGGAGGACTGGATGAAGCACAGATTGCTGGGCCCCACCAGAATTTCTGGCCATGCTGACGTTCATGATGAAGGGGGTGGGGCGGTCAAGAATCTGCATTTCTAACCAGTTTCCAGAGCTGCTGCTGCTGGTGTGGGGACCACACTCCAGGGTCATTGGAGATCCAAGTTGGGTCACTGCTTTAGCACACTCCAAGGGAGCCAGTGAACACAGGCTCTCATGGATACCCCAATCTAGCTGCTCTTCAGGCCCCTAGCTTTCACTGCGACTCCTCTCCTAAGGGGTCCAGACTTCCCTGGACCCGCCCCAGGGCAGTTCCCTTCGATTTCAGGGCCAAGTGCTACCCATGAGGCAACTCCCTCAGCAGGAGGACAAGTTTTCCCCCTGGAAGAAGCAACTACGTAATTTGTGGGGCCTAATGGAAAATGGAAATTCGGGGCTTTTTGTTTAAATAGTATTAAGACTTAGTAACAATAGTATTGAAACACTGACAAGAGACCATTAAACTCCACATGTGCCTTTCTTTCCAAGGCTTGGTCTCTGGGCTCCCACAATTCAGACCAGAGAGTCATGACTCTTTCTCACCCCATCCTCCTGTCTTCATTATGTCTTCACACAAGAATCCATCCTTCCTCTACACCACACCCTGCCTCCTTGCCTCCACAGCTTCACTCTCAAAAAGAGGGTATTGGTATATTTTTGGAGGGAAATTTAAATACTTATCAAAATTATAAAGGAATCCTGGGGCACCTTGGTGGCTCAATCAGTTAAGCATCTGACTCTTGACTTCTCTTCAGGTCATTATCTCACAGTTTGTGGGTTCGAGCCCTAGATGAGGCTCTGCATTGACAGTGTGGAGTCTGCTTGGAATTCTGTCTTCCTCCCTCCCTTTACCCCTCCTTCATTTGTGCTGTCTTTCAAAAATAAACTTTAAAAAAATCATAAAAGATTCCTACTCTTTAATATGCCAATTCCACTCCCAGGAATTTATTTGTCCTCAGCAGATAGACTCTTTAAAGTGCTCTTACAGCACTCAAACGATGTTCACTGATACGGTATTTGTATGTAGAAAAAAATGGAAACAACTTAATGTCTATCAATAATAGTTACAGAATAAGGAGTATTTATAGGTAATGAACAGGAAGTATATTCAAGATATAGCAAGTATAAAAAGCAAGTTGAAAGTGTGTGTGTGTGTGTGTGTGCGTGTGTGTGTGTTAGGGCATGAACAGAAAAACAACCAGGTCATCTAAAGTTGTTAGCCATTACCACTGGGAATTTTCACTTTATAGTATATACACTCCAAATTTTAAAATGTTTTATTATTTCTTTTATTATTTCTAAGTATATGTAGAATAAAATATGCTTAAGACTTCCCCAAAACTGTTCTCAGCCAGAAACTTTGACTACCGGCGAGGACAGCTCTCTCTCCCCTAGTTCCTGCCCTTCCAGCCTGTCCCTCCTGCACTGTGACGTGGTCCATCCCTGTAACTCTCCATGCCTGTTGCCACGTAGCCTCTCAGGTATCTGATCAAAGTGAGACCACAACTGAATCTGCTTATCTAAATATATTCAGTCCTCCCCAGAATGGGTTCCTGTGAAAACCTAATAAAAATATGGAAAAGAGAAGCATTTATAAAACATCTTTAGATCTATTGCCTTACTTTGCTTCCACTCTGATGTAACAGATTCTTATTTCTTTTTATTTCCAAGTTGAATTTGCATCTTGACGAACAGCCTCCAGCCTCCCCACTTCCTGAGGCTCTAAACCATCCTCTTCCTCACTCCCAGTCTTGAACAATAATCAGTTTAGTTGAGATACTAGGGTAAGTAGTGCTAACAACCAACTCCCAAGTTTGGTGGCTTAACACAGAGGTTTATTTTTCACTCCACTCAGTGTGGATTTTCCAGTGGCAGATGGCATTCTGGTTCATCCTAGAGGGTCCCAGATGCCACCACCTTCTGGCTCTGCCCTCCTTTGTGCCCCAGTGCAGGGAAGGGGATAGAGCATAAAGAATACAAGGGAGATTTTATGGACCAGGTCTGGAAGGGAAGAGTAAAGATCATATTCCTCTGGTCACATTCCATTGGCCAGCATGAGCAATGCAGCAGACAGAAGAATGGCTCCCAAAAGATGTCCCTACAGCTTGTATATATGTTCCTAGCCAAAAAGGACTTTGCAGATGTCATTAAGAATCCTGAGATGAGGAGATTGTCCTGGATTATATGGGTGAGACCAATACAATCCCAGTGTCCTAATAAGAGCAAGGCAGAGGGTCAAAGTTGGAAAAAGGGACTGCGAGGATGTAAGCAGCTTGGAGTGATGTCCTTGAAGACTGAGGGAGGAGTCCAAGCCAAGGAACACAGGTGGCTGGAAAAGTCAAGTAAATGAATTCTCCCCAGAAGCCCCCAGATGGAACAAAGCCCTGCCAACACCATTCTGACCTCCCAAATGACAAAAGAATAAGTATGGTGTGTTTTAAACCACTAAGTTTGTGGCAATTTGTTATAGCGGCAATGGGACAAATACAAGTGTGCTGTGTGCAAAGGAGGAAAAGGTGACAGAATCCTTGTCGTTGGTGGGTGAATCCATCCTGCGCTTTCTGCTGCTGCCACCTCTGTCTAAGTTCCTGAGGTCTTTCTTCACCAGACCTGTGTGGTTTTGGCTGCCTTCCCACTGGTTTTACCTCATGCCAACCTCTCCTACGCAGTCGCCAGAGTGGTTCTCTTGAATTATAGGTCAGATGGCATCACTCCCTTGCTCAAAAACCCCTGTAATTTCTAAAGAAGAAAATCTAAATTTCCCAGCCCAGCCCTCCAAGTCCTCTGTAATGTGGCTCCTACTTGCCTTTCCATCTTTCCCCTCACAAGGTCTTCTCTCCTGGAAGCGGGAAGTACTGATAAGTGCCCACGAGCAGATATAAGAGATGGCAGTGAAAGAGGCCTGGTTAGCTGGGGTTTATCCACTTCCTCACCTTCAGCTTCCACCTCCTGTCAAGAGAAAGCCAGGGCAGGACCTTCCAGATGTTGAGGAGGTGGGAGTTGAGAAAATATGTCTCACATACCAATACATACAACCCAAAGGAGCTTGTTGGAAGGCCACATAACGAAAAGGGCAAGCCCTAAACAAACTTTCATTGATACTCACTTGGATACCTGAATATATTGAAGCCAAATTCCTCAACATGTGAGGCTGGACAGTCATCCCTGCAATCAAGCCATGTTCTTTGAAGCTCTTGGTGTGAAAAACCACCACAATGCTCTTGATGAGGGCACGCCAGAGATGGCCAACAAGAAGATTAAAGAGCTTTTAAAGATTCCTCATGCTTGGAGGTGAACAGTTTGTGAGCCTAATGAAGACAAAGCTGAGGTAAGACTAAAGGGGAGGCACTGTCACCTTCCACCCTGATCCTTCCCCAGATAATGCCCCAAATTCTGGGTTCGGCCCTAAGTTCTGTGCCCCTGTTCTCTAACCCTGTTGTTTCTAAATGAAAAGGGACTGCATGTCAGTCAATCATGTAATATCACAGACTTGTAGAATTCCAAATATATGTTTAACTAATTTGGGGAAAAAATTGGAAAAGGGGGAGGGTAGAGAGAAATCACCCATTAGGTTACTAACCAACTGCTATCATTTTGGTAATTCCATTTTAAACACTTTTATATGCATATTTTAACATAATGTCATAAATACAATTTTGCATCTGGCTGTATAGTCCTCCCAGGCATCATTTAATGGCTTCCTGATATTCCTTCCAGTAAATTCTCTGCAATCTACCTATTTTCCTATTTTTGGATGTTTGAGCTATGTCTAATTTTTTATAGTTTACAAATAAAGCTTTCATGAATGCATTCTCCATTTTTTTAATTATTTCCTTAGACCAAATTTACAAAAGTAGCATTTCTGGGTCAAAGTGTATGAAAATATTTCGGGAGTGATACATTTGATCAAACTGCACTTTGAAAAGTTGTACCAACTGAAAGTGCAGCAAGTAAAGAAAAAGAATATCAGTTGTCAAAATATATTTTTATCTCATATAAATATTTAAAAATCATTCCAAATATATTTTTGCTACTTTAATAAGCAAACAAACAAACAAACAAAACAAAACAGCATTTCGGAGTTGAAAGGAAACTCAGATTTAGCCCAGTGGTTCTCAAACTTGGCTGCCCATTAGAATTAACTGAGGAGTCTTAACAATATGAATTCCAATAAAGCTTGAGCAATATTTTAAGTCTCGAGTAAATAATGTACAAGGTGAACCTGGAGAACTTGTCATCTTCAGAAAACAAGGTAGCTTTCCAAGACCAATGTCATGTGTCCAAAGAACTCAAGGGACAACCTGAAGAAGCTCCCACTGGCCAAAAAGAGGAATTCTAAGAGTAAGAATTGCAATGGACCAGAACACATCAAATATGTTAAAAGTCCATGATGCTGAGGAGAAACCAAGATTGTGGAACAGTATAGAAGTCTTTTTTCCATCTTGCACATATGAAATGCAGCCAGATCAACACTGAACCATCCTCCACACCTAGAAAACTGATTTGAGGACTAACACAATAATCTGCACAACCTGAACCACAGAACTCAGCAGGTACGCTATGCGGAGTAGTGAGTTGGGGGACAGAGAAGTCGCGGAGGGCAGGGAGCTGTTTTTGCTTGCAGAGAGTGGGGGGAAGGGGGGATGGAATACGGGAAAATCACCCCTGACAAAAGCAGCTGGAGAGTGGAAAAGTGGAAACAGCCCGAGGGACTGAAATAAAAAGGGAGAAAGGAGAGGGTTTAAATTCCATTAAGACTATAAACAGGGGAAGCACAGCTCCATACCTGGCAGTGCTCTGGTGGGAAGGGCCAATCCCCAGGAGCAGAGTGGGTCCCCGGACGTCCTTGGGCCATGCGTGATTTTGTTGTGCCCAAATCGCGAGTCCCAGAGACCTCCAAGGAGCCAGCACCGATGCAAATACAAAAGGGTCTTTATTACAAGCTCGAGCAGGGGCTCACCCACCTACCGGTGTCGTGGCAGCAAGGTGAAGCAAAGAACAATAGCAAACAGGGTTTTTAAGGAGTAAGGGATGGGGGTGTTACAGTACGTATAGATAGCATCATCATCTAAGCACCAATTACAATTGTACAGCTCCCATGGTAACAGCTTTGACAATTCAGGGGTCTGTGAGGTGTTCATTACTTTTGGTGGGACCCAATCATGACTTTTGAGAATCCTTTGAAAATGACCAATTATGAGGTGAGTTCAAAGGGCCCAACTGGGGGTCAGGCAAGCGGTGAGAAATTGGCTAGTTTGTAGAAAATAACTGCAGTTCCCAGCCTTGACTCAGACCATAGGAATGTTTTTTTGATTAGCTGATCTGAGGGCGGTCTAAGGATGGCTTTAGCCTTGAACAATCTGAGGCTTGACCTGGAACTGGGACTGGGGCTACGTGCAGCCCAAAGTTGCTCTTAATGGAGGACTTAATTTTAGGCTCTTCAATTTTCCTTAATCCCTGAAACGCTGCTGCTACATGATTGCGTAAAATTTTCCTGGGGTGGGCAGGCACCCAGCCGCAGTCTCTGGGCATCAGCAGCAGTACGGTCCTGCGAACCTTCCTGGGTTCCGCAGGCACTTGGCCATTGCTTGGTGAGACCCTCCCCCAGAGGATCTAAGCGGGTCAAAGCTGCAGTCCCTCAGAACTGAGGGGTCGGGAAATACAGCCACATGGGAGTAAAACTCAGGAGGGAGGTGCCGCCTGGCAACCTGACGGCTTGGTCACTGTAAAAGCGGGAAGTGGATAGAAGCCGGAGACAAAGGACAGGTGCGGGATTCCTGGCTGCAGAGAGCCTGGAGTTCTCTGGTGAGCTGGGTGACGCCATTTTCACCCCGCCCGCGCATGCGCATACACACCTACAGGTGCCACAACAATCTACCCCAGTAATCTAAGCAGCGCCATCTAGTGGAGAACGAAGCCATTACACTAAGCCCCACGCAACTGGGCCATCCTGGCTCTGCAGGGACACCACAAATCTCTGTTTATTTTACGGACTATAAAGTGCTTCGTAGTTTGACTTCCAGGGGGAAACAGTGTAATATCAATCGTATTTCAGTCTGCTGGTCCATCTATTTAATTTTCTATTTTTTCTTTTTTGTTTCTTTTCTTTTACTTGAACACAGAATTTTTTTTTCTACTAATTTTTTTACTTTTCTGTAAAATTTTCAAATTCTAGTCTACTTCCATCATTTCAATTTATTCTATTTCCTCATTTTCATTTTCTCAAATTTTCAAACGTTTCCCCTTTTTTCCCTTTTTCTCTAATCAATCATTTTTTAATTTTATGTTTTTTAAATTTATTTCTGAGTGAGAGAGAGAGACAGCATGAATAGGGGAGGGTCAGAAAGAAAGGGAGATACAGAATCTGAAACAGACTCCAGACTCTGAGCTAGCTGTCAGCACAGAGCCCGACATGGGGCTTGAACCCACGAACCTGAGATCATGATCTAAGCCTTAGTAGGACACTTAACCGACTGAGCCACCAAGGCACCCATAATTTTCAATAACCAGATCAAAATATTTATTTTTGGCTCTAGCATCATTTATTTGATTTTGTGTGTGGGTGTGTTGTTTTTAATTTTTTAATTTTAATTTTTATCCCCTTTTTTCTCTTATCAGTCAGACTCCTTTCAATAACCAGGCCAAAACTCTCCTAGGATCTAGCATCATTTATTTTATTTTTGTGTCTCTGTGTGTGTTATTTTTAATTTTTTAATTAAAACTTTTTACCTTATTAATTCCTTTTCTTCTTTCAAAATGATGAAACGAAGGAATTCACCAGAAAAGTAAGAGCAGGAATAAACGACACCCAGGGTCTTAACTAATGCAGATACAAACAAGATGTCTGAACCAGAATTTAGAATCACGATAATAAGAATATTAGCTAGGGTTGAAAATAGATTAGAGTCCCACTCTATGGAGATAAAAGAAGTAAAAGCTAGTAAGGATGAGAAAGAAAAAAAAAAAGCTATAACTGAGTTGCAATCTTGAATGGATGCCATGGCAGCAAGGATGAATGAGGCAGAGCAGCAAATCAGCAATATAGAGGACAAACTTACAGAGAATAATGAAGGAGAAAAAAGGAGAGTCTAAAGCAAAAGAGCACGATTTAAGAATAAGAGAAACAGTGACTCATTATAAAGAAATAATATCAGAATCATAGGGGTCGAGAATATGAAGAGGGAGAAAAAGGGGTAGAAGGGTTATGTGAGCAAATCATAGCAGAAAACTTTCCTAACCTGGGGAAAGACACAGATATCAAAATCCAGGAAGCACAGAGGACTCTCACAAGATTCAACAAAAACTGACCATCAAGGCATATCATAGTCAAATTCACAAAATGCTCAGGCAAGGAAAGAATCATGAAAGCAGCAAGGGAAAAAAAGTCCTTAACCTACAAAGGTAGACAGATCAGGTTTGCAGCAGACCTATCCGCAGAAACTTGGTTGGCCAGAAAGGAGTGGCAGGATATATTCAATGCTCTGAATTGGAAAAATATGCAATCAAGAATTCTTTATCCAGCAAGGCTGTCATTCAAAATAGGAGAGATAAGTAACAAAGTCTAGAAAGGACCAGAGACCACCACCAGAAACTCCAACTCTACCAGAAACATAACGGCAATAAACTCATTTTTCAGTACTCACTCTAAACATCAATGGACTAAATGCTCCAATCAAAAGACATAGGGTAACAGAATGGATAAGAAAACAAGATCCATCTATGTGCCGTTTACAAGAGACCCACTTTAGACCTAAAGACACCTTCAGATTGAAAGTATGGAGATGGAGAACCATTATGCTGATAGTCAACAAAAGCCAGAGTAGCCATACTTATATCGGACAATCTAGACTTTAAAATAAAGACTGTAACAAGACATGAAGAAGGGCATTATGTCATAATTAAGGGGTCTATCCACCAAGAAGACATAACAATTGTAAACATTTATGCTCCAAATGTGAGAGCCCCAAATAAATGAATCAACTAATCACAAACTCAAAGAAACTCATTGATAATAATACCATAATAGTAGGGGGCTTCAACACCCCACTTACAGCAATGGACAGATCATCTAAACAGGAAATCAACGCTAGGAAACAATGGCTTTGAATGACACACTGGACCAGATGGACTTAACAGATATATTCAGAACATTTCATCCTAATGCAGTGGCATATACATTCTCCAGGGCACATGGAACATTCTCCAGAATAGATCACATACTGGGACACAAATCAGCCCTCAACAAGTACAAAATGATTGAGATCATAACATGCATATTTTCAGACCACAATGCTATGAAACTCAAAATCAACCACTAGAAAAAATTTGGGAAGATAACAAATACTTGTAGACTAAAGAACATCCTCCTAAAGAATGAATGGGCTAACCAAGAAGTTAAAGAGGAAATTTAAAAGTACCTGGAAGCAAATGAAAATGATAACACCACAGCCCAAAACCTCTGGGACACAGCAAAGGCAGTCATAAGAAGGAAGTATATAGTAACCCAGGCCTTCCTAAAGAAGGAAGAAAGGTCTCAGATACACAACCTAACCTTACACCTCAAAGAGCTGGAAAAAGAACAGCAAATAAAATCCAAATCCAGCAGAAGACAGGAAATAATAAAGATCAGAGCAGAAATCAATGCTATCAAAACCAAAAAATAGGAGAACAGATCAATGAAACCAAAAGCTGGTTCCTTGAAAAAATTAACCAAATTGATAAACCCTTAGCCAGTTTGATCAAAAAGAAAAAGACCCAAATAAATAAAATCAAGAATTAAAGAGGAGAGATCACAACCAACACAGCAGAAATAAAACCAATAATAAGAGAATATTATGAGCCATTTATGCCAATAAAATGGGCAATCTAGAAGAAATGGACAAATTCCTAGAAACATATAAACTACCAAAACTGAAACAGGAAGAAATGGAAAATTTGAATAGACCCATAACCAGCAAAGCAATTAAATCAATAATTAAAAATCTCCTAAAAAACAAAGAGTACAGGCCCAGATGGCTTTCCAGGGGAATTCTACCAAACATTTAAGAAAGAGTTAACACCCATTCGCTTGAAGCTGTTCCAAAAAATAAAAATGGAAGGAAAACTTCCAAACTCTTTCTAGGAAGCCAGCATTACCTTGATTCCAAAACCAGACAAAGACCCCACTAAAAAGGAGAACTATAGACCAATTTCCCTGATGAACATGGATGAAAAATCCTCAACAAGATATTAGCCAACCAGACCCAACAATACATTAAAAAATTATTCACTATGACCAAGTGGGATTTTTACCTGGGATGCAGGTCTGGTTCAATATCTGAAAAACAGTCAATGTAATTCATCACATCAATAAAAGGACAAGAACCACATGACCTTCTCAGTAGATACAGAGAAAGTATTTGAGAAAATACAGCATCCTTTCTTGATAACAATCCTTAAGAAAGTAGGGATATAAGGTTCATACCTCAAGATCATAAAAGCCATACATGAAAGACCCAATGCAAATATCATCCCCAATGGGGAAGAACTGAGAGCTTTCCCCTTAAGGTCAGGAACAAGACAGAGATGTCCACTCTTGCCACTGTTATTCAACATAGTATTGGAAGTCTTAGCCTCAGCAATCAGACAACACAAAGAAATAAAAGGCATCCAAATCAGCCAGGAGGAGGTCAAATTTTCACTCTTGGCAGATGATATAATACTCTATATGGAAAACCCAAAACATTCCACCAAAAACTGCTAGAACTGATCCATGAATTCAGCAAAGAGGCAGGATATAACATCAACACACAGAAATCAGTTGCATTCCTATACACCAACAATGAACCAACAGAAAGAGAAATCAAGACATCGATCCCATTTACAATTGCACCCCAAACCATAAAATACCTATGAATAAATGTAACCAAAGAGGTGAGAAATCTATACACTGAAAACTATAGAAAGCTTATGAAAGAAATTGAAGGAGACACCAAAAATGGAAAAATATTCCACCCTCCCGGATAGGAAGAACAAATATTTTTGAAATGTCAATACTATCAAAGCAATCTACACATTCAATGCAATTACTATCAGAGTAAGTAGCATTCTTCATGAGCTAGAACAAACAATCCTAAAATTTGTACAGAGCCAGAAAGGACCCCGAATAGCCAAAGCAATCTTGAAAACAACAACAACAACAACAACAAAGCAGGAGGCATCACAATCCCAGACGTCAAGCTGTATGTATTACAAAGCTGTAATCATCAACAGTATGCTAATGACACAAGAACAGACATTCAGATCAATGGAACAGAATAGAGAACCCAAAAATGGACCCACAAACGTATGACCAAGTAATCTTTGACAAAGCAGGAAAGAATATTCAACGGAATAAAGACAGTGTCTTCAGCAAGTGGTGCTGGGAAAACTGGACAGCAACCTGCAAAAAAATGAACCTGGATCTCTTTTTTACACCGTACACAAAGATAAACTCCAAGTGGATGAAAGACCTAAATATAAGGCAGGAAGCCATCAAAATCCTTGAGGAGAAAGCAGGCAAGAACCTCTTTGACCTTGGCCACAGCAACTTCTTACTCAACAGTCTCCAGAGGCAAGGAAAACAAAAGCAAAAATGAACTATTGGGACCTCATGAAAATAAAAAGGTTCTGCACAGTTAAGGAAACAATCAGCACAACTAAAAGGCAACCAATGGAATGGGAGAAGACATTTGCAAATGACATATCAGATAAAGGGCTAGTATCCAACATCTATAAAGAAGTTACCAAATTCAACACCCAAAAAAAGAAATAATCCAGTGAAGAAATGGGCTAGAGAATGAACAGACACTTCTCCAAAAAAGACATCCAGATGGCCAACAGACATGAAATGATGCTTAACGTCATTCATCATCAGGGAAATACAAATCAAAACCACAATGAGATACCACCTCACGCCTGTCAGAATGGCTAACATTAACAACTCAGGCAACGTCAGATGTTGGCAAGGATGCAGAGAAAGGGGATCTCTTTTGCACTGCTGGTTGGAATGCAAACTGGCACAACCACTCTGGAAAACAGTATGGAGGTTCCTCAAAAAAATTAATAATAAAACTACCCTACAACCCAGCAATTGCACTTCTAGGTATTTATCCAAGGGATTCAGGTATCCTGTTTTGAAGGGACACATGCATCCCAATGTTTATAGCAGCATTATCGACAATAGCCAAAGTATGGAAAGAGCCCAAATGTCCATCGATGGATGAATGGATAAAAAGATGTGGTATGTAGATATATATATACAAGGGAGTATTACTTGGCAATCAAAAACAATGAAATCTTGCCATTTGCAACTACATGGATGGAACTAAAGGGTATTATGCTAAGTGAAATTAGTCAGAGAAAGACAAACATCATATGATTTTACTCATATGAAGACTTTAAGATACAAAACAGATGAACATAAGGGAAGGGAAGCAAAATAATGTAAAAGCAGGGAGGGGGACAAAAACATAAGAGACTCTTAAACATGGAGAGCAAACAGAGGGTTACTGGAGGGGTTGTGAGAGGGGGGATGGGCGAAATGGGTAAGGGGCCTTAAGGAATGTACTCCTGAAATCATTGTTGTACTCTATGTTAATTTGGATGCAAATTTTAAAAAATAAATTAAAATTTAAAAAATAGAAAGAGTAAACAAATTTGAAAAAAGATGCATGAGGTTAGAATGATACTGAAAATAATAATAAAACTTCAATGTTCACTTTGGACGATTGTAGTGATATCTCAGCATCAAAATAACTTTAAAAACTGGAAACTAAAGGGAAAGAATTTAGGCTGTGTTTCCTATTGAACTGTACTGTGGAATCAGTAAGTAGTAGATGAGGACAAGTTTCTCTGTATTATTCCAGCTAATAAGTGAAAAAGGAATGCTGGAGTTAGGATATCGTCATTTGCAATCATAATGAATTAATGGACATAGGCCATGACCATCAATGGCTGCTGATGTTACAAAAAGAGACACAATCAGACATTATGTGACCCTAGTAAAAATGCTTAGTACCTCTTATGAAGTATTCTTGTCAAAAAAGTTTTGAACCTAAGTCAGATCAAGCCTCTAGGTCAAATTACTGTTTTACAGAAAATAAACATGGGAGATAGAAAATCCAGACTATGGAAAAGTCCTCAGGACAAACAATGTAGTTTTTTCAACAAAAGGTTTAATGGAGAAAAAAATTAAATTGAGGAACACAAATGGATTAACAGGTACTTAAGAGGTATATTAAACAATCATAATGCATGATCCTTATTTGGATTTCAATTCACCAAACAAAAAGAAACCATTTTTTATCAGACAACTCTGGATTTGTGAACATTTGACAAGAGTTTTTATAATATTAAAAGATTACTGTTCATTTTTTTCTGATGTAAAATGGTATTGTATTTTAAAGCCTATATCTTGTAGAGAAACCTACTAAACACATACAATTAATTGAAGGGTAATTGTTAAAGCTGGTTGATATATTCAAGAGGGTTCATTATACTACCTTCTCTACTTTTGCATAGGTTTGAACTTTTCATAATATATATAAACATATATATCAGGTCCTAGGCTATACCCCACACCTACTGAACCAGGGTCTCAGATACAAGAACCTGGCATCTGAGTTCTGAGAGCCCCCATGTCATTCTGACGTAGCTGGTCTGTGAACTAATGTCTAGGAAAGAGTGATTTGACTCATAAGGAAACTAAGGCACAATGACAGTGTATTTCTTTCCCAAGCTCACATAACTAGTTTATGGAAGAGCCCACGTTGCCAGACTCTTGCCCAAGATCCTTTCCAAGATGATAGACAGCCTCATGAATACAAATGCCCTAGATCCAGACTGTGTCCTCTCTTAGACACCATGATACTTTGGCCTTGTTTGAATGCGCGTGTCCAGAAGGCACTCTGGGAATCATCTAGATCTTTTATCTCTTCAAAATCATAGTCCCATGAGGCTACCGATGAGAACTCAGTGTCTATCACAAAAAAGGAGGGGGATTTTTGAACTGCACTTGCACATAGGAACACAAATTTATGATCTCCAATGTTATTTCCAAATGAGATTATACATGGAGATCACAAACTTCCCTAGCTGGATTCACAGTTCCATAGTGGCAAAATCCCCTTTATCTTCAACCTCTTTTCTAAATGGAAACCAGAAGGCAAAAGGAACATTCAGAAAGGAGGTTGAGGACATAAGGAATATTGCTTCTGTTGGACTGTGAATCCTGGACAGAAAGGGGGATGATATTCAGCCTGAAAGTTTATTAAGTGTTAGAGGTGGCATAGGAATCTGGGGCTTCTCATGATAATGGACCTAACCTGCGATAAGGAATTGGATAAATTCAGTCTTGGCAGATTAAAGAAAAATAATGGTAGGAGTGGTTGTGAAAGGTGTGAGGAGGGAAAGAAAAGTTGTTTGTAGTTTTCTCCTGACCACTGTTTAATATGAAGACTTCTTTTTTTTTTCCCACGTGTATTTATTTATTTTGAGAGAGAAATAGAAAGCATTCAGAAGAGAGGCAGGGAGAGAGGGAGAGAGAGAATCCCAAGGTGGCTCCATGCTGTCAGCACAAAGCCCAACTCAGGGCTCTATCTCACCAATCATGAGATCATGACTTGAGCCAAGATGAAGAGTCAAACACTTAACCAACTGAGCCCCCCAGTAGCCCAAAATAAGGACTTTTCTTGACCTTTGATGATAGGGGGGCAGAGGCTTAAGGGAGGTTTACTACTAATCTGACCTCTGTTGTTAAAGGAGTAAACCCACACCAAAAGCACTGGGTCCTCCCTGGAGCAGAAGCTGGAGAGGTCTCATCACCCATGATAACGTAGGATACAAAGTTTAGGGGAGCTGTGTCTCACTCCCCTACTTTGCTACCATATTTTGATGTTCAATATTGCTACTGTTGTAATCAAACACAAGATAAGATTTGGAGGATAAGAACCTGCAGGTCCAATTTTTTTAAGTCTTAGTGCAGGAAGACTTTACAGCATTCCATCTCAAGAGTCATCAGGGAGAAGGTTCCCCCAAAATAAATATACCAAGATATAGTAGGAAAAAAAAGACACCCATCTAGGTGTCCCTTGTTTGGGAGGGGGTGGGGTGGGGAGGAGACAGCATTGCTTGGCTTGATCTTTTAATGTACCAGAAATATACTCCTATCACCCCCAATCTTTATCATGCAACACGCAACCACACTCATACTTTCACATGTAAAAAACTAACCTGAAAAATCACATGTAAAAAATTGAAAACCGCTATCATCATCCAAATTTCAATTATTAACTTCCCTCTTCTAAAAATAGTATAAAATAGTGATTTTTTAAAAACGATGTTATAGGAGCGCCTGGGTGGCTCAGTCGGTTAAGCATCCAACTTCGGCTCAGGTCACGATCTCACGGTTCATGGGTTCAGGCCCCACGTCAGGCTCTGTGCTGACAGCCAGCTCAGAGCCTGGAGCCTGTTTCCAATTCTGTGTCTCCCTCTCTGATGCTCCCCTGCTCATGCTGTCTCTGTCTCTCTCTCAAATACTTAAAAAAAAAAAAATTTTTTTTAAATAAAAAAAATTAAAAGCTATGTTATAATAGATTTATGTTGGGAATCTTTGGCCTTTTGCCTGAGCTGTCAAAGGAAATTAATGTGTATCTAAGGACATAGCTATCACTCAGTATGGTTGATGCAAGTAGGCTAGCTTTAGTCCCACGCATTTCTTCAGATGGCTAGACTAGTTACCTTACTTAACTATATAGCCTGCCAAAATCACCCTCTGTCTTAAAGATTCCAGAAATCTCCCCAGCTGTAAGCAAGTAATTTCATCCAATTTGAATTTCTTTTTAAAGTAGTATGTCACAAACTCCCAGTGTTGGCAAAGGTGTGGTGACATACCCATCCTCCACATCACAGAAATTCTATAATGGTACATTTTTGGAAAGAAGGTTGGCAGTATGTGAGCTTTAAAATGTTTATGTTCTTTGACCCAATAATTCCATATCTGAGAATAACGCAGAAAAATTTTCAAGGAATGAAAACAAAAATATTATGCATAGTGACATTCATCACAGCATTCTTGAGAATAGAAAAAGAAACAACCCAAGTTTCTAAAAACAGAGCCCTGGCAAACTACAGTAAAGGGTTTTTTGTGGCCATTAAAGTTGTATTTTCTAAAAGTTGGTAATCTGCAAAGCAAGGTCCATGTCCTTCCTGGAATGGACGCCTCCGGCAGAAAGACCAAGCGGCTACAGAACACTGGAGCTGTGATGTCCGGGTGGGCAGCCTGTCCAGATTGCCTACCGCTGGATCCTGGCTCCCTCAGCCCACCGCTTTCTCCTGTTCTGCTGGTTCCCACAGCTGGCTCACCAGCTACACTGTCAATTCTCAGAGATCCCACAGGCTTCCACCGAATTCCTTTTTGCTGAACTTAGCTAGAGATGTTCTCAGTTGTTTGTGCCAAAGGACACTGACACATCTAACTAACCCATTAATCAGATCATCAGACTCTGAAAAATAGTTGCCCAATTACAGCTTGAAAGTGTTTTCCAGAGTCTGTCCGGTAGAACTTTAGCCTTCTGAGATGAGAGAAGTTGGGGAAATATGACATAATGTCTCCTGCCTGGGGATACAGAGTACATAGTCTCAGTCCTTTCTGAGAAGTTCTGCTGAAAAAGCCTATTAGCCCAACGTTTACCAATTCACTTGACCACACAACTCTTTTTTCTAAGTAAGACCTAGTAACACCGTGCAGGGCAGTAGGTAGCAGCAGCAATGGATGGCAGCACACTGAATATATGAAGGAATGCTTATGTAGTCTTCACAATTTATCATCTCCTCATCTACCAGCCCAAGAGTGACAGGCTGTTGTGATCTAACCAGATTGGTTTAAGAGAGGCCAAGTGAAGTTAATCTTACAGTGAATATTTAGCCCCTGCTGGGGGAAAAGAAATCACAAGATCCAAGAACATGATGAGAGGAGAGGTTGAATTATTTATCAGGGAGCTGCTGTTTGCTTGGGGTGATGTTGGATACTTTACTTATAAGACGATTTAATCTCCACAGCCAAGAACCTCCTAACTGGTCTTCCTGCTTCTCCCCTGGCTCCTCTTCCATTCTCTCTGCTCAGTGACCAGGGTGATCTTCTGAAATGACATCAGGTCATTCCCTCAAACTGTCAAGTTCTACCGAACCTCATCTCATGCCACACCCTCCTTTTCTCACTGTCCTCAAGCCATGCTGACTGCTTTCCTCCAAGCGCTTTTCCATTCCTCAACACACCAACATTGTTCTCCACTTAAAAGTTCCATACTTAGAGCTCCCTTGGCCCAGAGCACTCAGTGCCATGACTTCACACAGCTAGCTCCACATTACTATTCTGCTCATCTCCCAATGTTAGCGTTATTGGGAGGCCCTCTTTGACTACCCTGTGAAAGTACCTCTCACCCACTTTGTCTCATCGCCATGTTTTCAGTCCATTTTACCACCTAAAATTATATTTTGGGGGGGGGGTCTGACTCTCCCACTAGTATGTAAATTCCAAAAGACCTGTCTGTGCTATTCATCACCTTATATCCCTAGGGCCTAGAACAGTGCCTGGTGCATAGCAAATGCTCAGCATGTTGATGACCCCTACAACCTAGATGGCACACTCATGCTGCAGATGAGGGAATGGGTTCAAAATGCCTTGGTTAAGCATCTTGACCAAGGCCACACAGCTGGAAAGTGATCAGAAACCAGGCTCTGCAATGGCGGTGGCCTGAAAGGAGTCTTTGGAGCCCAGTTACATTGTATGATTGGCCAAGTCCTTCTGGGCCACACAATAAAAAGAATTAGATTTTCCATGAAGCACTCACCTTCTATGAATTTTCTGCCTGTCCAGCCCTGTAGGAAATAACCTAGATTTATTAAAAATGATCAAAGTTAGAAATTCATTTTTAGAAATCATGTTCTACCCAAAATATCCAAAGGGCTCTAAGGTCCTATGGTTTGACAACTAGACTCATTCATACAGATTATGGAAGTGACTACGTCTACTATTTCATGCCCTTGCCTCAATGTTTCCTCTTGCATTGGGCAGTGTTTTGGTCAAAAGTCAAGGATCTGTACAAATTAAGCAGAGAGAAATCACTTTAGCCCAAATCAGCCATGTTATCATACTTTGTTGTCTGCAACACATTCTGCAAGGAAAGAACTAAAAGCTTCAGACAAAGTGGGGAGGAAACAAAGAGCACAGGTCTATCAGAGGAGGTAAGGAGGGCAAGGCAAGTCCTCTATTTCTGCCAAAAGCACATTATAGTCTCCTCCATTTCCATCAAAACGGTCTGTTTCAGGGCACCTGGGTGGCTCACTTGGTTTGGCGTCTGACTCTTGACTTTGGTTCAGGTCATAACCTCACAGTTTGTGAGTTCAAGCCCCACATTGGTCTCTGTGCTGACAACCTGCTTGGGATTCTCTCTCTCCCTCTCTGTCCCTTCCCCGCCCTCTCTCTCTCTCTCAAAATAAACACTTAAAAAGGGGGGGGGCGGTGGTCTGTTTCAACAGAGGTAAACCATCTGGCACACAGACACAAGAAGCTTTGCAAAGTCAAAGGCCTTTAGACCTGCAACGGGTGCATGTAAGGACACAAAGAGGTGTAGGCTTTAGTGTACTCAGGCACTATAACTAGATTGAAGGCTTTTTTTTCCTACTATCCAAGTTATATAAGGATGTATGAGGTACAAGGAAAGCTATGAGGAGGTGGTGATCTGTGTAGCTCACTACTTTGAATTCCACTGTGATAGGCTATGGCACTTGAAAAGAATCATCTGAAGTCTTCACTGGGTAGGACAATTATCAGTGTATGTGCCATATAAGATAAGCCGTTCTAGAAATACTCTAAACAGATCTAGATGGTTGAGTTCTGCACCTTATCACAAATAGCATTATAAGCTCTGAAATATAAAGTAGGCAAGAGTAATTGTTTATCTCAGCACCAAAACTTTCTCTCATTCATACATTGTTAGTCATGGTTTTATTATACAATGAAGTTAAGAATACACTAGGTTTCATTACAAAGTACATGCAAATAAAGAATATTCTGAGAGGTTTTGACAATTTCCACATTGAGTCAGGAGAAAAAAACAAGTAAACAGATCAAGTAGTCTTTCCTGCTTTAAGACTTTCTCTAACATACACCTGCAGTTTAAGTAAAGCAAAACATGCTTTCAGGGCAATCAACTCAGAATTAAACCAGTATTTTTAGAAGTTGATGCCTCTTAAGAAGTACTTGAGTGATATTTCTGCTTGGTGGCACATATACAGTACTTGGCACAGAGTTGGACATGCTGCAGATTTTTCCAGGGAGGACACATTCTTAAAATAAGATGGGATATATCAGAAGTTGTGGATAAGCACCCAATGAAAGAGCACCCGAGAGTACACATGTGATTTTGAAATTTAGAATTGACATTCACATTAGCTGAATGTTGTGATTGGAGAATATAGATAAGAAATCTACTTACATCACCATTTGAGTTTTGATACCTCACTACATCCTGTGACAAAGGCCTATATTAGACCCAAATAGTTTACTTTTCCAGAAGTTAAGTGAACAGTTAGACAGATTTTTTTAATACAATATTAGCATGGCCAAAAACCATTTGAAACTCATTTTCCTTAATGTTCTTAATAAACTGCTCACACCCAATGGCTATTGCAATGCCATAAAACAAAATATGCTGAAACAAGAAAAATCATCTAATAGCACTTCATGGAATAGGACTGTTTAGCTGCTAAGGTAGTCAACATATAGAGAGGTGCTTATTCTTTTCAATTTCAATGCTTCCTCTTTATGGAGGATCAAATAGTGTATTGAATCAAAGTTTTGCTCCTCCAGATTCGTGTTTGTGCAGTCACAAAAACTCTTTTAAGAGTTTTACAAATGTCTTGAGGACATTACTACAGCTCTTCAGTCTAAGGTATTTTTAGGGGACATTACTTCCTTCTGCATAATCTGATAATACCAACTGTAACACACAAATATACACAAAATACAAGAGTTCAATTCTCCCCACATCACTAACCTTAGTCTTCTCTCAGGATACTCTTCTCTGTCCACTTTGTCCATTCATCTTGTGAAAATTCCCACATTGCTTGCTGCTCTGTTCTGGTAATGTGATCTTTTTTTACTCTGAACTTGAACAAAAATTCCAGTGCTTCATCATATTTCATACTGTTCTCTGTGTTCCTTCCCCATATACCCTATTTAAGTTGTTCACACTTAGATCTTCCTTTATGGGTTTCCTCCCAGAAACTTTTGTCATGGAATTCTACAATAATAAATGACAACTAATAAAAAGTATTTTTAAAAATCAAGTTAATAAAAATACTAAGAATTAAATGTCATCTGTAAGACTGGGGCAGAGTATATACAGATATTCAGTGTGTAATAAACCAAGATATCCCCAATATAAGTTTATAAAATGTATTAGTACAGTGCTATAGAATTATAGTATTACTCTATTTTTAATTAAAAGATGTAACCATCATTAGTTTTCAGGAATATGGTTAATTTTAAATACCACTGGATGACAACTATGTGTCAGTGATTTACATGTGATTTCACCCTTACAATAAACACCCAAGATTAGTACCCATTTTGTAAGTGAGAAAATTAGATTCCAAAATATCACACAGCTAGAGCCATAGCTCAGACTCTTCCTCCCCTTCCACACTAGGCCAGGCCACATCTCATTAAAAAATTCAAAAGCAAGTTCCTTACTCTAAACAGTTTGAAGCTCTGTGTTTTCTTAGGGCAAAATAAAAGAAATGAGAATCGAGTTTTTTTCTTCGTGGCAAATGAATATCTAATCCAAACACTACGTTAACTATGTGCCAAAGTTTCAGTTTCCTTTTCAGCAGGCAATAAATAAAACTACAAAAAAAAAAAAAAAGCATGAGTATGGTAATTACCATTAATACACTACAATTTTAAAATCACATGGCTTGCCTCGAAATCTATTTTGTAGCCCATCCTATGAAATGCTGATGTGAAATTATACATAACCATTAAAAAGAACACGGCACAAAAAGTGGTAAAAAAGGTAAAGAAAGTGGTGTGGAGTAGTTGGCATATATACTTGTTATGACTTTGTTTTCAAGTTTTTACTTAAAATAGAAAATGCTAATAACATGTCATTTGGGGAAAATCCTTTTCAAGTTCTGTAAGGAGAGAAACTTTAAAGCAGCAGCAGGTTTTAAAACAATATACATGCTACCACATGGATGAATCTTGAGGACATTACGCTAAGTGGTTATCCCAGTCACAAAAGGACAAGTACTGTATGACTCCACTTATTTGAGGTATCTGGAGTAATCATACTCCCAGAAATAAAAAGAAAATAGTTGGGGTGTGGGGAGGAGATGAATTGTTAATTGTTCTGTTTTCAATTTTGTAAAATGAAAAGTTATGGAAATTGCTTGCACAATGTGAATACACTTAACACTGATTATACACCTAAAAATTGTTAAGATGGTAAATTTTGTTATGAGTATTTTAAAATTAAAAATTTTTAAGTCTTAAGAAAAACGAATGGATTTTTAATGCAATAATGATACTGTGATTACACTGTTTTAAAAACAAAACATTCACGGGGCGCCTGGGTGGCTTAGTCGGTTAAGCGTCCGACTTTCACTTAGGTCATGATCTCGCGGTTCGTGGGTTTGAGCCCCGCGTCGGGCTCTGTGCTGACTGCCAGCTCAGAGCCTGAAGCCTGTTTCAGTCTGTGACTCCCTCTCTCTCTGACCCTCCCCTGCTCACGCTGTCTCTCTCTCTCTCCTAGAAATAAAGCATTAAAAAAATTAAAAAAATAAAATAAAATAAAATAAATAAAAACAAAACATTCAATCAGAGATACATACTAACAAGGTGATACTTGGGATGTCCATTCTACTTTTTTTTATTTGTTTGAAATTTTCCCTAGTGAAATAAAATGAACAAAATAACTCTTCAAAGCAAGGGGAACCAACAATAAGATTTCCTAATCAAGAGAATCATCTAGCATAAAAATATTTTATTATACTTTAAACATGTAAGATGTAACATTTTAGCTACAACTGATAAATGGGACACATCACTGATTTCACTTGTGAGAAAGTTGTTGAAAACCAGGTATGGTTTACTGAGCTTGCATTAGAAAAACTACATGGTTAAAATTACATGAACAGGCTAAAGTCTGCTATGAAAACAATGTATTTTTATTAAAGTAATTAATGTCTAAAAACAACAATAAAAGGAAATTCCACAACCTTTGCAACTATATAATCTTTATGTAGAAAAACTATAAAGTGACAGTCCGGAAAGCAGCTCCACAATAAACTTAATCCTTACATCAAGAGTAACTAAATTATGGTATCAGTTCACCCAAAAGAAATGGTCTTGCTATAAAATATTTCAGCTGAGCTGATTTCAACTATATTATTCTCATTCCTGAAAAATTGTCTTTCCTGATATTTCAAATCGGCAGAGATGTAACGTACAAGAGCCTGTTGAAGTAAAAGGGTAAAACAAATATTCCAAGCACAATTACATGTGAAAATGAATGAGGGCATTTTATCTATAGATCTACAAAACTATATAAATAATCAGTTATACACATAACCCATTCACACTGAAGCTCCATGAGGTGGTACTGAATAAACACTGAGGCGTTTAAGTCTCAACAATGGAACATGGCTCACTCCGAACAGCAGCGCATTCCCACCTTTTAGTCTAGCATCACAACACTTCCCCTGGGATTTGTATTTGTGTACTTTCTGAGTCCTGGGAAGTTGACAACAAAAATAAAGAAAAAAAGCCAAAATGACAACAAATGAAATACCCTCTAAAATTTGCCTAAAACCTACATGTGAAATATGAAGCACTTTGTGAGTTTTTACAGTCATGTGTTTTTAAACTTATACTAGTGTCTTCATTACTATCTGCACTGAATTTCCTGTAATTAGTTTTTCCATTAAAGTGGAAGAGGAAAACAACAAAGAAAAAAAGCTTTTATTTCGTAAATGTACAGTCTTAGAAAAGTATTACTATTTATTTTTGAAACAACCTTCTCTGTTGAAGAAATCACACTGTTGTGGTCATCAGAATAGCCTAAGTCACTTTGGCAATACAGCGATTTATTTGCTCTCATTTTTTAAATAATCATAATGATAGACTATTATCATGGCCATAAAGCTTTTCACAATCTGTATGATCACCAAGGCAAATGTGTAGAGAACATGTCTCATACAGTTAAATCATGATTGGAACTTCTTAAAAATATTTTCAAGACTGTTAAAATGTGGGGATAAAATACAGAAGTCATAAGCAAGTATTTCTTCTGAGATTCTTTAATTGGGATAAAACTCTCAGGGTGAGCTCACAGGAAAGGTCTGCAATAAAGAAAAATTAGGTCAGCATATAGTAATTTCTGCAAACTTTAGCAGAAAAGCCAAAAATGTTCTGAGCATCATAAGAGCATTCTTTTGGGTCAGGGCTTTTTGTTGTTTTAGTTCTTTATAGTCTCTAACTTCACAACATCTTACAGTTTAGAAATGCCCATATGCTTGCTAATGGTAATAAGGAAATACAACGTCAAAGAAAAGATTCACAAACATGATCCTTTTCAATCACGGGTCTTTCTTTGGTAAGAAATAGACCACCATTTATTTGTTTGTTTTCTCTCAGTGTAGGAGAAGGAGATTAAATGGTATTAAAGTGGCAAGAAATCCCTGTGTGTAAATGTTAGGATTGAAGGTAAAGAGTTTAAGCCTTTGTAAGAAATGTAGGATCTTCTTTATAAAAAGAGGAGGTAACAAGATTTCCTCTTACTTGTAGCTATGATAGAGCATAATAACCATCTATTACAGACCAGAAACAGTGTATCTCCTGTAACTAGAAAGCCGTTCCATGAACATTTTAGTCAACCTGCAGAAATTCTGCTATCTAATGAAGTGTTCTTTACATAGGAAACAGATGAATAATATGCTATTAAAAAAATGGTAAACTATCTCCCCCCCTTACAATTTACCAATTTCTGATCCTATTAAACTTTCATAGAATCCATGAAGAACAGGCTTACTCTAGATATTTTCTCATTAAGTAAAATTGGAAATAACCTACGTAACAATACTATTTGCAATTACAGAAAAAAAAAAGTCCAATACAATCTAATACGCACATTTAGCAAACTTTACAGAATACATATTGTATCAAGCCTAAGCAATCCCCTCCCCCAACACACCCAGAAGGATATTCATTGTATCTGGATCCAAATTAAGGGAACTGCCAAATTCCATTGCAGTAGGAAAACTATTACAAATAAGCACCCAAAACTGACCTAACAATTTCTACTCACTCCTACTTCTCCAGGGTTGTTTTTTTTTTAAGAGAAAGAAATAAGTATTCCTTGGAACTTAGCTGAGAAAACCATTATCTGACTAGTTATTTATAAGCCTGTACTAGATACCAACTAATAATGGAATGCCCAAATCATTATTGTTATATTTGCAGAGAAAAGCAAAATATAAAACTCCCTTCTCCCAGGCAATGAACAGAGGAGAAAAAAACGTGTTACTTTAAAAATGGCTATATTTGTAGGTTTTTAAAAACCAGCACCAAATGTTCATGTTTAATTATTCTGAGCAACATTTAGGAATTAACATTCCCTAACATTATGGACAAACAGAAGAGTGAAGTGAACTCTAAGGGAATAGCTTTCAAGCAATATTGCATGTTGATAAGAACCATTAAGTAAAACAACCTAATTGGCTCATTTCTAAAGCTGTTGTAAGTTTGCCCAGTTTGGAACTAGCACACCTCGCTGCTCAGCTAATATACCTACTCCTCAAATCATTGGTATAGCTTATTTTATTTTATAACTAGGCAACAGTAAGACAACTTGAAACTACAGTTTTAAAATCTAATGCAAAACAATCCATTATTAGAACAGTTTTCTACTCTATGAAGGGGGAAAATATCAAACCACTACATATAGTGTCTAAATGAAAAACTAAAAATTCACAAATAGTAGTGTCAGTTCAAGTCTACATAACCCTTTATTATATTATACCTATAGCAATATTATGATCAACATTACACAAGTTTCCTTATTTCTTCCTCATACTGTAGCAATTATTCCCATTGTATATAGATTTTTAACTCTGCAAATTATTTAAATCAACTTTTTGCACCTTGAATTTACAAACTATTGGATGTTAAGTTTCCTGAAAACTATTTTAAGTTTTACCTAAAGCTAAACCTAAAATTCAATTCTTAAAAAAAACAAAACAAAAACTAAGGTGCTTTAAACAGAACTTTGTAGAAATATATGAATACGAGCATTTGAAAGGTAATCTACAGAGGGCTATATAAAAGGGCATTTATCATACAAAAAAACTTCTATGGCCAACTCTTGTTAGAAAATTTCTTTTATAAATAAACTTCTTTCATGATAGAAGATGAATCAAAAGATGGAGATTTAATTTTCCCCTAAAAACAAGTAGTTGCTCAGGACATAGGCTGAGTATACTGAAATCGTATTGCTTCTTTGATAAGAGAAAAAAATATTTTAGCCAGGCATTCCATTAACAAAAAAGACCATGCCACCACTACGTAGTCTTTTGATCTCTGAGTACAAGTATTATCCATGATAACCTTATCGAAGTTGGTTGGCAAGCCCACTAAATAGGAGTCTCAGGTCCCTTAATTTTCAGTCATCTTAGTAAATATAAAACTTTAGCTACTTGAACAATGGAGCTTATAAAGTGCATTAAGTTTAAGAAACACAACAGAAGTGCTAAACTCACTTAGTAGGACTTTAAGGGACTTGATATCACCAACAGGGCAAAAAAACAACATTATAGTTTTCTGTTCAGATTTTATTTGAAATCTAATTCAAATTGTCAAAGCTACAAAAGGGGGGAAGACATCTGTATTATTTTTGCTAAGTCACAACATCCTAAAACAAAATACTACTACTGCCAGCAGATCCATTATACACATTTCTGATGAAATTCATTAGCACAATAAAAATTTCATCTTGAGAAACAGCCACAATGAAAGTAATTTATACAATATAAAACAATGACAGGTCTACAGATGCAGTTACTCATGAGTTTACACATGCATTCACAAACAAATAAACAAAAAATCCAGGAATGCTCTTTCATTTGATTTTTTGTTTTTGTTTTTTTTTAAAAAAAAACAGACCATTCAGGCACAAAACAAAATTGCATTTCCAATAAGTGACAGCATCTTAAAGATTTATGTCAGTGTTTGTTTTTCTTTGACTTTTTATGAGACCTGTGTGGAGATCGGGACTGGGATCTGGATTTCTTCCCTGACTTTTTAGGGGATCTAGACCGTGATCGCCTAGACCTTTTAGGTGTCCTGGAACCAGATGGTGATCTGCGGAAACAAATAAAAACAATTTATCAAAGTACTCACGTGATCAAAATGGACCATCCCTTCAGTTACCTAAAATGATCTTTAACAGAGCTCAAAGTCAGAAATAAAACAGGTTGCAAACTTCCCAAATTTACACTTTGCCTACTTTACAGAAACACACATACATACAAGTTTGCACCTCCTGTGCACAGCACCCATGATTATCACTGGTATACTTGGTTACGAAGACAAAATCCTGAGCCCCACCACTGCTCTATTTAATCAAAATCCCAAGAGATAAGGACTGAGAGTTTGCATTTTTAACAAGCTCCCCAGGTTACTGATATACACCCCCCAAAGTCTGAACCTCTAAATCTACAAGATAAAGTTCAAAATGGCATCTAAAAATCATTCACACAATTTTTAAAGCACAGAAGCTCTGCAGCCTATCTTCTTGAAAGAAAAGTATCAACTATTGCATATCATTCAAGGAAATCATGTAACACACCATAATTCTGTACATGCAGTTCATGAAGATTACCAAAACAAATAAATATACTTTATATACATGCAAGTACCACTTAGGAAAAAGGAGAAACTTATCTATTTTATAAAGAATTAACTAAAAATGGCTACAATAATAAAATTTTAGAATATAAAGAAGTTTTAGTTCTCAGGAAAATTCCACTATGTAATACCAGATGAATAAAACATTTCTTAACCATTTATCTAGAACTGCAAGGAAAAAAGTAAGTAACACACTAAATTACACTGAAGAATGGTATTTAATTCCACAAGTCTCTACCCAAGAACTTGCTAATAAGATGCAGGGGCAGGAGGGAGGGGATAATGTATTTTTCTCTGAGCCTTGACAAAATCAAAGAATGTTCTATAGAAACTGAAGAACACAAAGAAAAGTAAAGCAGCTATCCCTGGTCCACAGAAAACACTGGGTGTAATGTTTAAAATTCCTGGCTGGTCTTTACTTGTTGGAAGCCCTCTTATGCTCTAAATCATGATTAGACTGGGGTGGGGAGGTGGGAAGGAATAATCTAAAATGAAAGTATACTTCTCTGGTTTTCTAACACCCTTTAAAAAAAATGGCTGCCAGCCAAATTATTTTCAAAAGCTGGTAAAATGACAAGGAAACTGGCACTTGAAATATTACCAAAAACAACTTGCATTTACCTTTTGGCCTTTTTGCTAACATCTCTAGGAGAATCTTTGTGAGATGACCTGGACCGTGAGCTCTCTTTATGAGATCTTTCTGAACGCTCTGATCGCTCCGATTTGGGTGAAGGGGATTTCACTCGTCTACCACTGCTACTTCGAGATGGGCTAGGGGATGTGCTGTGTCGCCTCTTCCTATGGAACAAAGCCCCCAAAACATTGCATAAGTGAACAAAGGATCAAGTATTCATTTTCCTTCTACTGAATTAACTATTTATTCCTATCAGTTTACACTAACTTTATTTTCACTTAATGTTACTTTCCAACAACATTCAAAGCGCTTTATAAAGAACATCTTAAAGATAGGCTCATCAACATGGATGGAACTAGGGTGTATTATGCTAAGTGAAATCAGTCAGAGAAAGATAAATGTCATATAATTTCACTCATATGTGGAATTTAAGAAACAAAACAGATAAACATTGAGGAAGGGTAGGAAAAATAAGATAAAAACAGAGAGGGAGACAAATCATAAGAGACTCTTAAATACAGAGAACAAACCAAGGGCTGCTGGAGGGGAGGTGGGTAGGGGGATGGGCTAAATGGGTGATGCGCTTTAAGGAGGGCATTTGCTGGGAGGAGCACTGGGTGGTTAGATACAAGTGATGAATCACTAAATTCTGCTCCTGAAACCATCAATACACTAGATGTTAACTAGTGTGGATTTAAATAAAATTAAAAGAAATAAAAAATTAAAATTCAGGTTGATCAAAACAGGAACTGAACTCAACTAAATTGGATTTTCTTTTGCTATAAGACATTGGGACAATGGATAAAATTTCATTAAGGTCTCTGATTGGATAAGAGTTTTTAAAATTTTTTATTTATTCATTTATTCTCATTTTTAAAGTTTACTTATTTTGAGCAGGGCTTGAGCCCTAAAACCATGAGATCATGACTTGAGCCAAAACCAAGAAATCAGAAACTTAACCAACTGAGCCATCAAATGCCCCAAATAATAGTGTCATTTTAATGTTAGTTCTCCAATCTTAAAACTTTTATTGTGGTTATGTAAGAAAATGGGGCATCACGTTGGCAAGTTACTCTTAAATGCTTGGGAGGAGAGGAAAGGAAGAGGAAAACAAAATAAAGCAAAAGTAGAAATATTTCAGTGTTTGGAGGATGCACATGAAGGATATCTGGGAACTCTTTATACTATCCTTGCAACTTTTCTATGAATCAAAAAGTATATCAAAATAATAAATACAAGACAAACAAATGGTAACTTTAGCATTGAACCAATTAGTATACCTATGTTATTTGTAACTATCTGTAGAGTAACTATGAATTTTTTTATTTGTATTCACTTGCTTTTTATTAGAAAAATCTCAGTTCTGGGGCGCCTGGGTGGCTTAGTCGGTTAAGCGTCCGACTTTCGCTTAGGTCATGATCTCGCGGTTTGTGGGTTCGAGCCCCGCGTCGGGCTCAGTGCTGACTGCCAGCTCAGAGCCTGGAGCCTGTTTCAGAGTCTGTGACTCCCTCTCTCTCTGACCCTCCCCTGCTCACGCTGTCTCTCTCTCTCGCTCCTAGACATAAATAAAACATTAAAAAAAAAATTAAAAAAAAAAAAAAGAAAAATCTCAGTTCTGTAAACTAATTTTCTCTATTAAATGAGATTAAGGAACTCTGAAAAGTAAAATAAAAACTAAAAGAACTGATTTTGATTAGAATGAAGACTTAAAGTGAGGAGCAAGTCCCCACGGTCCATGTACACAAACTGCTTTTAGACAGGATTGGGAGATTCAAATTTTCAAAGGCAGCGGCCTCAACTCAGAAGAAATGCTTATACCAGAGGCAACAAGCAAGATATAGCAAGCTGTGTAGTTATTTAAGCCTTAGGTTTGATACCTAATACGGTAACTGAATTCTTGCACTTAACTAAGGTTAAGGTACCATACGACCCATGTAAAGGGATGATATCCTAGTTAACTAAGACAAGTGCCAACTAACTGCCCCATTTCTCAGCTAATTCTGCCTCCTGCAGCCAGGAGCCAAACATGTTTATGATGAAAAAGTACTTTTCTAGTTTGTTGGCATCGGTGATGAAAACATTATAAAATGAAACATCATTCAAAAACTTGAAACCAACTATAGGTACTGAGTGAGAAACGTTATACCTTTCTTTCCTTGTTGGAGTACATTCATCTTTCTCCTTCTTGTCTTTGGATCGAGATTCCAATTTTTCTTTATCCTTTTTATCTCTCTCTCGTTCTCTTTCTAATTCCTTCTCTTTCTCCTGTTTTATTTTTTTAAAGAAAGAATAATCATTAAAAAATACCAATCTGGGTTAATCTCATTTATGCAATAATATTTTAACTACTTTTGAAATCACTACTGAAGGTACAATCCTATTTTTTAAAAAATACCCACTCTTCCAGGAAAAGTAGCCATTTCTTCTTACACTGAGTGAAAATAGTAATACCAGTGACAGCAGCTAAATGGTTTGAGTCCCTACCATAGACCAATTACTAAACAACTTGCCATATACCATTTCATGTAATACTTCAAAACAGAAAATAGAAATATTACTATCACCCTCATTCTATAGATGAAATATGAAACTCAGAAAGGGTAAGTATCATGCTTATAGTCACATAGGATGGGGAAGTCAGGATCTGAATCTAAACTCTAAAACCAGTGCTCTTAACTACTCCCTCTGTCCCTCCACTTAAAAAAAAAAAAAAAAAAAAATTGGAAAAAGGAACAACAGACTGCCCTTTCCATCTTAGGCTACAATAGTCAGCAGCAATCCTATAGCAAGTTGATTTAATCAAGAGAGCTCTTTCCAAGCAATGCGCTTAAAAGGAAATATAGCTATTCATAATAATTGTTCATCAGAAAATCTTAATTAGTAACAAGTACCATTTATACTGCAAATTTTAAATAACTTATAAAAGTACAAACGGACTACATGACTTTATATAAACCAGAAGGATGGTCTATGTGCTTATCCCCACTGCTACTACTTCCACTTCTCACTTGAAGTTATGGTTTCTGTTGATAAAATAAGGGAGTGGCTACAAACAATGAACCCACAAAGCCAACTTAGCTCTTCATTAACAGGAATTTAATTTCTCTACAATTTCTATGCAACAAGAAAGCTACCTGGTAGCTGATACAAAGCCTATACCAGATGTTGCAAACATTTTCTGTAAAGAGCCAAAACAATGAATAGTTTCTGCTCTATGGGCCACAAAGAGTCTCTGTCCCAAGTATTCAACTCTGTCATGACAGTCCAAAAGCCACCATAGATAACAGTATCATGGCTATGTTCCAATAAGCTTATTTATGATGACGTGATGAGTCTGCTGACCATCAGTATATAACTTCAAGAAACACATCCTTCTCTCCAGTTACAATCATGGAATGCAGAGAGATTAAAATGATAATACATGTATTACTACCATCAGGACCAGTGAGTATCTCAAAGTATAGTCTTCAGTGAAATTCAAATCCCTGCCATCAACTCCAAAGAGACTCTCAGGGTACAGATAATGTCTTTTTAAAAATCTCATTTTTCTTTTTTCGAAATACAACATAGAGTACAGATTTAAAAAGTAACGCTGAAGGGATGCCTGGTGGCTCAGCTGGTTAAGCATCCAACTTCAGTTCAGGTCATGAATTCATGGTTTGTGGGTTCAAGCCCCAAGTTGGGCTCTGTGCTGACAGCTCAGACCCAGAGCCTGCTTTGGATTCTGTGTCTCCCTGTCTCTCTGTTCCTCCCCTACTTGCACTCTGTCTCTTTCTCAAAAATAAAGATTTAAAAAATTAATTTAAAAAATAATGATGCTGACAACACTGTCTTCCTCTGGTAATCTGCAGGATATATTTTCCTGATTGATAATTTTATAGAAAATCAAACTAGTGAAAATACTTAAAATATTCTGAACAATTTAATCCAATTAAAAAGTAACTGTAGCTATTATCTCACAATCCTACAAAATTAGGACTAATCAACCTAATTTCCAGAGAAAAGCAGGCCTCAGGGACTTGGCTGGTAGCACACAGCAAAAAGCGGCCCCAGAAGTGCACAGGTCTATGTGGTGCCAAAGCTACTTTACCATAGTGCTGCTCCTGTCACTGGTTCTCCATAAATAGCTTTAGTGAGTCTAAATTGTAGCCTTCTAGTCTAGCTTTTTCTTATCTCTTTCTCTATATGTAGTCTTTTCTACAATGATAGTCAAGATATAGTAAAATTTAATAGCAGTCCCAATAAAATTCCTGGGTTCTTTCAACAATTAACAAATGGACTTTCTTATTCTAAATTCTCTGTATACTGCCACAAATTTTTATGTACTCTGAATTCACCAATGAGGCATGCTACCACTTGGTGTCCTTCTTTGGAAACAATCAAAAAGGAGTCCTAAATGAACTTTCCCAACTCTAACTCGATCTTCATCTTTGTGCCACTTCTGAGGGTTGTTGGTGTTTTACTGTCACAAATGTTGGCACTTCATATAATGTCTTCCACCTTTCAAAGCATGCTCTTAGCAGATTTTCTAGTCCACAGACAGCATATCCAGAATAAAATGGTGCACTATCTCTCTCAGGACCTTTTCTAAGTTGAAATGATTATACAACATCAATTTCTAATGTTCCTACCAGTATTCAGCATTTGCACATCAAAGGACAGAATCTGAGATATACTTTTCCTTTAGTATACCAACGTACCAAAATTCTAGGTAATCAAACAAATTACTTTGGAAAATACATATTACTGAGTACACTTATCCTTACTCGTTGAAGAAGTTTATCTCTGTAGTGTTCTACTTGCTCCTGAAAGCTCTGGCCTGGTTTTTTAGGTCTTTTTCCAGATTCCAATTCATCCTGAAACTTCATAACTTTGAGCTGTGAAATAAGACATTTTAAAAATAAATCTTTTCATCACTATAGCTTTCAAGCAGTGCTTTGGTCCTCTAAAAATTTTTTTTTCCTTTGAAATAAGTGTGTAAAAAGGAAAAATATAAACACAGCAAGCAGTAACTGATTGGGACTCAGTCAAAATATAACATGAACATAAAGCTCCCTTATCTGAAGCCTAACCATGCAGGATTCAAGGAATCAGGCGTGGGCCCACATGCTCTCTGCACAGCACATGAGAGGACTCAAAATCTATGAACTATATATAGTTCATGCCCTTAAGAACCTACTTATTATCTCAACACAACGATAATAAATTTGCTATCTGGCTCCCCAAATGTGAGAGGCAAGGGTGCTATAGGCACACATACTTCCAACAAGGTAGGACAGCCAGCAAAACATAAGAAGATAAACATTTTTTTAAAGCATTCTTTACAGTTCATGTAGAACCAAACACAGAGCTACAGAGTTTGAAAGTTTCGCTCTATTTATAGTACAACATAATCACTGAATATCAGGACATCAAAAAAGGGTTAAATCATAGTAGAATACACTTAAGATAGTAAGAGTATATACTAATACAAAAAGATCAGAAACACTTCCAATTCCATTTCTTGTCATTTATTCACGAGCAGAAAACCATTTTTACAAAAACAATACAGCATTGTTTATATATATATATATACGTTCTACATTTTAATTATGTTAATATGTATTGTTATATGGTAATAATATAGATTTGTATGTATACTTATATAAAAATATAAATGTATTATATAAAGATACCTATATGTAACCTTATTAAACGAAGGGAGAACAAGGAAGATGAAATGCATGAGGCCTCAGAGGCTGTTGGAGGTGCAAGTGGAAACCACACGAACCCACCGGGATGCAGTGCCAAACATGCCCAACCTGTGTCATTCACAGAGAGGAAGAAAACACTCTTGCCTGACAGAATTCCTGTATATGCAAACATCTTAACCTATTTTATTGAGCATGATAGGTCCTTTAAAGGAACTAAATGCTACTATAAATATTTATATTTGGAAAACAAGACCTCATTTGTTTTAGGTTTTCCCCTCACTACAAAGGAGGCTTTCCAACAAAATGGGAACAAGCTACAAAAACTTACTTCTATTCAAAATGTTATTTTCACCATTTTTGACTTCATGAACATTTCTCATAAATTCCCCAATTTTTGCCCTTTTTCTATCAGGGTAAATAGAACATTTAAAAACAATTCAATAGTCTGTTCTGGCACTTAAACAGGGCAACTTCATTATCAAGAAAATACCTTTTTATTTAACTTCAGGAAGGCAGAATTCAGTAAGCTTGGGAGGAGTTCTGAGAGTTAAGAAAGGGCATGTGCAGCTTGGAAAAATTCCACGGGTAGAGTGTAGTCACTGATATATTCCCCTAAATATTTTGTAGAAGGCACCTAGGTGACTCAATTGGTTAAGCATCCAACTCTTGATTTCCGCTCAGGTCAAGACCTCACAGTTCGTGAGTTCAAGCCCTACACTGGGCTCCGCACTGAGAATGCAATGCCTGCTTGGGATTCTTTCCCTTCCTCTCTCTGTCTCTCCTCTGCTTGACCTCCCCCCAACCCAAAAGAAATTTAAAAAAATTTTTTTAATTGATAGAGAATGTATATAAATAAATATATACAACATATTAACTTTGAAAATCTCTCCTCTTCACTTATAACAGACAATATACTGCTTCTGTGTAAGGTTAAAATGAAGTACTTTCCCTGTTAACATTCTGGCTTGGTGAGGTCTTGAGAAAGAGTTGAGCAAAAACTTGTACCAGCCCACAGTGATTAGAGAACTGGAAATAAGGTTAACTACTACAGTGGGGATTATCAATTAATAAGCAGAATAGTGCTGACACATAGCAAACATCCAAAACACAGTTAAATTAATGGACAAAGTATTAAAGGTGCCAGAAAATATCTCACTTTGCCTTGTTACATACTATGTACACTCAAATGTAATGGATTTCATAATGCCAGTGTAATTTATTCCTAAAATCAATTCTTCAGAAGATCTCCCATGTGCCAGGCACTGGATTTACGATGATGAATAGACAACAGACATGGTTCTTTCCCCTCATGTAAATAAATCATAGCCTAATAGGGACTAGAGACATTAAACAAACAAGGAAGCTAAAAAAAAAAAAAAGCAAAAACAAAACACATATCACAGTACATGTAAAATAATGAGAGATATAAACAGGGAGAAGTAAGCAAATGCATAAGTGTAAGAAAAAGATAGCAGGAGAGAAGAAATGCTTGAACTAAGAAGTCTGTAGGAAGTCAGCTGGTATGAAGGTTTCTAGGCACTAAGAAAATGCACAAAGGAATGATGCTAAGAGGGAGCCTAAGTCAGTGGAAAAGTGAAAGAAGGCCAGTGAAATACGGTTTCAACTTCACCGAAATACTAACCTCAATTTCACGAAGTTTAGCTCGTTTTTCCTCACTCATTTCAGAGTACTTAGAAAACTTGGACTCCGTCATTTCTTCTTTGATTGGATTGGAGTACAAATGATGTTCTTCTGATTTGGAACTCTGAGTATCTTCTTCATCTTCACTTTCTTCTTCTTGACTGTGGAAATAAGCAGAATATATCATATGTCAAGGCAGGAAAAAAAATTTTACATTTTACAGACTGGCTTTTTTGCTTTTCACTGCATTAGTCTGTAAATGTTAACAAAACATAACCAGACAATTCATCACTAGAAACATTTTTATAAAATATTTTATCAAATAGACAATTTTATAAAACTGTTTCCTCCACGTAAGAAGTTGGAGCATCAACATAATCACTTAAAAAAATTCTATGTTAATGTTATCTACAACATTCTACAACAAACTTTCCTTGCAGTATTAAGTGAAATGAATGATTAATGATTCCCCATACTTTCCAGTTCAGAGTGATTTCAGACACTTAATACTAAAAAGCCAAATGGCTACCCTTTTTTCATAAGAGCCTATACACTGGAAAATACATGAGCTTGTGCCATAGACAGTTAACTATGAAACAAGGTAGCATGTAAAGACATTATCTGATTAATACATAATCCTAGGAATGTGTAAATTTTAAATATTATCACACCTTAGTACGCAATGTCATAGCTGATTCTGAATATTATACTGGTTCTATGTCAGATAAGAAGAAAATAAAAAACTAAGGGACTACCATGGATAAGGATACGAAAAAGAAAAATCCTCCTATCCTTCCAGAAGCAATATAATGCGAAAACACAGGCAGACAACTATATGTAAAATTGGTCTTGTTTACATGTTTTCTATATAGAAAGGATCTAGATACCAAACATTAACCACATTATTTACTTTTCAAATGAGTTATACTTGCTAATTTAAAATACATATTTATTTTACAATTTCTATTTTAATTTTGCAGCGCCTGAGCAGTCTGTTCTAACTGGTTTTGGCTTTAGCTCTTAATTATCAGTTCTAGGAAATCAGAACTTACTCTTTAAAGAAATGGAAATTCAAGTCTGTAAAACCATACAGATTTCATTACAAATGAAATTAAATTACTACTCAGAAGTTTTCTACAAAGCAGTAGTGCTATATATTTTTTTAATCACCTTTCTGCCATAAAAAATAATTACGTTTCAAAAAACCATTTTTGGATTCAGCCACCAGAGAGCATTAGTGAGGCAGAAGAAAATTTCAAGGACCAGAAAGTTGTATGTGAAAATTATCTTTGCCTTGCTGTGTACTTCCACAGTTATTTTTAGGTTACCGTGATTTACTGGGAGTTCCTAAGGAAAATAAAAATTACATTTCCAGTGATCCATGCCTCTGTATTCTACTAATCGTATTCTCACTGACTATTCTACTTTCAACACTAAAATGCAGTTACAATCTAAACATTAACACTAATATCAAATTTATGCAAAAAAAGTACCTAAAGAAACAAAACAAACTGAAGAAATACTTGAGTTCTGCAATGGCCTTTTATACCCTTCCTTTCCCCTACATTAAATAATTATCTCTTGAATAAACACACTTATTTCAAGCCAGTGACGCTACAGTAGTCAGAAACATTAATAATGTAGTATTATAGACATTAAAAAGGTTAAAGCAGTATTTTAAAGCAAACTGGACTGTCCCAATTCCTGTACTCTTAAGCAGTCTTGGAGAGGTATTTCCACCAGCAAACCAAATCTATCTTTTGTAAATTCTGTCATAATCACTGCTGACTTGTTCTGATCACACCAATGTTTCTGGAAAGACATCAATGATGCCAAGTTTTCCTCAGTATATCAAATTGTGTTCCCACATATGCTGATCAAACACATTTCCTTAACAATATAAATGCTACTAATATCCATATACTGAATCCATACAAATACCCAAATTGTGCTGGGACACAAAAGGGACTTCGTTCACTCTTCCATTTGAGAACAATAAAAAAACAATGATTTTTTTTTTTTTAAGCAGAAATCTTTGCTTGTGTTCTTGAGGACATCGGTTCTATTTAAAAAAATTAATTTCCTTTGCAATGATTTAAAAAGGTGTCGGCTTCTACCTAAAATCTACCAATACAAACTTGGCTGGAGAAGCTAGGAGCAAGATTCCTATAATCTCATTCAGTGTTAATGGAAAAAAAAAAGTCTTTGAGGTGATTATCAAAGAGCAAAATTCAAAATTCTAATTTCTCTACATGTTAAAGGAAAGCTTTCTTTTATTTATTCTTAGTTCTACTGAGATGTTTACATTTTTTTTTTTTTTTTAATGTTGGTTTATATTGAGAGAGAGAAAATGAAGGCTCATGTGACCAGGGGAGGAGAGAGAGAGAGATGAAGAGAATCCCAAACAGGCTCCGCATCCAGTGCAGAGCCAACACAGGACTCAGGGCTCGATCTCAGAACAGTGAGATCATGACCTAAGCCAAAACCAAGAGTGGAACTCTTAACCAAATGAGCCACCCAGGCAGGCACCCCTGTTTACATTTAAATAACATAACAGAATAGCCATAATGCACTGCTTTTCTTAGCAATGTACACATTTTAAGAATCACTTTCTGTGAAGCCAAAACAGTATTTCACAACAAAGATTTGAAATTAATGCAGTTGATCATTTATTAACTACCAAGTGAGATCATATAAACAAAGCACCAAAAAATCAACTCAGAAGCAACGTGAAACACGGTGTATCAGACTAGAAACCAAAAGCTTTTTATTCACTGGAAAAACAAGGAAGAATTAAAAATGATCCTCCCAACACATTTTTTTAAGAGTGAAGTTTTCCTCTTCACTATTATTTCAAGCATACCTCTTAATGAAAAAGAGAGCATGTACGTAATAACAAACTGAGTATGTTCGAACTTAGATTCTTACTTTTGATTTTCTTCTTCTTCTGATTCTTCATGCTGGTCAAATAACTCCCATTTAGAAGTTGTTACAGCTGAAGGGAAGGAAAAAAAGGATGTAATTCCATAAAATAAATTAGCATTTTGCAGCAGTATAGTAGAAGCCGAGCTCTAGAACTGAAAGTTTATATTACAGAAATTATCTGCTGATTATCTATTGTTTGAATATCATTTCTATGTGCTAAATTTCTTTCCTCACACCTATGCTACAATGTTATTCAAATTTACAAAGTGACAAAAATTTTATCATTTTTATTTGTGTGCTGAATGGAAAGATTATTTCATTAGAACTGATTAACAATTATAGATTATAAGCACTTGAAGGACACATGCCCAAATAGGTATGAAAGCAGGTCTAAACTGGGTCTAAAAAGTCAAGTATCATGGGAGGATCAAAGCCTGGTTTCTCTGAAACTGACCTCTAGGTAGATTTGCAAGTAAGTATAGCTTCCCATCTACATCTTCTACTGAAATGCCTTAACCTGAAAGGTTTTAGTGATTTCTTTGATTACTCTCACAGCATCCAAACGGAAAGATCTAAGAAAATTGTTAACAACAACCATAATGAAAACTTAGCCACCAGAAATAAAATATAGTTAACTCTGGGTCTTAAGGTTGAAACGTTATAAAATATAAAACAAAGACACGCACACACCAATGATTAATTTCAAGTACTCGATTTTCTAAAGCTTAAAATTTATTGCACTTTTACTCACCCTGTGCCTCTAATTCAGATTCATCTACAGCTTCCCATTTTGATGGGGCAACTTTAAATATGGGCTCATTCTTCTTTGAGTCTTCAGTTGCATCCACTAAAGAGGAAAGATAAACTATTAACCCTGACTGCTAGGGAATGACTCAAAGAGTTCATGGATATTCATTATATTATTAAAAAGTAAAATAAGGCCACACATGGATTAATAATGCTAGTGTGAAGAACAAGGATTATGACTAATCCAAGTCTCTACACCTGATGTCCAATGTTGAAACACAAATATATCAATACAGAATATACAAGTTATTACGATTTCAAGCAAATGGAGAAGTTGGGGCAGTAAAACAATCTTAAGATCTTTACCTAACTACTATTTAAACTATACAATTCTTATACTGTTTAATATTTTCATGTAATTCAAAGATTACATGATATAATACATTACATATACATAATTCAAAGATTAGATATACTATAGATTCTGTTATGTATCCTATTTCCAAAAATGATTTCAGGCATCTAGGAAACATAAAACCATAAATTAAATAAAAACAGAATAAAAACAGAACTGACAAAACATGGTCATCTGGGATTATGAACATAAATGAGAACAAGATTTTGCCTATAGTTTTCATGACAGTTAAGACAAAAAGAGAAACTTACTTATATGAGGCTGACTATCCCAAAAAAGAAATGTTGACTAGAAAGAAAACCTTTTTCTTGGCAGAGTCAAATGTATTATTGGGTATTTGAATTTTGAAGTCAGAAATAAAAGACAGAAAAAAATTAAAGATTGATACCTTAAACTTTTTCTATATCCGCATGTGTGGAAATTACAGAGTTTTGGAACCAAACTTATTAGCTCATCAGCTTGAAAACTGAACTTACAAGGCACTCCGTCAAGATCATCATCAAGACTCTTTATAGGGACTCCGTCAAGATCATCAATGGGAGTAGCATCAATTGGAATTCCATCAACATCTTCTAGAGGTGCACCATCAAGCTCTTCCTCAATGGGGGCACCATCGAGGTCATCTGGTACATCCTATGAAAACATACATACTTGCTGTAACATTTTCCTTTGCTTACGAAAGTCATATTGCTACAAGATTAACTTGCAATCAAGTACAAACCAACCAGCCAGATATCCACATTCCCAGATACAAATGTGAGGATATAACTAGGAAGATATGTGAGGAGGTAACTTCATCCTCCTGACAAAGAAGCAGTCATTCTTTCATTATTTAAGAAATATCTACGAACTGTTTCTTGATGCCAGGTACCATGTAGGGCACTGAGGATACAATAATAAGCAAAACCAAGCTTGTTCCTTTGGTCCCTCCTGCAATAGGTCTTACTAGAATTTTCTGGGAGGCCAGGGGGTAGGAGGAGGCAGGCAATCATAAAATCACAATATACAAAAAACTGTGACTATAATGACTGCTACAACAAAGAGGTATCATCATACTATTCAAGTGTATAATAAGTAGGTTTCACCTAAAGAGGTCTGAGAAGGCTCAATGAAGTTATGCTTAAATTGACATCTGAAGGATCTCAGGTAAACAGGAGAAGTTTGAGAGAGAGGCAAGAATATTTACAAAGGTTTATGGTAGAAGGAAATATATACTTAAGAAACTGAAGCAAGGACTATGTACTTGGAATAGGGGGGCTAATTAGAATCTCATAGGAGTGAAAGGGAAAATGTAACTGGATTAGGATGGTAGGACTGAAAAGGATTCATGAAACACTGATGAGGTGAAAAGCAACAGAATCGTGATGAACAGAATCTGCTACACTGTGGTGTATCTCTTCATGTACATATTTACTTACATAGCTACTTTATAAATTAAAGAACTTTAAATAATAATTAATTTAAATAATAATTAATTTAAATAAATAAAAGTTTAATAAATTAATGCTTAATTAGGTTTTTTTCACTAATGCATTATATATCTTTTCATGTCATCAAATTAAAAAAAATAGTCATCAGGGTGGCTGTATCAGTTAGACATCCAAGTCTTGACTTTGGGTCAGGTGATGATTTCATGGCTCATGAGATTAAACCCCACAGTGGGCTCTGTGCTGATAGCATGGAGCCCCCTTGGGATTCTCTCTCTCTCTCTCTCTCTCTCTCTCCCCCCCTACCTGTGGTTTCTCTTTCTCAAAATAAATAAACATTGAAAAAGAAAGTCCAAAATCTCTGGGACATAGCAAAAGCAGTTCTAAGAGGGGAGTTTGTATCAATATAGGCCTATCTCAAGAAACAAGAAAAATCTCAACTCTAACCTTACATGTAAAGGAACTAGAAAAAGAAGAACAAAGACTAAAACTAGTAGAACTAAAACAGATGAATAGACATAAACAAAATAGAAACTAAAAAAACAATTAAAAAAAATAAATGAAACCAAGCACTGGTTATTTGGAAAGATAAATAAAATTGATAAACCTTTAGCAAGACTCTCTAGAAAAAAGAAGATTCAAATACATTAAAAAATGAAGGAAAAATAACAACCAATACCAAAGAAAAACAAAGGATTAGAAGAAAATACTATGAAAAATCATATGCCAATAAACTGGACAACATAGAAGAAATGGATAACTTCCCAGAAACACAACCTTCCAAAACTAGAATCAGTAATCAAAAGAAAAGTCCAGATAAAAGTCCAAGATCAGATGGCTTTCCAGGAGAATTCTGGAAAACAATTAAAGAAGAGTTAAAACCTATTCTTCTCAAACTATTCCAAAAAATAGAAGAGGAAAGAAAACTTTCAAATTCATTCTATAAGACCAGCATTATTCTGATACCAAAATCAGACAAAGACATTAAAAAAAGAAAACCACAGGCGGATATTCCTGTTGAACATATAATGCAAAAAAACCTCAACAAAATATTAGCAAACCAAATCCAACAATACATTGAAACAATCATTCCTGGGATGCCAGGGTTGTTCAATATTCAATCAGTGTGATACATCACATTAAAAAAAGGACAAAAACCATAGGATCATTGCAGTAGGGGCAAAAGAAGCATCTAACAAAATACTATATTCATTTATGATAAAAACCCAGCAAAGTGGGTTTTAGAGGGAACGTACCTTAACATAATGAGGGCCAAATATGAAAACCCACAGGCTACCATCATATTCAATAGTGAAAAACTGAAAGCTTTTACTCTAAGATCAGGAATAATACAAGGATGCACTCTCACCACTTTTATTCAACATAGCACTCGAAGTCCTAGCCACAGCAATGAGATAAGAAAAAAAGTAAAAGGCATCTGAATAGGTAGGGAGAAATAAACTATTTGCAGATCACACAATACTACATATAGAAAACCTTAAAAGACTCCACCAAAAAAAACTATTCGAACAAATGAATGCAGTAAAGTTGCAGGATACAAAATATACAGAAATCTGTTGCATTTCTATACAATAATCACAAAGTAGTAAAGAACTTACAAAAACATTCCCATTTACAATTGCACCCAAAGAAAAAACTACCTAGTAATAAATTTAACCAAGAAGGTGAAATACTTATATATTCTATAAAAACTATCAAAATAACCCTATCAAAATAACCAATAGCATTTTTTACAGAACTAGAATAATCCTAAAATTGTATGGAACCACAAAAGGCCTCATATAGCCAAAGCAAGTAAGAACAAGTCCCAGATGGGTGGCTCAAGCCTGGGTGGCTCAGTCGGTTAAGCGACCAACTTCAGCTCAGGTCATGATCTCACAGTTTGGTGGGTTCGAGCCCCGTGTCGGGCTCTGTGCTGACAGCTCAGAGCCTGGAGCCTGCTTAGGATTCTGTGTCTCTCTCTCTCTCTCTGACCCTCACCCGCTCACACTATGTGTGTCGCTCTCTCAAAATTAAATAAGCATTTAAAAAACAAAAAAAAAGAACAAGGCCCAGATTTCAAGATATCTACAAAGCTACAGTAATCAAAACAAGATGGCACTAGTACAAAAATAAACTCATGATCAGAAGAACAGAATATCCAAAAATAAACCCACACCTATACACCTGTACAGTCAATCTACAACAAAGGAGGCAAGAATACGTAATGAGGAAAAAAGTCTCTTCAATAAATGACGCTGGAAAAACTGAACAGCTACATACAAAAAACCAAAATGGATCACTTTCTTACAACACACACAAGAATCAATTCAAAATGGATTAGAGACCTAAATATGAGACCTGAAAACATAAAACTCCATAAAACAGGCAGTAATCTCTTGGGGAGTGGCCTTAGCAACATATTTATGGATAGGTCTCCTCAGGCAAAGGAAACAAAAGCAAAAATCAACTACTGGAACTACACCAAAATAAAAAGCTTTTGCACAGGAAAGGAAACCCAACAAATCAGAGGCAACCTACCAGAGGGAGGTGATGTTTGCACATGATATATCCAATAAGGGGTTAATATCAAATNAAATGGCCGACACATGAAAGTAGGCTCAACATCATTAATCACCAAGGAGATGCAAATCAAAACCACAAGGAGACATATCACCTCACACCAGTCAGATGGCCAGTATCAAAAGAGTAAGAAATATCAACTGCTGGCAAGGATGTAGAGAAAAGGGAACCATCACGTACTGTTGGTAGGAATGCAAATTGGTGCAACTACTGTAGAAAACTTCATAAAGATTCTTCAAAAAATTAAAAACAGAAATACCATATGATCCAGTAATTCTACTGCTGGGTATTTACCCAAAGAAAACAAAAACACTAATTCAAAAACATATATGCACCCTATTTTTATTTCAGCATTATTTACAATAGCCAAGTTATGGAAATAACCCAAGTGTTTACTGACGAATGGATAAGATGTGGTGTACACACGTACATACACACTACTCAGTCATTAAAAAGAATAGATTCTTGCTATTTGTGACAACAGAGATAGACCTAGAGGGTATAATGCTAAGTGAAATAAATCAGAGAAATACTAATACCATACGATTTCATTTATATATGGAATGTAAAAAAAAAAACAAAACAGACTCTTAAACACAAAGAACTGATAGTTGCCAGAAGGAAGCAAAAAGTTGAAAGCGATTAAGATGTACAAACTTCCAGTTACAAAATAAAAAGTCACAGAGATGAAGGCAGAGAAGGACAAATATCATATGTTTGCACGTATAGGAGGATTAGGAGGAACTTGACGGAGGAACAAGGGGGAGAAGAAGGGCGGAAATGGTGGGGGAAAGGGAGAGAGGCAAACCATGAGAGACTCTTGAATGCTGACAAAAACTGAGGACTGATGGATGGGGGGGGGGGGGGGGATGGGCATGGAGGAGGACACTTGTGGGGATGAGCACTGAGTGTTATGTGGAAACTAATTTGACAATAAACTATTTGTAAAAAAAAAAAAAAAAGTCCAAAAAAAAATCACAGAGATGAAAAGTACAGTGAGGAACATAATAATATTGTAATAACATTGTATGGTAACTACACTTATCATGGTGAGCATCAAGTAATGTATAAAACTGTTGAATCACTATACTGTACCCCTGAAACTAATATAACACTGTAGGTCAACTATGCTTCAATAGTTACCAAAAAAATGTGAGGGTGGGGGAAACCCAGCCACCCAGTTTTCACATAAGGACCCAAAACAAAGAATTACTGTTATACATATAATTTCTTCTCCCGGGCTCCAGGAATTCCAGCAACAAAAATCCACAAGTTAGTGTTAAATAGTAGGTATTTTTCACAAAGAAATATTACTCACATCTGTAACATACCACACCCCCACAGCATCCCCAGAAATCAATTCTAAAATCATCAAATACATTGAGTACATACCTCTGTTTCCTTTTCTTCAATAATATTTACAAGTCCTAAGAAAATATTTTGTAGTTTGATCAAAAATGGTTCTGGATAAATTGCCCAATCCTCCCATGCTCTGAAACAGGTCATTACCCGTTGCTAAATAAACAGGAAAAAGACAACACATTATTATTTTAGGGCAATGTCTCAAACTTCATCTCATGAGAATGACCATCACAATTTGCTGAACTTTCCTTTAAGCGAACATCCTTGATAAAAAAAATAACTATCATTACATTTTTAAAAAATCAATGTCATCTTCTAACTAAAAGAGAATAAAATTAGGAATAAATATAACAAAAAAGAAACTATTTTGTTCTTGACCACCTAAGACCAATGCCCCATAACACAAGTGGTACACGAGGCCACATTTGGGAATAATAGCTTAGAAAATTGGATACCAAGGTAGCCGAGTTTTGACCCAAATTCCTTTATGGTTCAATTAAGTATTTCCTTGATTCTGGTTATATTTTTCTCTGTCCCATCCCTAAACCTTTCTATAAGCTCTAATTTAAAGTCAAAATTAAGGGTCAAGCTAAAAATTCCCTTTAAAAAATAAAAAAAGGAAGATTTTTAAGTTCATTTATTTTGAGAGAGAGCATCAGGGAGGGGCAGAGAGATAGTGAAAGAATTCAAAGTAGGCTCCAAACTGTCAGCGCAGAGCCCAACATGGAGCTGGAACCCAAACACCTGTGAGATCATGACCTGAGCTGAATTCAAGAGTCAGACGTTTAACCTACTGAGCCACCCAAGAACTCCCCTCAAAGCTAAAAACTTCATTCCATGAAGTCTCCCTCCCATGAAAGTAATATCTATTTATTTCATTATAAGCAAGATTTTTTTGTTTGGCTTTTTTATTTTTTTTGTTTGTTTATTTTTGAGACAGAGAGAGACAGAGCACGAGTGGGGGAGGAGCAGAGAGAGAGGGAGACACAGAATTTGAAACAGGCTTCAGGCTCCGAGCTCTCAGCACAGAACTTGATGCGGGGCTCGAACCCACAAACCGTGAGATCATGACCTGAGCCGAAGTCGGACACTTAACCGACTGAGCCACCCAGGCAACCCCTTGTTTTTTGGCTTTCTTAACAGTGATCTACAAAGTAGAAGGCTATAAAAAGTAACTAAATCCATTTTCTAAGCATGAATAACCAAAATTATGTTCCTAGTCCAGCCAAATTATATATGCCATTGCAAAACAAATGATATTCTGAATGTTTTTTGTGGAAAGACTAACATTTAAAACATTTAAATAAAAACACTTCAAACTGAACACCCAACAAAATAACACTAGATAAAATATTTCAAAATTTCAGGTANAGTTCTATTGTTAATTTTCTGAGGAACCTCCACACTGTTTTCCAGACAGGCAAAATGGCATTAAATTTTAAAACAATTTCTGAAAGATGCACGTTATGTCCTATACTTGTCCTACGTACTTCTCTAGTCTTCCAATGTGCTTGCCAGCCCCTACCCACTGCTTAACATGAGGGAAAAAAATAAAATAAACATACCTTAAAGTTTTCAGACTGTAAATGGCCTTGAATTGTACGATAGGTAGCATTGAGGTCTGAAAATATCTGACATAACTTTGTTTCAAAACTGAAATTCAAATAATACATATTTATGATGGAATTTATTTAAAAATCCCTGTTCTACTTCAGCATGCTAGCAAATGAAAATACCTCTTGAAGTTAAAAAAAAAAAAGAAAAAAAACCTGAGATTAATCAATTCTTTAAAAATCAAGAACTAGATGTCTAAACTCTTAAAACTATAACTGAACTCCTTATTCTGTACTGTCCTGCAAAGAAATTAGTTTTTTTGATTCACAAGGAATCAATATGATACTTTAAGCTACCTAAACTGACCTGTTTTATAATAGGAAAAGTTAAGCAACTACTCGAAGGCAAAACAAATAAGCAAACAAAAAACAAAAACAAAAACAAAAACTAACAATACAACGGGATTTAAACAGTTATATATAGTTGTCTTTTTTTCCCTTCCTTTACACTTGCCATTATTTCTACTGTTTCAGTTTATTTACTACACTGGCTATATATGCAATAAAAATAAAGTTATTTTTTAACTTATTTGTTCTAGTATAGTTTATCAAAATACTAATATGAACATTTTGAAAACATTTAGCTGAAAATGGATTAACAAATGCAACCCAATATTTTAGAAAATTCTATAAACTATAAAGAAATTCAAATTAATTAACATCAGTTAGCAAAATAATCCTCTCTCCTCAATTCCTTACCCTTAAATATTATTTCAGGACTATCAGCTTACATCATTATACTTACAATTTTCTATAATATGATGCATTGGCAACTTTGGCTGAAGAGTTATACAAAACATCAGAAACCAAATATAATCTGGCAATCTAGAATACCAAAAGATAACATAAAAGAGATTAAAAATGAAAACCAGCAGCAAATAATATATCTAGAAATAAATCCATATTGAAATTTTTTGCCGTCAGTGGCATAAGGCTAATGTTTAGCTATAATACTCACAGCTAATTAGAAGGGTTATGAGAAATTCTACATTCCTGAAGCCACTACTTTGGCAGGGATAAAATATGTAACTCATTTACATTTCAACCTGTTGATAACTTGTATATTGATTAACATCAAAAGAACATAACAAGTTTCGCAGACAGAAGGAAAATAAGACCGCCTAGGGAAGGTTTCTTCAGTCAAGTTCTTCATGCAAAAGGAAACCAATTTCAAACCAAAAAGTCAAATATTATTTCTCTTTTACTTAATTAAATTTTCCATAAAGAGAAATTATTCCCATACCTTTTTAGGGAGGGGTGTTTTTAAGATGGACAATGACTCAGTAATGCAATCCACTATCTCTTCAGCAGCTTCAGCATTATTAAGACAGAAAACCATTGCATCTCCAATATCATTTTTCCTCGGAGTTAACCCCCTCAGGATTTCTTCTAATTTGTCCCTCTGTCTGAATACAAATGTTTGTAACTTATAAATATTTACAGATATAAGTTTCAAATGCCATTATAGTTTCTGCTCACAAACTAATTTCTTTAAAAAACCACTCAGATAAAATTCTGGAGATTAAATTGTGTTAAGTCTGATTTAAGTCCCTCAAACATATTACATCTATTTGAAGAACTTACATGGGGGAAGAATACTTTCTCATAAATAAATTAATTCAGTGATTTTTAGCTTACAAATAAATTTTAAATTACGGGCATTTTTTTCAAGGGTGTTTGTGAGTGTCCCAATCCTATTACCCCATTACAATAGAAAAAGGCCTTCATGTTCTTTACTCTCTTTTGAAGGAAGTCAGTTACTTTAGCACTTCTGCATCAGATTAGAACAGGCTAAAGCAGGGGGTGACAAACTCTGTATAAAGGATCAGATAATAAATATTTCAGGCAATGCAGATCATATAGTCTCTCTCATAGTTACTTGACTCCACTGCTATTAACACCAAAGCAGCCATAGACAACAAGTTAAAATGAAAGAGGAGGGGGAAAAAAAAAAAGAAAAAAGGAGGGGAGAGAGCATGACTGTGTCCTAATAAAACTTTATCTACAAAAACAGGAGGCAGCAAGATTTAGCCTATAGGCTGAGTTGGCAGATCCCTGGGGAAAATGAAGAAAATATCTTCAGAAGCAAATATGCTTCAAAAATATATAGCTCTTTATTAGCAAATGCTTTCACAATCATTGCAGCTAACATTAAGATTTATACTACACAAAGGAGTATATACTCCTATATGCCATAGCCTTTCAGCCAATTTTCTTCCATGAGAACCTCCTCTTAATGTTTAATAGCTATATTGGTTTCTGCTTCTAAAACCAGTCTAACTTCACTCTACCCATAATGACTGAGCACTAATAAATGTTTCCATGGTGGTCACACATTGGAAACTCTTGTGGAAAGGCTTTGCATAGTCAACCATATGATTTTGCAAAGCTCTACAGTAATTTTTCCTCTTTAATGCTACATTCAGAGAGGCAAGAATAATAAGGGTCCCAATATAATTTCTCTAAACCACAAGTATTCCATTGCTAGAGAATCATTCCTTAAGAGATGATCACTATTCTTTATCAGTAGGAAGAGACAAGAGGTCAACAGGACACATACTCGTACATTCCAAGATGTTTAAAATTACAAAGCAATACAATGTTAGCAGTTTAAATATTCACAAGTACAAGGAAAAAATTTCATGTTTTAGGGTTAACACCTTAATAAGATATTAAAGCAATTATTAAAGTGACTTTTCTGAATATGTTAACAGATAAAGAAAAAATTCTTACTCTTCCTTAAGCGCTCCCTTTTTACTAGGCTCCTCTACAAAAGCTTCTGTTTCTTGTTCTTCTGACATCCCATGCAGGTATGGATTTAATGGTGGTGGCCTCCAAAAAGATCCATTTTTGAACATACGAAAATCTTCTGTCCGCCACTTAGTTGGAGAATCTCCCTAATAAACGTCCAGAATGTTATTAGAAAGATGAAATACCTCAGAGTCAAAATTAACAAAGTAATTGTTTCCACTTGCCTGCAGAATAGAATAAAGCTTCCACCTATAGTAAACATGGGCTGGTGTCTGGTTTTCAAATAAGAACCTAAAACAACCAAAAAAAAAAAAAAATTGACATCATATTCTTTAAATGTCCTCAAGTAAATATAAACAGATGAGAAATATTATCTGCTTATTTCATTTAAACTAAAACCAAAAGCAAAGGTCCTGGAAGAAAAATCCTCACCCACTGCCTTCTGCCATCTATCCCCTTCCTCACTCTAGCCCCCAGACAGCCTGTATGAATGACATTAGTACTCAGAAGGTACGTATGCATCTTGCTAAGCCTGTTTACAATCAATTTTACTGAATGCTTATATGTCAGCTATTGTATCTGGCAATGAAGAGATTTTCCCAAGATAGAAATTTCAAAAGCGGTGTTTTTTTTAAATGACTTAAGAGTGTTATATGAATGTCTTAAGACACCACAGCTACTCAGAAGATCAGAAATTTTCTATAAAGCTCTATTGTTCTACCATAGCTCACTTATGAAGGACTTTCATTGAAAATGATATAGAGTAGTATTTTCCTCCTAGAGACTGCTAAAAACAATGTTATTTAGTTAACTAAGTCAAAATCAGATGGAAAATTGACCCAAGTACATCTTAATCTAATTACTAAAACTGTCTTCTTGTCCCTTTGCAAAAATAACTCCGTACTCCTAGAACTTTATTCTAAGAAATATTTTTAATTCCAAAAATAAGTTAAAAGTTTTAAAAATCTTTTTAATGTTTATTTATTTTTGAGAGACAGACAGAGCATGAGCAGGGGAGGGACAGAGAGAAAGAGAGAGAGAGAGTCAGAGAATCTGAAGCAGCTTCCAGGCTCTGTCAGCACAGACCCCAATGTAGGGCTCGAACTCAGACTGAGATCATGACCTGAGCCAAAGTTAGCTGCTTAACCGACTGAGCCACCCAGGTGCCCCTAAAAGTTTTTTTTAAACACACAACTGAGGACAATTTGTACTCAACATACAAATACTGATTCCACTTATATGAGGTACCTAGAGTAAACAAATTCAAAGAGACAGAAAGTAGAATGGTGGCTGCCAGGGACTGGAGGACCCAGGTAATGGAGAGTTATAGTTCAAGGGGTATAATTTCAGTAATGGGAGATGAGACAGTTTTTGGAGATGGACTATGGTGATGGTTTGCTCACCAATATGAATGTACTTAATGCCATTCAACTGTACACATAAAAATGGCAAAAATGGTATTTTCTATTTTATGTGTATTTTACCACAGTAAAAAAAAAAAAGAAAAGGAAAAAAAATGCACACCTGAACATAGGATTGTTGATTTCTCTGTTCATAATCATAGCTTCAAACATTGGCCCTTCACGTACAACAAACTCTATCATTCGATGTATCAGGGCGAGTAAATTCCTACAACAACAACACAGTTAAAGAAAATGGATTCAGACCTACCACTACATAAAACTATACTTGTTCTAAGTTACTATAATTGTGCAGAAAAAGATTATTCTGCTGACTAATACAAAATTTTATACCAAAAAATAATCTGGAGCATATGTTAATGCCTTCCTTGTGCATTAAGGAGTGGGGTAATGGGGACAGGGGAATTGGAGGGGAAGGAAAGGTGAAGGGAGGGTGGGAAACCACAACACAGCTTCATAGCAATAAAGGTTTAATTTCTTAAATGCCACTTAATTTTATTTTCAAAATGCAAAACATTAAATTATGAATCACAACTAATTGGAAAGCTGCAAATATATAAAATCAGTAAACTCAGAGCTTACATGTTATCATAGCCATCTAAGAACTTACATACTATCTCAGTTTTAAAAGAAAATATTCCTACACCAAGCACTTTTGTGGTGGTACTGAAGCGTTATATACATAACTATAATGTCTAAAAATGCAAAACTATTTAACAAGTTTAAGGCCTGATTTAATAAAAAATCCATCCAACTCCTGTGCTTTTCTGGTACACATACAGCAGATGGAGTTTTTATTGAATCTGACCTTTAATGAGGCAACATCCCTTTGGATCACACTTCAAACTAGTTCACACCACTCATGACATGTATAATTCTGCCTGCATATTATGACTCAATGAAGCAATTATATTGCCAAAGCCTTAAATGGAGTCCTCTTTCCAAAATAAGGGACATGGTGAGATGCTTTTCCCATTTTTCATAATAATTACTTTCCAATATTTAAGCCAAAAAGAAACTTGAACCTTTTTAGTACATTTTATTGGTTAGGCTCATAGACAATCTTTATTTTCAAAATCTAGGTCCTAAAGTCATATGATATATAACACTATTTTAGACATTGATTACACCATCAAGCAAAAGTGACTCAGCTTATTATAAGCTGCTTTTGATTTCTCACTTCACCAGTCCCCCAGCATAGAGAGTTGGTAAATAATATTTGGGAAAAGCAAAAGGATATTGGCTCTTGGTACAAGGCACACACTAAATTACACCTTTAGCATTCTGAGCTCAAATTAAGTTCATATAATTGCTAGAATATGAATAAATATAGTTATAGAGTAAGACAGATTTTTTTTGGCTCTATAAAGCCTGCTTCTGAGTACATAAACAGTAAAATAATTTATCTCGTGGTCATTATAATTATTTTCTTACAATGTGCAAACAAACCTACTTAAATGGATACTAAAATCTCATAGTGAAAAAAATTAATTTTTTTGACCTAAAAGGTCAAAAAAATTATGTTTAAATCTTTAATGAAAGGGAAGCTATATTTAAAACTATTAATTCAACCTCAAAATTGTTAAAACAAAAACCAAAAGCATCGATTTTAAATCTAAAAACTAGTATTAATAGTTCTGCAAATATGCAGTTCTTGATATCCAAATGAGAATATATTCTCAGCATCCATATAGCTAATGATATCATTTTGAGGGAAGGGAGATAATGTAAAGTTATGATTCAGTTCCAAAACTCCCACTGGTATGTGCCAAATTGAAGTAAAGGGAAATTTTATGTGAGTATCATAACATCTAAAATCAATTATTAGGGGGACAAATGCTATAATCCAGAAACATATGAATTAAGTCAAATGCAACTTGACTTGAATATTATGGATGAAAAATGGTTTAGCAAGTTTAAAACAAAGGATTCACTGTAATGGTGAGTTAAGACTTTTCAACAAAATACATACTCAAAATTTACTTTTGAAATAAGCTGAGCCACATGTAAAGCTACTAGTGGATATATGCTTTTTGAATGCTACAAAAATACTTTCCTGTGAATGCTTTTTAATCAGTGGAAAAAAAAACCCACTATAGTTTTAAACAGGCTTGTAAACTGATAAAATCTAGTTTAGAAAATTTAAAGCTTAAAAGTTTTAAAAAGTTTCATGTGATTATTTAAAATCAAAATCTGACAATTAGCTTGTTGCTAACCTGATTTCAAGAGAATGGTAATCACACACTTTTTCCTTAAAAATTGTGTATTTAACATCATTTTAATAGGGTGACTTTTCTATCAGAATAAAACAGTGTAGTACAAAAAGAGGATGTATTTTAAAGTGCATTATTTTATTTTAAAATGGCAATTATCTTACTCTGGGCAACAACAACCAAAAAAAAAAAAAAACCAAAAAATTGTCTCTCAGTTATAATAAAACCACATTTATTGGAGTCGATCGTACCAATGTCTGGTCAAAAACTGTATACTTTCCCAATCCATCCCATGATGTTTTCCTGGTCCCCCGCTGCCGCAGACAGTTCAGCTGGTGTTGCTCACCAAGGCCAATGTCAAAGAGAATTTGGTATTCTTTTGTGTTCATTTATTATTCAACCAGTGTTGTGTTCCTGTGTTTGGGAAAAGGCTTAGCTTGACTGAGCAAGAGCATACCTAGAGCATGAATTCTTCTGCTTTATCATTATGTTGAAAAAGAAAAAAAGAAAGGAAAATAAAAAGAATTCCAAATACCTTTGTTACCATGAAAAAAAGTTTCTAATATGTTCAGTGTTCATGAAATGAATTGGTAGTAATTCCTAATCAATTAGGAAAAAACCAAAGCTATGCCCTTTCAGTAAGGAGAACTCAAATTAAGGTTGCATAAACACAAATCATTCACGAACAAAGAGGAAAAAAACAGATGGGTCAAATTGTAACATTATACACAATTTAAGATATATTTAAACTATTACTTTCCCATCACAATAGTCTAAATATTATTAGACTAACAACTCCATATTAAATCTATTAAACACATTCTAACTACTAAAGCTATAAAATACCCTACGTTGGTAATAATAAAAACAAAAGGATAATGACATAAAATTGCAAAGTACACTAAAGTTAGTCACTTATCCCCCCAAAAAGTACTGGGAAGGAACCATTGCTCAGTCAAGATATTACCTTTTCCTCAACACCATTTTTTTTTTAATTCAGAAGGGGATATTGTCTATATTTAGATCAGTAATAATAAAGAAAAACATGTACCTTTCTGTTGGGATAACCACTTTGACTATGGCTTGCGACAGAGTCTGTATATGAAGTCACATCAGATAATAAACATAGAATATGTGAGTATTGTTAACAAGTAACAAGCAAAAATATACATAATGCATTGAAAACACTACACATCTAATCACAAGTTTTGCAGGCAATCACTGCATTTGAAGTAATTATACACTAAGCAATTACATAAATGCAAATGGATGTGTTCAGTGAACAATAAATGTTCACCAAATGCAAAGAATCAGAACATTCCTGCCAGAATGCACATCAATGCACTGAAATAGGTACTACACTGAGAATTATCAGATAAAGATTTTAATTTGTGAAATAATTAACTGTTTGCCTCTGACCATACAGTTTGCTACTTTGTTCCCAAGCCTTTAAAACCAGCCCTGTCATTTTAAGTGTAATTATTTCATAACAGAACCAACAAATTCTTATAAACTTGAAATTAAGTTGGTTTTATGTTTAATAAAAAGAAAATACTCACCCTTTGCTTTTACTAGAGTAGTTAACTGGTTTTTTTTTTTTTTAAAAAAACCACATACGCTCTCAAATACTCTAATGCCTCAGATCTTGAGAATTAAGTTAGCTAGCAGCCATCCAAACAGTTTAACTATTTAGGTCTTTCTAATTGAAAAGTCACTTAACCAAATACAAAGTAACACTTTCCCAGAACAAATTTAGATATTGCACTTAAGCAAACCTGGACACAATAGTGGACAAAGGAGGGGGAAAAAACCTTAAGTGGTCAAGAAAGGAATGGTAGCCACAAATAAAAATATGACCTAGTATTTCAATACAGGGTTTCCATGGGCTAAGGCAGGGAACACATCTACTTATTTCTTTTAAGAGTTGCCAAACAGAATTACAGACACATTTTCTATAAAATTATTGAAAAGAAATACTACCACAGATATTTAGTATTTACAAATTAGATGCGGCCCTATGTACATTTTTTAAATTACCTTCTCAAAATCCTCCTTGTTTTTAGGTGGCGGTAACATTGGAGCATTGGGGTTTTTTAACCTCTCTCTAGGCTGCGCATTAAAAGGCAGTCCTGATGGAGGTGGGGGAAGCGTATGTTCCATCATAGAAGGCGGAATGTATATTGGATGTGGAGGAATAGGCACAGCTTTACCCCAACCTAACTTCATTTCAAAAGACATAATCATCTTTCCTACAAAAAAGAGAAGAAAGGTCACCCTGGTAACTCTCAAAAGAAAATAGAAGATTTCTAATAATCTGAATTAATTTTAACCTTTCCATTTCTGGTCCATTTTCCCCCTAGACTTTTCATTAATATTTTCAGAACAAGAAAAAAGTCTGAATTCTATTAATAGACAAATGTTCTTACCATTTAAATTTTTTAAAGCTCTTTCAGCATCTCTTCTATTCATAAAGGCCACAAAACCACAATTTCTCTCTCTTGCTCTTTCTTCATCAGTCCTAGGCCACATAATTTTCACACTGGCTAATGGTCCAAATCTTCCAAACTCTTGACAAAGCATTTCTTCATTCATCTATTAAAAGGATTGAGAGTTTTTTGGTATGCAAAAAAAGGAGGAAATTCTATGCAACAGAAAGCAAAGTAATTTTTGCAAAATGAACAGAAAGACCTATTAATGCTACAATTTTCCATTCAAGAACTAGGACCTCTATCTATACAGGTAAAATTTTGCCCTCATGGGACATTCACAAATCTTTTCAAATCAGAAACACAAATAAGTGGTCAGGGTGAAGAGGCTGGATGGCTAAAGAAATCAACGTACACCTCTACATCCCTGCTTGGTCCTTTAAAGATCCTACATCTAAAATAAGCTGTTTTTCAGCAGTGATTTGTTTAGGCATTTAGCAACATCTTTCAGGCAGCAGTGATTATCACATTTAAGAAAAGGAGAAAAAGCATGTTGGTGATGAAAGAAAAAAAAGATCTAATCACTTTTTTTCTTTTTCCAGTACCCAATATAATCAAGAAGAGAGAAAAGTGAAAATAGTAATACACCATGAAGTCCAAAACAGATATAATTTTTAAAAAGGACATGTTCTTTATTATAACCACTACATTCCTCATAACACAAATAACACTGAAATGATGAAAAGAATTAAAATATAAAAGAGGCACAAATGACGAGTTTGCTATTATCAAGAGCAGAAGGAAAAAGCAAATACATTAAGGAAGCAAGCTATGCATCAGAAGGGGGTAGTCTCAAAAGAACATTGTCTACCACTGGTCATATCCTAATTTGATAAATAATACAATCAGCACATAGGAAGACATTTCAAATTAGGAGAGTCAGTTACAGAAAGAGGAGATAAGCCCTTAAGAACTACAGCAAGATTAATTCAGCCCATATGAGTTAAGACTTAATTTTATAAGGTAATTTTTATAAACATCAATAGTCCCTAAGTTCCATCAAATTTACTTAGAGTCTTGACTTTATTTTTTTTTTGACTGATAAAGCAGTTTTTTTCCATAATTATGATTATGAGCCAACATTCATCTAACTTTTCTAATATTACCTGTGGATTAATGTTTCCAAGGTATAAATTAGTAGTGCTTGGATCTCCTACATCATGTGAGCCAGGTGCATAATCATCAAGAACTAGGACAAAAGAGGAAAAAAAAAATTATAACCTGCAAAATACAAAGTATGGACAATTTTTATTAGTTAAAAGAGCAAGAAACTGTATTACCACCAGATGATCTATTTCTTCTTGAAGGCGCATCCACTTTAAAAGGGGAAAAAGAAAACAATTCTTAGTTTTTAGAATAGTTAATCACAAATATAAACATTAAAATAAATGCCACTTACTAGAACGACGCTGACCATCAGAATCTGACTGAGGAGGTTCAAATCGGCTTAACCTGCCTTTTGTTTTATGTCTCTCATCACGCTCTTCTTGAATTCTGTTGAAAACATTTATAATCACTAACAATGAGCCAAAATTTGTTCATTCACATCTGTTAAGAATACAACTTACCCAGGTACCATGTTCACAGAACTTGAAATATTCGTGAATAATTAAATGCCAGTACTAACAACCGTGATTAGAGTCCTGCAGCTATAAGAGTCATGAGCAAATTTCTGCTACGTCATATAAGCATTAGAATACAAAGCCCACTTCTAAGGTGAAGAGGAAATTCAACATCAAGACCACTGACTTTGTTCTTTCCTAGTTAAGTTTGCTCACTCCTAACCAGTATCTCAGTGACTACATTGTTTCCACTGCAAACAGGACTCCGGACATTAAGTAATTACATACTATCAATTGAGCTGCATTACAGGACGCAACCAACCCAGATGCTGGGTGAAATGCTAATTCACTTTCAAACATATCCTAAAAAAATCATTATAATATCTAAAACAACATCACAGTAGGTGAGCCAGTTTAGTGGTAACTAATCAGTATACTACATTCCTCATACCTGCATCTCTAAGCAACAGCTCAATATACTTATGATAGCCATTCTCCAAACTATAAAACTTACTGTTTCAATTCTTCTTTGAAGAGTTCCAAATTGCTTTTTTTCTTTTCTTTCTCCCCTTTCTTCAGTGGCTATGAAGGATATGACAAGTTATACTTCAAACAAAACAAGATTAAACAAAACGAATGGTTCAATAATCTGATCACTTGAAATAATTTCTATTTTAAGGGCGCCTGGGCAGCTCAGTCGGTTAAGCGTCCGACTTCAGCTAGGTCGTGATCTCGTGTTTCATGAGTTCGAGCCCCATGTCAGATTCTGTGTTGGCAGTTCAGAGCCTGAATGGAGCCTGTTTCAGATTCTGTGTCTCCCTCTCTCTCTGCCCCTCCCCGCTCATGTTCTGTCTCTCTCTGTCTAAATAATAAACACTAAAACTTTTTTAAAAAATAATTTCTATTTTAGTATCCGTTATGTTCTAATTATTTAAATTAAAAAGAATGCTTCTGTTTTCACTACACTTCCTGTTCTCTTGAACTAAGAATTTAACAATTCAATTATTAAAGCAATTAAAAAAAATAACAAACTACAGTCTTACAGTAAAGGAGCCACTAACTTGATCCCCCAAAATCCTGGGATACTTAGGCCTGAATATTGTTGAGTAACAGGAAGCAAAACTAAACAACATAAAGTGACTGACCTGCAAAGTAACTACCATGAACAATTACCAAAAATATGCCCTTCTTCAAAACAATCATTTAGGAGAACTAAGAATTAGTAAAACAATCAGTAACATCTTTGGGATTCCTCTTTTAAAACTGCTTTTGGGGGCGCCTGGGTGGCTCAGTCGGTTAAGCGTCCGACTGCAGCTTAGGTCATGATCTCACAGTTCGTGGGTTCGAGCCCCGCGTCGGGGTCTGTGCTGACAGCTCAGAGCATGGAGCTTGTCTTCGGATCCTGTGTCTCCCTCTCTCTCCGACCCTCCCCTCCTCATGCTGTCTGTCTGTCTGTCTCTCTCTCTCTCTCTCTCTCTCTCTCTCAGAAATAAACAAAACATTAAAAAAAATATTTAAAACTGCTTTTGAAGGGGCACAGTTGGTTAAACGTCCGACTTCAGCTCAGATCACGATCTCATGGTTCTTGGGTTTGAGCCCCGCATTGGGCTCTGTGCTGACAGCTCCAAGCCTGGAGCCTGCTTCAGTTTGTGTGTCTCCGTCTCACTCTCTGCCCCCTGTCCCACTTGTGGTCTGTCTCTGTTTCTCAAAAATAAATAAATGCAAAAAAAATTTTAAACTGCTTTTGAAATCCCTCTCTTAAAAGTGCCAAAATAACTCAATGGGGGAAAATAGCCTTTTTTCACAAATAGTGCTAGAATAGCCACATGCAAGAAAAATTGAAGGTGGACCTCTTCTTTATGCCATACACAAAAATTAACTCAAATGACTCACAGAAACTAAACTGAAGCACTAAAACTATAAAACTCTGAGAAATAAATACAAGAATAAATTATGACTTTGAATAAGCCAATGATTTCTTAGATATGACAGTAAAAGCAACATACAAAAAAATCCAGATAAACTGAACTTCATCAAAATTAAAAATTTTTATGCTTCGAAGGACACTATCGATAAAATTCAAAGACAACTCACAGAATGGGAGAAAACATGTGCAACTCAAATAGTTGATAAGACACCTGACTCCAGGAAGTGTTAAATACTCTTACAACTTAAAAATAAAAAGAACAAAGAAACCAATTACAAAATGGGCCAAGGATCTGAAAAGACATTTCTCCACAGAAGATTACAAATGGATGATAAACACATAGCAAGATGCTCATCATCAGGAAAGTCCAAATCAAAATCACAATTAGGTACAACTTCACACCTACTAGGATGACTAAAATAAATTTTAAAAATAGACCACTTTAACAAGCATTGGTAAAGATGTGGAAAAATTAGAACCCTCATACATTGCTGATGGGACTGTAAAATAGTACAGCTAATTTGGAAAAACATTTTGGCAGTTTCTCAAAAAGTTAAACAAATAGTTACCATACAACCCAGAATTCCATTCCTAGGTGTATGTGTATGTGTACAGATAAGTATATATATATATGTGTGTGTGTGTGTGTGTAACTGAATACAGAAGTCCACAAAAAAAGCCTACACACAAATGTTTATAGCAACATTACTCGTAATAGCCAAAAAGTGAAGACAATCCCAAGGTCAAGTGATATACGGATAAACAGTATGTGCTATACCCATAAAATATTATTCAACCATAAAAAGGAATAAGGTACTAATATGTGCCAGAACATACAGATAAACCCTCAAATATTAGGCTAAGTAAAGAAGCCAGAGACAAAAGGCTACATGTTGTAGGGTTCCATCTGCATGAAATGTCCCAAACAGGCGAATCCAAACAGATAAAAAGGAGATTAGTGGTTGCCAGGGGTTGGGAATAACTAAAATAGGTATAAGGTTTCTTTCTGAGATAATAAAAATGTTCTGAAATTAGAGATTAGTGATTTTTGCACAACTGCGAATAGAATTTTTAAAATGACTGCATAATTTAAAAGGGTAAATTTTATAGTACATGAGTTACATCTCAAAGAAACTGCTTTTTTCCTTTGCATCCGGAGCTATTTGTTATGCAAGGAAAGTCACTGTCACCATTCAATGTAATCATATTTCTTCACCAAGTGTGGCTCCAAATGACATACCCCACATCTATATAGCACCTTTCATGAAAAATCCATTGAAAAACAAAAATTTTTCTAATACCGAGAATACTTAAAAGAAAGAGCCACTGGGGCGCCTGGGTGGCTCAGTCGGTTGAGCGGCCGACTTTGGCTCAGGTCATGATCTTACGGTTCGTGGGTTCGAGCCCCGCATCAGGCTCTGTGCTGACAGCTCGGAGCCTGGAGCCTGCTTCGGATTCTGTGTTTCTCTCTCTCTGGCCCTCCCCTGTTCATGCTGTCTCTCTCTCTCTCTCAGAAATAAATTTTAAAAAAAAAGCATTAAAAAAAAAAAGAAAAAAAGAAAGAGCCACTAGGTTGACAGTAATTCCAAATAAATTCCAAAAATGTTGTAGGCAAAAGATACATTATTGGAATATAGAAGTTTTACAAGGAAACTGTCACTACACATGTTAGTATTATTTAAATACCTCTGTTTAGAACTGTTTAAAAAGATAATCCCATTACTTTATATTTAAAATAGTCAACTTTTTACTTGCAGTATGCAATAAGTATAGTAACACCGAATGTTCACTGTTCAAAGGACATAAAAAGAGTATCTAAGTGTCTTACTCTATTATCTCTTCGTTAGAAAGACTAAGCACCAAAACTCAACACCTACTCCAAAAATAATTAAAAACAAGAAACCAAAGTCCTGCTTACAGTGGAGTACTGAAATATCATTGGCAGTGTCATCTCTGAACATAAAAAGTCACTTATTTGAGTATGACTTACAGGTTTTTTGGTTTCTATGACAAGAAGAGATGGTGGTCTTTCATTGGATGACTGATTTGGAGGATTTTTTTGATCTGCAAATCTTGAAGACGGCTTATAGATTTTACCTCTTTTTTCATCTGTTTCATGTTCTTCTGAAATTTAAAATACTAAGTTTCAAAACTTATTTTCAAAAATAATTTCATATTATTCTATTTTTTTATTTAAAAATATAAATTAGTAAAATGCTTTTAGCACTCAGATATAACACTACTGAAAAAATATGAAGTTAAATTCATATTACTACCTTACTCTCCAACAAAAGACTAACCTAATCATTTTATAGTAAAATTACAAAATATATTAAAATTTTTGCTAAGTGTTGCTGTCTTCAACCTTGAAAGGCACTAAATATTTTTAAAAATTTATCTGGCTCTAATTTCTCATTATCCCACATCTGGCCATTTATTTTCCTAATTAATAATATCAGCACTAGAGGGTGCGGATAGAAAGGAAATGTTAAATTCAAAAGACAACAAATATCCTTCATTATTACCTACAGTGATTCTACCAAGACATTTTGGATCTGCTCAAGGACTGTAATATTCACACTAACCTTTAGCTGCATTAACAACACCTCCACGCACAAATGTCTTTACTTTATTACCATCACCTCCTTCAAAAGCGGCAAGAAATTCCTCATAAATCTCAGCGGCTGCCTTTTCATCTTCCTAAATATACATGAAAATATTAGTACCATTTAATATGAAAATTATTATTGTACATAGGGTAAAACTCATTAAGGAATAATGGAAACAAAACCTTTCCCTTCACTGGGAAAAGCAAGTTAAGCAGTCCCCGTAAGTAATATCTCATCTTTAGTAGGTATTAGATACTAATTAACACTGAAACAAAGAGAGACCTTGATCCTCTACTGGCCATTTGTGGAATCAGAGAAAGACCCACTAAGTAAAATCTGTTTAGAGACAGCAAGAGTCAAACTGTATGACAACTATATAAAATTTATTACTCTATTAATGTTTTTAACTATATAAAATATTATTACTCTATTAATGTTTTTAACGTTTCTAAAGCACCACCAAACACATGAGTATTACAAGTTGAAGCAGCAAGATCTCCACAGTTGGCATTAGGGAAAAAAGCTCAAAAGAACCTTGACAATATCATTTATTACTCTTCACAATGTCCCCAAAATTTGTATGCAACAAAGGCCAACAGAACATAACAGAAAACAAAGAAATAAATCCAACAACAGTTGGAAATTTAGTATTTGATCAAAGGAGTATCGAAATCAAAGGAGACTAGATGGACTTTTCAAAGAATGGTGTTGGGGTAACTTGATAAACCTATTTGAAAAAAACATATAAATGAACCAATTCTTCACATCACATACCAGGAGAAACTGCAAATGAACGAGATTTAATTTTTTTAAATGAAACTGTATATAAAGTATTTTAAAAATGAAGAAATTCCTTTATAAACTAAGAGAACAATAACTGAATAATAGAAATCTTAAGGGAAGATTGATAAATCTGATTACGTAACAAAAAAGTTTCTACATGGAAAAAAACACCAGAAGCAAAATAAAGACAATCGACTGGAGGAAAAAAAACACTGTACCTTGTGTCATAAACAAAATGTTAATAAACTTAGTATGTGAGGTTTTAAAAAATAGAGATAACCTAATCTCTGAAAAGACTGGTTGAGATACAAGCAGACAGTTCACAGAAACAAACACAAAAGCTATTCAACCTTACTTATATAAGAGAAATACAAATTTAAAACTACACTGAAATAACATTTTTCACCTAGCAGATTGGCAAAACTTCAAAAACATCCTCTGCTGGCAAGGCTATCATACATTCCGGAGAGAGATGCGAAAGAAATGGCCCTGCCCTTTTAGAGAGCACTCTGACAATATCCAACAGAGCTACATTTGTGTATTTACAATTCAACCCAGCAATCTCACTTATAGAAAGATACCCAATGGGGCACCTGGGTGGCTCAGTTGGTTAAGTTTTGGACTCTTGATTTTGGCTCAGGTCATGATCTCATGGTTCATGAGATCAAGCCCCACACAAGGTCCATGCTAACAACACAGAACCTATTTGGGATTCTCTCTCTCCCTCTCTTTCTGCCCCTTTCCCACTCAGTGTACGTTCTCGCTCACTCTCTCTAAATATATGAACTTTAAACATATATATCCCAAAGATAAACAAAAAAACCACATGCATAACACTATCCATTAACAACACTACTTGTAATGGCAAAAGACCAAAACAAAAATACCCTCAACAGAATTTTAGTGAATAAACTAATGAATGTCTACACAGCTATTTAAAAAAAAAAATTCAATATACTGATGGTAACCTCTGAGATATAATGTTAACTGAAAAAAGATGGAGAAAGTACACTGTATATAGCATACTACTGATCATCTAGGAAAGAGAAGTACAGTATGTATTTACACATAGTTGCTTATACAAAAAGAACAGACAAGAGAATAATCAAAACGTACACAGAGGAAATGGTGGAGGGGACAGGGATACAAACTGGAGTCCTCTGAATGTAGCCTGTGTTACAGACTTGACTTGGTAGTGGGAGCGAGCTGAGAATACCCTGAGGTCACAAAACTTTGAAGAGCATTTCTCTACCTGCACATATACTTACTTAGACAGATTTCCAAGGATAACTCAAAATGCAATTTAAACATTACCTTTTTCTTTAATTCTTCTTGCTCCTTCTTACTTAAAGTTCGCTTAGCTGTACTCATTTTTCCAATACTGAATGCTTTAAGTTTGTTTTCTAGAAGAGGCTGTGAAAATAAATAAAAAGCATACCTTTACTACATACACATTCTTAATGCTACCTATAACTTAACCAAATGTGATAATCATATCTTCAGATTAGATGACTTTTAAAAAAGAAGTTTCGTAAAGCAGAAAAGCTGAGGCTACTCTTAAGCATCAAGTGCCTACAATGGGCTTGATTCTGATGTAAAGTATTCCTTAAAGAATGTCTTCATTTGCTAGCTCAAGGTCAATAACTAACATACAAAAAGCACTTTGAGAAAAAGAAATGATGGAAAACAGACATTCAAATAGGGAGAAGGGAGCATATATTTCTGATGTTCAGTAGCAGGAATCTAAATATCATCTATAACTTCCATTTCAAGTACTACAAATCACATCACTTCCTTTTATAAATCAGTAATTAACTCATTCTTCATCAACAATACTGAATATTTATAATCATAGAATTTCATGTTTCAGCAGAAGTAAAACTGTCATAGACCTTTAGCTGTTCAGTTACTTGAATGTTCATTTGAACATTAGAATGTTAAGACTTTGACTCGTAAACTTCAAAGAGAGGAATGTCTATTAAATACAACCTAAAATATTAATCTGTAATTAAAACCCAAAAGTTTCACTCTTGCCTACCAAAATGACAAATTAACCAATTACAAATTAGACTTCATCAATCCCCTGAATATTAAATATGTTTGACCTCGAGAGAAGCAAAATGGAAGCGTAATATTGCCATGAACTATTTTAAAGTTACATTATAATCACTTTGAAAAAAAAAAAATAAAGCCATTTATAACCAAGAAGTCAAAATGAGGTTTCAGTAATAGATTGAAAGTAAATTTTTTTCCCCAAAGTAGAAAGAAAAATGTTTGGCCATCAATCAACATCTCTGGATTTGTCTGGGGGCTTTTTTTCTTTTTGGCACTTTTAATTTATTTTTATTTGCTGGGAGGAGGGGGGTGGGGGGGAGAGAATCCATAGCAGGTTCCACGCTCACTGTGGAGGCCAAGGCAAGGCTTGATCCCAGAACCCTGGGATCATAACTAGAGCCAAAATCAGGAGTTGGATGCTCAACCAACTGAGCCATACAGGTGCCCCAGCATCTCTATTTTAACTTCAAAAGTTTAAATAAATGGTTAGGGCACCTGGGTGGCTTAGTCAGTTACTGTGTCTGACTCAATTTCAGCTCAGGTCATGATCTCACAGTTCATTACCCATATCAGACTCTGAGCTGACAACAGGGAGCCTGTTTGGGATTCTCTACCTCCTTCTCTCTCTGTCCCTCCCCTGCTAGCATGTGCTCTCTCCCCTGCTCCCCCAAATAAACATTTAAAAATAAGTTCAAACAAATGGTAAAATTATATACAAATTCAATGAAAACCATAATTTTACAAAACACAATTGGAAGAGCTCAAATTTTATTTATATCCTAACAGAAATATAGTTAAGGGAATTACAAAATGTTTACACAAAAAAACACAATCATCCATTAAAATACATTTATGCCTAGAAATATTAAACAAGAAAAATAAAGTGTTATGAATGTTAATTTAATAGTGGCTGGTGATAACTGTCTTCTTGATTATGTTTCCAAATTTGGTTTTTATTAATTTATTAGCTTCCCAAATTTAATCACAACCAGAAAAATTATGTGAAACAGAAAAAACACTAAAACATGAGAACAGTTTTAAAGTGTTCATAGTTCATACATAGTAAAAAAGCTCCTCCTCTGGGTTCTCATACTGATGGGGGTACTACACTAACCAGAGTGAATAATACCTGTCTCTGTTCACTTCCCAGAGCAAGACTATAAGCTCTTCAAGAGCAAGAACTGTGTGCTGTTCCAGTGACTGTCATGTGGCACTTGGTTCAGTAAATGTTTGTTATAAGGGAGAACAATAAATCTGATAATTAACCATTTTATATTGAAAACACTCCTTGGTTTTTTAAATAAAATTTCAAATTTTACATGAAATCTATCTCACATATAAGCCACAAACACATTTCCTTACATGAACTTGAGTTTATCATTAACCCAAATAGAACAATGAACGCTATTTTCAAATAGTGACAAGATGAAATAAGCAGCACCAAAATAGTCAACCACCAAATTTGATCAAGGACAGATTAAAATCATTAATCCTTTCTCATCTTTATCAACACTTACTCTTGAGAGATTCTGATGAGGAGAATCACAAAGGCTTTCACGAGCACTCTCATTCCTATAATTATGTTTCCTTGGACTCTTAGGTCGTGTCCGACTTGGCATGTCACTATCTGAGGGTCCCGATGCATCCATCTTCAGGAAAAGTAAAACAAATTTTTAAAAATCACATATGTAGTACTAAAACTACAAATAACCCAAATGTCAAAAGAGTGACCAATTTCACTATACACTATCAAAAGTCTCATCCCTTAATATCACCACTGATTTAATCAGGTACCTTTTCTGAAGACAAACATCACACTTTGATAAGCAGTAGTGCCTTATATGTACTTCCCATTTCATCACACAGAACATTACAAAGATCCATACCCAAGGACAAAATTTAATATTAATAATTTTTACTGCTTCATCAAGAACATTCTTAAGTGAAACTAGCATATTTTTACTTTTACTGTGCCAGATGGGGAAGAATACAATGACTATTAGTACACTTTGACAACACTGGCTTGATTCATGCTAAGATGCCAACAGTTTATCCATCAATTGCTTCTGCATCATTAATGCAAATGTCAACATAATGAAAAAAGCAAATATTGTCTTTGTATTATTTAAAATAGTTGAACTCACAAAGCCCCTGGAAGATTCTGAGTAACCACAAGGGTCTGAAGACCAGACTTTGAGCACTGCTATAATAACATGTAAAGGAATGTTTATTGAGAAATTATTCAAAATATCAAAAAGCTTTTCAACAGGTATATGCTCATCAATACAGAAATAGCTTAGTAATTTATACCTTGCCCTATGGAACAACGACAGCCGAAAGACTACATTAGAGCTATGACTGCTGACTTGTGCGAGTTTCCAATAGCTATATTGTGCAATGAGAAAAGAATGAGTGTATACAATGCAAACCATAGTCAATGTACAAGTACACACATCCGTGTATGTACAGAACTTTGTAAGCACATATATGCATATATATATATGTGTATATGTGTGCACATATATATATATATATATACTCGGCTTCTAACATGGTCTGTGGGGGCCAATTTGTACAAATATAACACACAAAAAAGAGATCACTTAGCTAAAAACAAGATAGAAAAGGACACATACAATTGTTATTTATCAAGCAAAATCATAAATGTAAGAATATATACGGAGAGAAATTAAATGTTAAAGAAAAAGACAAGGCGCATCTGGCTGGCTCAGCCAGTGGAGCATGCACCTCTTGATCTGGGGGTCATGAGTTTGAGCCCCACATTGGGTGTAGAAGGGAAAAAAAGGAGGGAGGGAGGGAAGGAAGGGTAAGGGAAAGAAAACAAAGATCACCTTTTATACTTACATGTGCATCTGAAGATCCAGATGAATGAACATCTGATGATCTCGTCTGCAATTATTAAAAATGAAAGTCAATATTTAAGTGATCTTAAAATATATCATATGCTAACAAGTGTGCCTCAGGTTATACAAACTTAATGTTCCCAAACTTGCAGCAATTTCTCCTCAGCTAATAAAACCAAAGGCAATCTATAACTTACAAAAAGGTTGTGATCCAAAATAAATGTGCAAGTCCATTCTTCAAAATTCAGAATGCATATGTGCCAAAATACATAAATGAGAGTAGGATATATCTGAGGTATACTTAAGCCTTTTTAACTGTAGACTAGAAACCGAACCACTATTTTACAACAGAATTTTTGTGAAAAAGCCTCCAAGTCATAGGATACACTATATACTGCCACAACACTGACAGAACAGCAACATCTCGTTATACAGCAAAGAAACTTCCCCTCCTTCTTCCAACTACCCAGTCATATAAAGAGTAGATTCTAACAACAAAAAAAAATCCACACATAAACCCTGACTGTAAAAGGTACAAATGCTGCTGCACAAACAGTTCAAGAAAAAGAAAACTCTATTATCAAATCCACAATTGGCCACCATTTACAACTTGTTTTAAGAGGGCTGCTCCTAATTCAGCATGACACTATTGCTGATTATTGCACAGAAAGAATTCAGTCTTCAAATAATGGCACTTCCAACAATGGCAACTGTAAAATTTCATCTTTTTTCCTAATTGATCTACAGATCAAATTATATATGGCGTACAACATTCTGTTTTTTCACTATACATCTAAAGACAAAGCCAAGCTGCAAGATTATTAACTAACGTGATATCTGTCTGAAATTTTTACTTAGGAGTCCCAGAATTTTAACTCTGTCACTGAGCTGTTTTTATTTTCCAGGTATTAGGTAATAAGATTTTACTTATTTCTATGTACATTTAAATGTTAAAAGTGAAACCAAGAGGGGACCTGATTGGCTTAGTTGGTTAAGCCTCTGACTTTGGCTCAGGTCATGATCTCATGGTTTGTGAGTTCCAGCCCAAGTCAGGCTCTGTGCTGACAACTCAGAGCCAGGAGCCTGCTTCAGATTCTGTGTCTCCCTCTCTGCCCTTTCTCCCTCGCTCGTGCTCTGTCTCTCTCTCTCTCTAAAAAATAAAGAAGCATTAAAAATTTTTCTTAATTTTTTTTTAATGTTTATTCATTTGAGAGAGAGCGAGCATGAGCACACGAGCGAGGGGGGAGATGCAGAGATCAATGGAGACACAGAATCCGAAGCAGGCTCCAGGCTCCGAGCTGTCAGTACAGAGCTCGATGTAGGGCGTGAACTCACAAACTGTGAGATCATGAGAGATCATGACCTAAGCCGAAGTTGGATGCTTAACTGAATGAGCCACCCAGGTGCTACAAAACAAGAAATTTTTAAGTGAAACCAAGAATCCTTTTTAAGGGTGAGCATTTACTTCAAATGATGAAAGAAAACACTTTTAAAAAAGTATGTTTAAAAAGCTGACATCCCAAACATAAAATCTAGAAAAATAACACAATATTATTAATCAGCTGTTTTACATATGTTTGCATTATTTTTTTCCTACTTTTGTGCTGTGTACTCTGCTTTTTTTGTTTTTTGTGGGTTTTTCTCAAATTTTTATTTAAATTCTAGTTAGTTAACACACAGTACAATATTAGTTGCAGGAGTAGAATTCAGTGGTTCATTACTTACATATAACACCAATGCTCATTATAACAAGTGCCCTCCTTAATACCCATCTCCTATCAACTCTCAGCTTGTTCTCCATGCTTAAGAGTGTCTTATGGTTGAGGCACCTAGGTGGCTCAGTCGCTTAAGCAGCCTGCTTGGCATTCTCTCCCATTTAAAAAGTCTCTTATGGTTTGTTTCCCTTTCGTTTTCCCCACTTTCATATATTCATCTGTTTTGAAAAGAAACCAAGAATCCTGACACCACAAATATCTGACCTAGCTCCAAGTTCTAGACTTAAAATAAATATACAAGACATTACATTTATTTTTAAGAGAAAACTGAAGATTTGTATGATATATAAAAGAGCAAGTACAGTTAAGACTCTTGGTAGGTCTACACACAGTATTGCTTTACTTACCTTCTCTAAACTTAAGGCTAAGAATAGGTGGTCAGATTTTCACACTGAACCAATTTGTTCCTCTGAATTCCACTGTGCTGGGCCCTAAGCAAAATAAGCCCAAGACAACCAAGCACTGAGGTATCTTCCATCACTATTCTTTGAATCCATCTCCTTTCTATCTCCAACTTTTACTGTGTCCTTTCTCATTCACTTTCTTCTCCCATCTAACCCTTCTTAAAAGGCAAGATGGTATGGAAGAAGAAATTTTTAATATTTAAAGTTAGCTCAGTGAAACACACTTTGAAACATAGTTTAAAATGTGCCCATTTCCACACATTTAGAAATTAGTATATTCAAAAGAACAACTACTCTTAGGAAAAAAAAAAATTTTCAGTTAGAAACTAAACAGATTGAGGAAAAAAAAAATCAGGGGTACCTTGGTGGCTCAGTCAGTTAAGCGTCTGACTCTTGCTTTTGGCTCAGGTCATGATCTCATGGTCACGTGACCAGAACCCACATCAGGCTCCGCACTGAGTATGGAGCCTGCCTGGGATTCCTTCTCCCTCTCTCTGGCCCTCCCTGAGTTGCACAGGTATGTGAAAGCATGCATGTTCTCTCTCTCTCAAGATAAATAAATAAACATTTATTTTTAAAAAATCAGCTGCTTGTCAATATACTATTTTTAACTTACTAGGTAACAAAAATAATATCCTAATCACAATAGCAACAGTAAGTGGAAAACATCTAGAAACCAACTAAAGAAAGGTACACAACCCAGGTGAAGAAAATACAAACTTTACAGAAGGATTCAGCTATTCAAGTTACCTTTTGAAAAGATTCACTACATTCCTGGATGGGAATACACATTATTAAGACAATGTCAATTATAACCAATTTTATTTACATAATTAATGCAATTTCATTCAACAGTTCAATACTCCAAAGGGAAATCTTTGCACAGGGATAAAGCCTGCCAAAAATAATTCTAAAGTTCACCCAGAAGCATAAGCATGCAAGAACTTATAAGACAGTGCTAGCTTTTCTTTCTTTAATCTTCTATGCTACCATATTCAAATCATCATTTCTAGGACTTAAAAATAACAGCATGGCTTAGGAAGATTCATTAGTTGATTTCAATTAATCTAAGATGGCAGTGGTCACATTTACTACAAACCAGACATTTCCCACTGACATGGAGCTATAACTACACTGCACTCAGAATGGAACTTCTTTAGACATAAAGATATACAAATAGTAGTTAATAAGATTTTTAAAAGAATAACCAACTTCTAAAGCTAATGGTCCAAGTAAACAGTAAATGTAATGCCACTTCAGAAGCTGACCTTCCCTCTTCCTGACCTAGAACTATTATTTGTCTTGGGTTTGGTTTTTATGTTTTTAAACTGAAGAACAACATATTAATGATGCCTACAGACCTTCTGAAGTCTACAGCACAATTCTTCATCCAAACGAAAAACACCCAAAAACAAAAAATGAAAGGGCAGAATAAGGGAAGCTTGAGACAAGAAGCAGACATAGGAGAAATTTACCTCAGGATAGAGAAAGCAGATAGTACAGATGTGGTGAAAGACAGCAAGAACATGCTAAAGTAAAAAGGATTGTTCGCTCAAGGATTGTTTGCTTGTTCTCATGATTGCTAAGGAGTTAAAAAGTGAAGGCAACTACTCTATACCATATGGCACTACATCTTGGTGCCTGAGAATAAAAACTTTGTTCAACTTTGCAGTGTAGCTACAGCAACATTACTCCAACACTGTCATTCTGCTCCATCAGCTTTCCATTCCCTTTATTGACTCCTTAAAAGGTCCTCTTTCTCCACTCATCCTCTAAAGCATCAATTTGCATCTCCCCAAGTTTAACAATCTCTCCCATAGGAAGCATATCAACACCTTTATTGGCACTGAAAGGACGTCTAAGTCTTTATTTTTCAACCTTAGTCTCTCTCTTGGATTCCAATCTACCTCCTAGTTGTCTTCACCTGAATGTCTGCAAGCTCCTCAAATCCAATATATTTAACATTCCTTTCAAACTAGCTTCTCCAATTGGCCTTACTTCTGATACTGGATTGTGTCTCTCAATCACTCATAATATAGAAGTAGTAAAATGTTTTTAAGAGCACATTCTGGAATAAGACTTCCTGGTTTTAACACTTACCAGTTTTGTAACCTTGGCCCTACTTCCTTCATCTGCAAAGAGGAAGAGCACCCTGCCTTGTAGGATTGTTATGAAGGACAAATACAGGTAGGGTACATACTTAGAATAGTGTCTGGCACTTAACTGCTCAGTAAGTGTTAGCCAGCAACAGCCCTCTAACAGAATCATCCTAGACTCCTTCTTTATCCCCTCAATCACAAGTCAAATTCTGTTCACCCCTTTAGTACAGCTCTTCCGTGGGGACTCGTCCTTTCTAAAGACACCACCGTGGTCCAGATCTTCCCTTAATTCACTGGTACTATGTCTTAGAGATATTATCAAGTGAAATAAGACATACTTCCTGCCTTTAGGAGCTAATAAAAGAGTCAAGTAAAACAATGGCCATAAGAGCACAGGGGTCAAAGTTAATCTTAATGGGAGTAGGGAAGGTGTTAGGAAAAGCTCCCCAGAGAAGATCTGATGTCAGATTTTTGAAACCATCCCCAGTATATATCAGTAGCACTGCAGTAATCTTCAAACTGGTTCTCCTCATTCCCGAATCCTTGTTAAATAAAGTATGCCCCAAGATTCTCTTTCCTAAAGAACTTTCCTGCCTCAAATTTTCTGTGGCTTTCTAATTTTACTCACAGCATTCAAAACCTCCACAATTTATTTCAAACTTACCTTTTCATCTCAGCAACTTTTATTCCCTATGCAAGTGCCCTATGCTCTGGCTAAACAAGAGACCATTTATTTACTGATCTATTTCCTGGATTTACTTTTCTTTACCTTACCCATCTCTTTTTATAACTTCTGCTCATTGTTCAAAAGAATTCAAATTCCTCTATTCTTGAAGTCTCCTCCTTCTCACCCTCCATTTAACCAGCTGTCACTTCTTTCTCTAAAATTTTAGATCCCTCTCCTTTGTCCTATTATGTGTTGACTTTTTTCCACTAGACAGCATGCTCCTCAGTTTGTATAGTCTAATTTAATGTTTTCTTCCTCAAAATCAAGCACAAGATCTGCCAAGTGACATCGCCTCAATATATCTGTTGACCTAACCTGCAGGAACAAGTATGTACCCAACAAAATTAAGTTACATTCCACTGTCTACTATGCTGTCCACTAACAAGTAGCAGCTACCTACCTTAATATCACTCTCCAAGGCAAACTAAGGTCCACCACTCAAAAAAAAAAACTTTATAAGATCAGAGACATGCACCATGTATGATAAAGTTAAACAAACCTGAAATGACCTTTATTTTTTTAAAAATTATTTTTAATGTTTATTTTTGAGAGAGAGAGAGAGAGAGCGTGAGCAGGGGAGCGACAGAGAGAAAGCAAAACACAGACTCCAAAGCAGGCTCCAAGCTCTGAGCTGTCAGCAGAGCCCAACAGGGGACTCAAACCCACAATCCGTGAGATCATGACTTGAGCCGAAGTTGGAGGCTTAACTGACTGAGACACCCAGGCACCCCATGAAATGATCTTTTAAATTACATCCAAAACTCTATCAATAAATTAAAAGTTTCAAGAACATTCCAAATGTCCTGTAGTTAATCCAAACTGAGGAAAGTCTAGCGAAAAAATTTAATTCCTGAAGGAAGAGACATCTAACAGTACCAAATAGCATCAACTGCTACTGGCAAATGCCATCTTCCTTTGTGAAAAGTTATTTCAGCATAATAATACATGGCTGGTCTGCAATAAAATGTTAAAGCTACCTAATGATAGTTTAAGAGACAGGTTATCGATAATATTAATGTTTTCGAGTTTAATATCCTGTAGCAAGTTTTTATTTTAAAGCTTATTTATTTTTGAGAGAGAAAGAGAATAAGTGGGGGACCGCAGAGACAGAAGACACAGAATCCGAAGCAGGCGCCAGGCTCCAAGCTGTCAGCACAGAGCCCAACTTGTGGCTCAAACCCACGAACCAGGAGATGATGACCCAAGCCGAAGTCAGACGCTTAACTGACTGAGCCAGCCAAGTGTCCTCTATTTTTATTTTTNTTCGTTAAAAAAAAAAAAAAAAGGTAGAGAAGCAGGAGTCTTCAACTTGCATACCAAACAAGCCCCTCTTTCATTTGCCAGTAAGGTAAATGATTATCTTCCATAAGTTTACATTCCAGGAAGAATAAAGCTTCAGGAACAAAAACCAAAAGAAAATTAAAACTGGACTTTGAGAAAACAATCAATCCAATAAGATAGGAATTTTAAAAACCCTTATCAAGAGTCATCATATTCAAGCACCAGAGCTGCAAATACTGAAGTTTCTAAAGAGCACCAATTAAGAAAATGGAAGTTCATAATTCCACTCTCCACCCAAAAAGACAACCTTCCACCCATTAAACTATCCACCTTACATTTTAAGATAAAGTTACAATCATACCATAATAAAATTTCAATCTAAACTAAAAATGGCAAACCACGAAGAACATAATTTTCAAGGTTTGTGTTTTGTTTGGAGTATTTTACCATATCGAATTCTTACGTATCTTCAGACACCATCAAAAAACAATGTACACATGAGGCACTCCAGTTAGTTAAGCATTCAACTTTTGGCTCAGGTCATGATCTCACCCTTCACAAGTTTGAGCCCTGTGTCGGGCTCTGTATGGACAGCTCAGAGCCTGGAGCCTCCTTAGGATTCTGTGTCTCCCTGTGTTCTCTCTCTCTCTCTCAAAAATAAAAAGAGTAAAAAAAAAAAAAAAATCTCAAAAATAAAAAGAGTAAGAAAAAATGTACACAGGCAGTAATAAATACCTACGGTCATAAGCCTTGAATGTATCCTTATTTTACTTATTTCTTAGAACCAAAATACTTTTGGGGCGCTTGGGAGGCTCAGTCGGTTAAGTGTCGAACTCTAGATTTCATGTCAGGTCATGATCTCATGGTTTGTGAGTCTGAGCCCAAATCAGGCTCTGCTCTGACAGTGCAGTTTGCTTGGGAGTCCCTCTATCCCTCGATCACTCATGCTGTCTCTGTCTCTCTCAAATAAATAAACTTTAAAATTGCACTACATTAGCAAGTATAACTAGCACAGGAAATGCAGAAGGAAAAGAAAATATCGCATTCTCTTCCGATCTTCGTTTTGCTGAACAAGCAATCAAAATTCTTGAAATCAAAAGAATACACTAATTTTTGTAAATTAAATTCTAAAGAAATACATTTAACAATTTTCTAAGGAAACAATTAAGGTCTCTCCTCCCAAAAGCAATCTACAACATGGCCCATCTCCCCTCTCCTTTAAAGCAATAACAGAAATAAATGCATAGGAAATAAATACAATTAAGACACATTAAATAGTGCTCGCTTCGGCAGTACATATTACTAAAAAAAAGACACATCAAATAATTTGCCATCAAAATCCTGCATATCGTACATTTTATTATTTATTTTTATTGAAGTACAATTGACATACATTATATTAGTTTGAGGTATACAATTTAATAACCACAATAAGCCTAGTTAATATCTGTTAACATGCAAAATTTTTCTTGTGATGAGAACTTTCAAGATGTACTCTTAGCAAATTTCAAACACGCAATACAGTATTATTAACTACAGTCACCATGATGCCATTCCCTTGTACATTTAAAATAATTTTTTTAACATTTATTTATTATTAAGAGAGACAGAGCATGAGCATGGGAGGGGTAGAGAGAGGGGGAGACACAGAATCCGAAGCAGGCTCCAGGCTCTGAGCTGTCAGCACAGAACCAGATGCAGGACTCGAAACCATAAGCAGTCAGATCATGACCGGAGCCGGAAGTCAGACACTCAACCGACTGAGCCACCCAGGCGCCCTTCCCCTGTACATTTTCAAATTAACACTCTCTTCGATGTATAGAAATATGATTAACAGGCATCCTGAACTATATCAATGGGAATATACCAAAGAACAAGCATGAAACAGAAGAAATCTGTATGTTCCATCTGTACTGTAGAATGTGTCACTCATCTGCTCTACCAGAGGAAGAAAAATCAAACCACGGAGATCAAAGACTAGAAATTCCAAATACTATAGTATTAACCAAAATGATCTGATACTCCCTCCAATAAATTCAGGACTTGTGTGAGAAATAGAAAGCAGCAATCTGGGCAGCCATTATATGATAGCTGATGACTTAAGATTCTAAAATCTTAGAATTCAAATTTATACAACATTTTGTAAAGTATTTTCTATTTCCTCTAAGGACAAAATGGAGAGGAGGGGAAAAAGGAACTAAGGTTTGTGTTTTTTTTTTAATGTACTTTATAGACATAGGGATTCACTTAATTCACTTAATCCTTACACCAACTCTGTAAAAACGAGATTTACATCCATATTATGAGAAAACTGACGTGCAAGAGTTTAAGCAATTTGCTTTAATGTCACAAACACAACTAATTACCAAGTCATGATTTCAACCTAAAGGTCTTTTGCTTGTTATTAAAATCCATAATCTTTAATTGCATCATGTAGCCCTTCATACTATGGGAGAAAATTAATCAATATCCTTTGAGTCCTGAGATACTGATTCCTTTTACAGACACTGGTAGGGAATCTCAAAATAGCATGCACTGATGATAATCTAAAGCAATATATAAACTGAAAAGACTACTGGAAGATCCAACAATTTACTTATAGGAACAGCCACTCCCTCACAACCATGAGAAGTACTATTTTAGAAGGAAGCCTGAACATACTCGTGAAAATGTTCTCAATGTATCCAAGGCCTCAAATAGGAGATACTTAAAATATGACTTTGAAAAGAAACTAAAAATATGAAGCTTATGCTGGAATTATTACTGGTGTAGTAGCTTTAGCAATAGTTCCCTAACAGCAGGCTTGTTTCTGTGAGTCTGTTGAGGAAGTGGCCTGAGTAATGTACCCAACTATTCCCCTCCACACCTACAGGAAATGTTCTGGGGAGAGAAACTGAAAAGGAGTAAAAGCGGGAATTAAAACAGACAAAACTGGTCCTCTACTACTGTTTCCACAAAATTAAAGGCTGTTAAAGCCATTACTAGTTACGAACTAATTACGAACATCATTCACAAAATGGCAAAAAGATTATGATTTATTAGAAACTGATAAAGCAGGTATACAATGGACAGGTTACGTTTCTCATAACTAAAACTCGCCCCGTCTACGGGAAACTTAATTTTCTAATAACCAACTTATAATCATTCACGTCTGCAAGATGTAACAGTCCCTGGAACCTTTAAGTGTTACACAACTTATTACACTGGCATCAAAAAGCTTAGTAACTACTTCAGGCAGTACTTATTACTTTTAATATCGTATTGCTTGAGAAACTCAAAGCAAAAAAAAACAAAAAACAAAAAAACAAATGACCGGCCCAAGACGGTTAAGGACTGATGCTAACCACCACCTAACTAATGCTAAACTACTTGTACAGCTCAATGGTTTCGAAGTATTTGCACACGCTTCCCTATTAACTCAAAATCAACTTAATAATCTTAAATGGCTCCCAAGTCTATGGAAGTTCCCTTTTCGGAGGAATACACAACACGGAGATGCAGGAGATCCCGGGCTCTTGAAAATGAACCCTCAAAAGGAGCGCTCATTTTATACTTCCTCTTAGGTGATACAAGACCACGTGTAGAGCGTGGCGTTAACCTTGGCGAGACAGCTCCGCAAAGGAGAACTGCTCCCGCCTCTGCACTTCCCACCCCGCGCGTCTTTCCACCATTGGTCCTCCCCTCCCAACTTGCAGCCCTAGACGTTATTTATTTCCTGGAGAGGGTATGAGGGAAATTGGGGGAGGCCGGAAGCGTATGAGACCTAAGACCAAAGAACCGAGGAACGAGAGGCAAACACTTAAGCAATGGGAAGCGATTCCCGCCTCTCCCAGGTGCTGTCCGGCGGCCTTAGAGCGCAACAAATAGGGATACATGGGCGCGTTTTCACGACTTGAGACCTCAATTTAAATCCCTGATTTCCCTCCAATGCCAAACGCAGGCCGGACTACTCACGCCACCAACCGTGTGCCCGCCAGCCTCGAGAGGAATCCAGGTTAGGACTAAGGGGAGATACCAGGCCTCTCAACCTGCGCACCACAGTGCGTCGGCGCCCGGGCCTACGTAGTGACCAGAACGCGGACTCCCTCCCCAACCTCCTCCCGCTGGCCAGAAGAGTCTGTGGGCCCCAGAAGGCAGTGATAAAGTCACTGACTTATGAAGTTCTCTAAGAAATTACCTTCGAACTGGCCTTCTGAGATCCGCCTGGCGTTTTGTCCGCCATCTTGAGTTTTGCCCCTCCTTCGGCGGCCGCAGCAGCACGGGCGAGTCGAACGCCGAAAGAGTGGATCTCAGCGGAGCCCGCCAGAGGCGCCTTCAGGACTGAGTAGTCGACTGCCGAGACTGGGAATTCCGGCGGAGCTGTGCCACATGACTTCCGGTGTCAGTAATTTCCCCGGGCCCGCCCACTCCGCTGAATTTTGTGTGTTTCGGTTGCCTGTCGTATATCTGGGCCCAGGAATTTGGAGAATCTCCTTTTTCTGACTTTGAGGGCTGGCTGATATTTCACTTTTTTCCAGGCGCCAGCAGTTGATAGGTGCGAGCCAGTTGAATTTTGTGCGTGAAGAGAGAATAGCTCCTTAAAGAAGTTGTGCTCTGGTCAGCAAGGGAGCTGGCGGGAGCGAGGGGCGTCACGCATTCTTTGGCCAAAGACGGTGTTTGCGCCACCTCCGGAGCTTACGCCACAGTGCGAAAAGAAAACTTGGAATTTGCACGTTACTTTCAGCTAGAACGGTGCCTAGCAGGCGGAGAAAAAGAGCGTTTGATCCAAACTGAAAACCCGGCAATGGAGTTATCCGATAGACTGTTGGGGGTATCTGCAAATTGGGTACATGCAGAGAGAGGCACAGTGAGAGAAAATTATAAGTAGACAGTATTCTAAGTCTAGCATACATGTAAACTGTGTGTCATTTAAAGGTACGTTTCATGGGGCGCCTGGGTGGTCCGACTTGGTTTCTTTGGCTCAGGTCATGATCTGAAGGTTTTTCGAGTCAGGCCCCAGGTAGCTCTGTGCTGACAGCGGGAGCCTGCTTGGGATTCTGTCTCCGCCTCTCTCTGCCCTTCGGCACTACGCTTTCTCTGTCAATCTCAAAAAAACCTCAAAAAGTAATTTAAAAATTAAGTATTTCGAGGCGCCTGGGTGGCTTAGTCGGTTGAGCATCGACTTTGGCTCAGGTCATGATCACACGATTCGTGGGTTCAAGCCCCGCATCAGGCTCTGTGCTGACAACTCAGAGCTTGGAGCCTGTTTCGGATTGTGTGTGTGTGTGTGTGTGTGTGTGTGTGTGTGTGTGTGTGTCTCTGCCCCTCCCCCACTCATGCTGTGTTTCTGTGTGTCTCAATAATAAACATTAAAAAATTATTTTTTAAATAAAATATTTCATGGTTTAGTACTGTTTTCCTTTTTAATTACATAAATGGAGGGGAACGCCATAAACTTTTCTGTACTTAATACCTTTTTTTAAGTTTTTTTTGTTTGTTTGTTTTGAGAGCGCGCACACAAGCGGGGGAGGGGCAGAGAGAGAGAGAATCCCAAGCAAGCTTCACACCATTAGCACGTTAGCAGGGAGCCTGATGTGGGCCTTGAACCCACAAACTGAGATCATGACCTGAACAGAAATCTCAAGAGTAGGATGTTTAACGGACTCGGCCACCCAGGCGACCCCCACCCCCACCCTTTTAAGTTCTTAATAGCATCTGTATTCAAAGAAGGAAAACTTGCTTGAGAAAGTCATGCCTGAACCGAGCCCAGCAAGGAAAATGGAAAGGGCATTTCAGGCAGACAGAGTAGTTGAAATGAAAGCCTGGTGACATGAATCAGTACGGAGGGTTGTGCAGCCACCATAAGCAGTCAAGTGTTATTAGAAGAGGTATGGAGAGGGTTGTGGCTGGAGACACGGGTGGAAGCAAGTTCACATAGGGCCCGGCAGCAAGCAGCTTGCTTAAGAGAACTGTAGTCTGAGGTGGAAGCGTGGGCTTCAGTAGGGTTAGGTAGCGCTGTAGAGCTGTGGTGTCAGATTTTAAGTTTTAAGAAACTGCTCTGAGGACCACAGGAGGGAAAGAAGGATTCATCACTTTCTCACCTTAATTCATTTATTTGAAATATTTTTGAGCCCTGTTTTGTGTACAAAATCCTGCGCAAAGCACTGAGAGGTTTACAGAGACAAGTAAAAATAACTGTCTTCATATGATTTTTAAAAATTAATGAAGAATGGGGGAGAGAAGCAGCAGAATTAAACTGATGCCTCAAGGATTGATCAATAGCTGTGGGAATTCTGAAAGCAGTAACTGAGAGTAAAGGTGCTATTAAGAGATGGGCAGATTTCACAAAGAAGAGAGCATTTGCGCCAACTCTGAAGAAGTAAAATTTTGTCTGCTGGTTGGTGGTGCAGGGAGAGGGAAGGGAGGTTGGTGGGGTGCATGAGGGAAGCACTTAGAACAGGATCTGACCCATGGCAGGCCCTCAGGAAAGATGAACGTCATATTGCTGGGCACTGAAGAATCAGCAGGCTGGAGTTCCTGTTCTAGGTGGGCGAATGGGGGTGGCAGAACACACAATAAACAAATGAGCAAACGAGATGATCAGAAAGTGAGAAATGCTATGCCTTGAAATTAAATTGGAGTGATTTGCAACCTCCAGTCCCATTGAATTTATTTCCAGTCTCAGGTTTTGTCACACATTTTCCATTCTGGTCTTCTTCCCCCACCCTCACCCTGGCCTCTGATTGAAAGCTCATCAATTTTACACTCTTACTGAAGATGTCACTTCCTCCAGGAAGCCTCACAGACCTCCCTCCCCCATCAAGCCTAAAATAGAGATTCTGCTTCTGTTTCCATAGGAGTCTGTACTTTCCCACTCCAAATGCTCATCACACTTAATTGTTTACAGTCTAGGGTTAGCAAGTGCAATCAGCTGAAATGAAGGAAGGATTGGAATTGGCTGTGCCTCATCATGTTCAGGCAGTACTGGCGGCTGACTTTGTCACTATAAATGCTTCTCATTAAAATCCCTAAAATTCTACTTCTCACAAAAATAATTTTTGCCAAATTTCTACTCCAGAAGAGTTAGAAATAAGGGAACACAGGCTTCCTCCTTCTCTTCTTTTTCATACAGTAAGGTCCCAGAGGAAGCCAGACAAATGTGACCTGACAGAAAGTAATAGATAGGCCTTTATTAAGGCCTAATTAAGTACACTTTAAAAAACTCACAATCATGGTTATGAGCAAAGTTGTCCTCCACACATATAAGTCATGAAATCTTGGTCCTATTACTCAAATCACAAATTAAAGGGGATGCTATAGCATGAATCATACAACTGGAATTTTATGGATATGAAATTTTTAGTTAGATTCACAATTACTATTACCAAGGGACTACACATAACTAGTAAGAAAATCACACAATTTACTACTATTAGCACTACTTTTGTACAATCACACTAAAACCACTCTCTTTGTCTCTGGCTGGTGTGTTAGGTCTCTAGTCCCACACCTATCATCTGTTCTCCCTGCAGCTATGTTCAATAGAGATTCCAAAATAGGGCCAGATACCATCCACAGAGCTATTTTGTTTGGTTCAACTAGAGAGATTTTTTTTTCTTTGAAGTTTGAGCTAGCATTTTCAAATTGGGAGATTTTATTCTTTTATACTCAGGGTTTTCGGCTTTTCTTGAAAAATGGGAAGGTCTGGCAACAATTCAGTAGAGGTGAGCCACAAGGACGTGGGAGGGGAGCTGTGCCCTGCAATTCACCATGCCTTCACACCACACACACACACACACACACACACACACACACACACACACTAGACAAATGCCCCACACCTGACCTGCTTGTAGGCATTTGAGTTTTCTACTCCTCGTGCACAATTTAAGTCTTACTAGTGGTGATAAACAAATCATTTAATACAGTCGCCCAGCACCAATGAGAATGACTTATCCATTAAGTATAAAAGGTTCCATGCTGAGGAACCACAATACTTTTAGGGACCTCCAAATGTTAAATTTCTTTTAAAACAAGGGCAGGGAGGGAGGTAGATTGGAGAGGCTGAAACAAAAGCACCATTTACCAATGCACGCGATCAAAGACAGAGACCTTACAAACGATTGCCCCAAAGCCACAATCTTCTGTAGGGTGCCAAAGGACTGCTCCTACTTGGTGGCACTTTCATTCTATGTAATTTTTCAAGCAACTTCTCCCTGCTTTCTAGACTTCAGGAGAGAGTCTGATGAAAGCAGAATCCCATCCATTTGTTTGTTTGGCAGTTATTGAATTTCTAGCATGAAAAAGAAGATAAGAAGGAAAAAAGAACAGCTAAAAATCAGACTTAGCTCTTCTATTAAGAGAAAACTCTGCTGCTTCTAGGAATAGTCAGGGAATAGCCTTCAAAGAGGGTGTGTTCCCTGTGAAATTAAAGATTCTTTCCGATAAACTTGATTGCCTTCCCCACCCCAGCATGCTAGCCTGACAAGATTTCAGTGGCAATAACAGGTTCTCCCTTTTCTCCCCTCCCCCACCCACTTACTTAATGATGGTATCTAGAATTCTTTTGAAGATAGTAATTAGGAGTGGCTTATTTTTAGCAGTGTCATTTTTTCAGAACTAAAAATGCCTGAGAAATAAAAGATACGTATAAATGGTGTCAACCAGCATATAGCTCAAGAATGGGCTGGTGACACTTTCAAGATAATAAAAATTGCTCTTTTTGCTATGATCCTGGTGAGATTGCCATTAGCATGCTACCATGTAGCAATTGTTTTATCAACAAGATAAAACCTAAGATGATCTAGAAGGGGTACTCTGGAAATGGTGTTCCTAAGTGAGTGACTGTGCATACGTGTGTGCATGGGTGTTTGTGGCAAAGGTGCAAAAGGTGCCCGTGGCAAGTTGAGACAATTAGCAAAGTGTAACATCTCCCAGGAGTCCTCACTGACTATGACCTGGGAGTCCAAAGGTGGGGTTGGCTTGGAACGCAAAGAGATCAGGCTTCAACTTATGATCTGCCTTCTGCTGGTGGGGGGGGCCTGCATAGCCCCATGAAGACCGAAATTCTAAAGACAAGACCAGGTAATATAAAGGTTGAGTGAAGAACGAAGTTATGAAGAGAAAATAAAACAGACTATTTCCCTTATCAATTTCACTTGGTTGTCAATAACAGCAGTCCAACTGTAGTGGTCTTAAACACGGAAGGCTTTATTTTGACATTGTTATTGTGGTAAGTCTTCTACCAAAGAATATAGCATACTTTTCTTCTTTCTCAAGTTTTGTTCTGTTTCCTTCACATTCACTTTGCATATTTCTTGTTGTTTTATTCTTACTTGTTTTATTTTTTCTCTTGTTACTGCAGATAAATTGCTTTTCCATTATTTATATATGTCCTAAGTAATTGTTATTCATATGCTCATTACTATACATTAATGTTGTGTCCAGACACTTCGCTGAATTCCTTTATTGTTTGTATAGTTTTTCTGTTTTTTCCTCTTAGCCTTTCAGGTACTCAATTGTATCATTTGCAAATAATTGCAAGTTTACCTCCTCTTGTCCCCTTTTCCTCTATCATTTTGTTTTTCTCCTTGTAATAACAGCCAGTACCTCCAGAATAACACTAAGTAAGAGTGGCACAAATGGATATCCTTGTCTCATTCCTGACTTTAGTGAGAATGATTTTAGGGTTCTTACCAGAAGGAGGCTAACCTTTGGTTTGTGAGATGAATTATATACAAATTTTTTAGCTAACCATGGAACTGAAAATACAGAATTTTAAATTCTCATAGAAAATCTGGGGACTCACAGGATATGCTAAAGAATGCCATTGGTGAGACAAGATGGTTAGAGAAACACTTACAGGCTTGTGTTAAGAAAAACCAAGACATCTCAATGACTTATGAAAATAAGGGAACAACGTAGAAATGTCCTGCTCTGTGTACCAGTGAGAATGGGCAGTGGGGAGGGCAACCTAGAGGGAGGACATGTAGAAATCTATGTTCATTTCCTGTTGCTGACATAACAAATTACCACAAAGTTAATGACTTATAGCAGCAACACAAATGTATTATCTTATAGTCCTGGAGGTCAGAAATCTAAAATGTGCCTGCAGGCCTGTGTTCATTTGGAGACTCTAGAGAATCCTTTTCCTTGCCTTTTCCAGCTTCTAGAGTTCACCTACATTCCCTGATTCATGGCCCTCTTCTCCATCTCCAAAGCCAGCAGCATAGCATCTTTTCTCCTCTTGACCTCTGTTTCCATCTTTATATCTTCTCTTTGACTCTAATTCTACCGCCTCCCTGTTATAAGGCCTTTTGTGATTACAATGGGCCCACCCTGACAATACAGTATAATCCCCCCATCTCAAGAGCCTTAACTTGATCACATCCACAGGTCCTAATTCTGGGAATTAGGATGCAAAGATCTTTGGAGGGTTACTATTCAATCCACCACAGGATCTAAAATGAATTTTCTGCTTCTATATATTGTCCCCTGGATGGCAGGCACAGCTTTGATTCCATCAGATTCCATGGGTACTAATAAATACAGCCATCTCAAACCAACCGAGTTCTAATATTGTTACTGGGGAACTCAGTGGGTGTGGTTTCAGTGAAGAAGGAATAAGACAGGTCTCTATTGTCAAGGACTTACAGGGCATAAAGGAGACAAATGTGTCACAATAAGAGTGTCATAAGTGAGGACTGAAATTTTACTCTGATGTATTTGCTGCTACATCTGCAGTACCTAGAACAGAGTAAGCACCATGCAGGCACTCACTGAGTATTTATTAATGAATGAAATCTATATCAGAGGTGGTTTCAGGGAGCTCAGAAGATTGGCACTGCAGAAAAGAAGAGGGAGAACCTCATGAAGGATGCTGTAGAACTTTTGGGCATGTCTGTCTCAATTTCAAGTCTTCACCTCTGGGGCTAATTCCCAGGAGTTAACTAGAAATTGCTCAGAGAGGAGAATGAGGACCTTCACAAAATGTTGTCTTATTTTAAGAAAATGCAAATTTTATTATTTGGTCAGACTTCAAAGTCTCCCTTCATGTACAAATTTGAAATAATACAACTCTCCTCTCATCCGCAATTAAAAAACAATTTTCAAGAATTCTGTGATTTCTACACAGGCAGGCTCAAATGACTGCAAATATCATTTACCATTTTGCCACCTGGTGGCGCTGCTGCAGCTGATAAACAAAATACCCACCATCCTTTGTAGGTATCCCGTGAGTACATAGGAACCTCTGTGATATTGGTGCTCTTGTCACATTTGTTGTTACAATGAAAAAATCTTTCTAATATCCTGTTGGTGTCCACCAAGCTTTCACTGAACAATTGTGCTAGCGCTGTTGCTAAAAAATGTGCTAAAAAATAATTTAGAAGGGGAAGTTAAATGTGATAAAATCATGGTATACTGTGTTATTTAGGGGAGAACAGTTCACTAAATATTAGAGATAACAACTATATTAGAGATAACATTAGAGATAATATCCTTACCGTGAGGTTTGCTCTGCTTCTCTAGGAAGGCAGGGACACGGCTGAATCCCAGCACCTATTTTCGTTCCTGGCACACAGTAGGCAAACAATATATATTTGTTGAATAAATAATAAATAAACATAGAAGATGGCCACCTTATGGCTCCCAACCACATATCTATCCTCTCAGTTTTGCCCCTACAGAGAGACCAACAAAAAGTTCCTGAAACCAAATTCTAAAATCACAGTGATGAGTTTCTGAACAGTTCAGCTCAGGTTAGCTGCTCATTTTGGTCTAATCAACTTAATGCTAAGGAAAATAATGCCACAAAGTACAAATGGCTCCCAAAGGCTTACCATGGGATGAATGAAGATTTGGGGGAGAGAGGAGCACCTGGATGGCTCAGTGGGTTAAGCTCTCTGACTCTTTATTTCAGCTCACGTCATGATCTCACAGTTGAGATTGAGCCCTGCATCAGGCTCTGGGCTGACAGCACAGAGCCTGCTTTGGATTCTCTCTCCTCTCTCTCTGCCCCTTCCTTTATGCGTGTGCTATCTCTTTCAAAGTAAATACATACACATTTAAAAAAAAGATCTGGGGTTTGGGGTGGGGGGAATGTATGAGCTAAAGTTAATTGTACAGTGTATGAATAATAGGTGCCAAATAAATATACAATTATTTTTCAAGTGTTTGGAGATGCTGCTGTAATTGACAGGACACAATCTGTTTTACTGTGGTCAAATACACATAACATAAAACTTGCCATTTTAATCATTTTTAAGTGTACAGTTTAGTGACATTAAGTATATTCACATTAGGCAAACTATCACCACTATCCTCTTCAGAACGTTTTCATCTTCCCAAACTGAAACTCTGTATCCATTAAACAATAACTCAATCATCCCTCCCCTCACCCCTGGAAACCACCATTCTGTTTCTGTCTCTATAAGTTTGACTACTCTAGGTGCCTCATATAACTGAAATTATATAGTATGGGTCCTTTCATGACAGGCTTATTTCACTTAGCATAGTGTCTTCCAGGTTCATCTGTGATGTAGCATGTGTCAGAAGTTCCTTCCCTCTTAAGGCTGAATAATATTCCATTATATGTCTAGACAACAGTTTGTTTGGCCGTTCATCCATTGAGATGGAAATGTTGCTTCCGGTGTTTGGGTATCTTGTATAATGCTGCTATAACCATTGTCAAAGTATTCTTGAATTCACAAGAGCTCTTTGTCATTATACATACTCTCAATCAATGGTCCTAAAAGTACACCTCAGCTACCATGTGTGGATCAGCAGAAAAACTGGCACTATGAAGATCGTCATGCTTGACAACTTTTGAATCTTAGAACAGGAGTATGTAAAGAGGAGAGGAATCAGTGTGGTCATACATCTGAAAACCAATTCCAGAGAAGGAGGAATGATGTACAATAGTCACCAGCTGGGAGAAAGCTATCAGACTTAAGGAAGCTATCAGAACTGTTTACAATGAACAAAGACTTTTTCCCTATTGCTCCTTAAGGCAGATGAGGAAACATTGAACAGAGAGGCACAGAACAACAGAATTCTGATTTCAACTCAATGCTCAAAATAATCTTTAACTTACGGAAATTTTGAACAATGGAACAATCTACCTTAATGAAATAAGCATTCCTCTGTGAAAATACACAGACAGAAGCTGATTGATTGTAGAAAGGAGCAGGAGGTTGGAGGAGAGCTACATCTGGGCTCTAAGACTTCTTTTTTTTTTTTTTTTTAATTTCTAGGAGAGAGAGAGACAGCATGAGCACAAGCAGGGGAGGGTCAGAGAGAGAGGGAGTCACAGACTGAAACAGTCTCCAGGCTCTGAGCTGGTGGTCAGCACAGAGCCCGACGCGGGGCTCGAACCCACAGACTGTGAGATCATGACTTAAGCGAAAGTCGGACGCCTAACCGACTAAGCCACCCAGGCGCCCCAATGGGCTCTAAGACTTCTTGATACCCCTCACATTCTCTGTCTTTCTAATGCTTGAAACTTCTGCAGAAAAAAGTGACCAAAGCTATAGAGTTGCCAAAGTAAATAATTATTCAGTATACACTTGGCTTGGTAGTTATTGGTGTCATGTCCTCCAGATGAAGTCTGAATCAGATAAGCTAACTGCTGAGTGCTTTTAGAAATACACACAAGACAAGACAAGACAAGACAAGACAAGACAAGACAAGACAAGATAAAAAGAAATCCACACAACCTTAGAGGAGGAATTTAACTGAGATTATAGAGACAGGAGCCAGAACAGATTGCCAGGGACCCTGAGACCTAAACCAGGAGTCCTTGCCCTTTTTTTATAATATACTGGGAAAATACCCTGGTAAATCCAGATCAAATAAAACAAATAGCAGAGTCTTGTTACATTTTCATTTAATAAAAATCAGTGAGTCCGATTTGTTCTGTTTATTAAACATTGGTTTTAGTTTTTCTTCCATGATTTCTCTTTTTGTTTTTCATTAAAACTTGTGGGGAGGGGGTACCTGGGTAGCTCAGTCAGTTGGGTGTCTGGCTTCTGCTCAGGTCATGACCTCAAGGTTTGCGAGTTCAGGCCCCACATCAGGCTCACTGCTGTCAGTGCAGAGCCCACTTCAGATCCTCTGTCCCCCTCTCTCTACCCCTCTTCTGCTTGCGCCCTCTCAAAGATAAATAAAACATTTAAAAAAAAAAAAAGTGGGGAAAAATGCCTCAAGAAGCTGTGGAGAAATAGACAATTCTCATACTTTAGGGTTGGAAAATGAGTAAGTCCAATCTCCCCTGGATGGCAATCTGGCCATAGTTATCAATTTATCAAGGGTATGTGAAGTGCACATACCCTCTGACCCAGCAATTCCACTTATACAAATTTACCTTCCAGATGCATTCTCACATCAGTAAAGAATGTGTGCAGCAAAAGATGAAAGACAGCCCATCAATAAAGCACTGTTTAAAAAAGGTATGGCACATCCAAAAAATACTGTGGAGTTAGGACTGAAATACTATGCCATTGCAAGAATGAGGGAGATGTTTATGGACTGACTTGGAAATTGCTTCAAATACACTATTGCATAACAAAAGCAAGGAAGGAAACATTTTTGTGCTTAAAAACAAAGACATCTTTAAGTAGAAATGTAGTCTATACATGCATGCAAGCAGCTTCTAAGTTGACCCCAATGATCTCCAACCCCCAGTAATCATGCCTTCCCTATGTAATCCCCTTCCTGTGAGATTGGGTTCAACTTAGGGATGTGCTTCTAATGAACAGCCAAAGTGAGCGGATGTCACTGCTGAGACTTGGTTATAAACAAAAACTTCGGCTTCTTGTCTTAATTGACTTTTCTGGCTCTTCTTAGCTGTTTGCTCTGATCAAGCCAGCTGCCAGGCTTCGAGGTGCTCTGTGCAGAAATCCATGGGGCAAGAAACTGAGGGAAGCCTCAGACCAAAAGCTAGTGAAGAAATCAGGCCATAAGCCCAACAGCCTCTGAGAAACTCAATCTTGCCAACAACTCCCTGAGTGAGCTTGAAAGCAGATCATCCTGAGTGGAGTTATGAGATGACTAAAGGCCCAGCTGACAGCTCTGCCACAACCTTGTGAAAGACCTTGAGCCAGAGGCCCAGCTAAGCCAATGGATTCCTGACCACAGAATAAGTGGCATAATAGATGTTCATTGTTCGGGCCACTAAATTTGGGGGTAATTTGTTGCACAGCAGTAGAAAACTAATACAAGATGTAATGTGTGTTCATTCATATATACGATATATTTCTTTAAAAATTGGCCACTGTGGGGCACCTGGGTAGCTCAGTCGGTTAAGTCTCTGACTCTTGATTTTGGCTCAGGTCATGATCTCATGGCCCACGAGTTTGGGCCCTGCGTTGCACTCTCTGTTAGCAGTGTGAAGCCCGCTTGGGATTCTCTCTTTCTCTCTCTCCCTCTCTCTGCCCCTCCCCCATTCAATCTGTCTGTCTGCCTGTCTGTTTCTCTCAAAATAAATAAATTAACTTTAAAAAAATTGGCCACTGTGTTTGCCTCCAAAGAGGAAATTTAAGATTCTGCGGAACAGAGGTAGAAGGAAACTTACTTTCTACTGTATGCCCTTTGGTCTACTTGAATATATTGTTTATTCAACAAACAGAGACAAGTAATAACATTTTTAATATACTCGAATAAATGACAATTCTAAAGGCCCATTTCTAAAATTCTCATATGAATTTTTTTCTATATGTAAAAAATACATATAGAGTTTCTATATACATTAGATACTCACAAAGAAGTTTATACTTCTTTAACCCAGGCACAAATCACATCACTTCACATTAAAAAGAGAGACACTCTTTCCTTTCATACTTTTTGGGATAATGGAGAAAATGCCTTCTTTTCAACCTCCTTGTCTTCCCCTCCTGGTCTGATTTCCCTGTGCTCCAGCCACACCAAGGTTCTGATTACCACACTAGGCTCTGTTTTTTCCAGTCTCTGTCCCTTAACTCACACCTTCTCCCATTTGGAATACTTTCCCTCCTAGGCCTCTCCTCTGACTAATTACTATGCAAAATACAAGACTCAACTCCTGGCTCCGCCTCTGACCCCTCAGCCCACTCCTGCCCCACCCTATGTCTTGCCAGCTCCCTCATCCAGCAATTCTGTTTCTGGCTATGTTCCCCAGACATGTTAGTCCCTCACTCCTTTTGGCTGTCCCTTATTTTACATAGTCCAAGATAGGTATTCACCCATGTCCTGTGATTTTTCTGTCTTGCCTATTAGTTGGTAAGCTCCATGCAGATGGGAAGGAAAGTTATGGAAGGTAGGGATATGGGAACTGTGGTACAACATGCCCTTTTTACATCCCATTCCCAGTGCATAATCCAAACTAGAGAAGTAGAAGTGGATATGTTTAGCTCACATAGAGGTTGCTTACATTCCTGACACAAATTCACAAGACATATTTGAAGATGTTTATGTGCATCACCTTAAGATGCACCTATAGAATACCCTTAGTGGCAATCGACAGAAGCTTCCTCACTTATGTAGCTTAAACTATAAGGAGGTTTTATTTCACCATCAAGAAGTTCAGAGGTAAGACTGTTCCAGGATTTGTTAATTTGGCAGCTCTGTCTCTTCAAAGACCCAGGTCCTTTCTATCTTTCTGCTCTGCCATCTTCAGTGGGTAAGCCTGCCCCTCAAGCTAATTCCCTCCTATGCTCACAGAATGGCTACCACAGCTCCCAACATCACACCAGAAGAAGTGTTCCTTTCTTCCTGAAAGCTTGGATAGTTCTTTTGTTTTAAGACTCAGGGAAAAGATTCCTAGAAGCCACTCCAGCAGACTTTCCCTCCATGTTTCATTGGCCATAAAAGGGTTGATGCCCGTGCCTTATCTATCTGATGGTAAGGGGAATAAAATAGATGATCATGATCGGCTTACATGGAGTACCTGGCTGACTAGGGCATGCATTATTGAATAAAATCTGGGTTCTGCTAAAAAGAAGGAAAGGGGTGGGTAACAAGAACTCTGTCTTCTATATTTTGAGGATCTGGGCTCTCTGACTTATTTCCCCCCACTATTATACTAAATTTCATATATTATGATTAGCAAACACTTCATCACACCCAGCACCTGGAGATCTATTTTTAAAAATACCACACATGTGACCTAAATCCAGCTCAGAATATGGATTTTTAAAACTTTAGTATTGGTCCTACTAGTCTCACTGTTTGGGAAAGATACAACGGGGTCTGAGTGAGAAGAGTGAGGCAGTTAAACCTAGGACCAGCCTGGTGTTTGCCAAGGGACTGAAATGATGACTTTTCCCCCCTTTCCAAATTGGCCAGAACTCTTCAGAGAGCTTAAAGAGCAACCAGACCAGGAGCTGACAAGTTGTAGAATAGGACACACAGGCTCTGTAGCCAGACTGACTTAGTTTAAATCCTAGCTCCACCACTTAATGTTACATGAAATTTGGGCAATGACATTACATTTTCTGAGCCTCTATTTCCTTCTGTGTAAAACAGAGATAATAATACAAGCCTTGCAGGTTTCTGAGAGGATTAAGTAAATATCTGAAATAAAAAGCATATGGCATAATGCCTATAACAAAAGAATAAAATATCAAACCTACTAGGGTAAAAACAAAACAAACAAAAAACAGTGTTATCATAGCACAAGAACTAACAAATTGGCCAATGGAATAGAAGAGATCTCTAACATAGATCCATTTGCACAAGGGAAATTGATATACAACAAAGGTGTCACCACAAATCAATAGAGGAAAGGATGAATTGCCCAACAAATGGTGATGGGAAAAGTGACTATGAAGAAAAGGAAAGCCTGGTATCCATCTAGCACCATGCTCCCAAAGCAGGTTCATGGGACTGTGGTGCAAAAGTTCCTTTTCACTTTCCGAAGTAGCAGTATGGTTTCAAAATGAATGAAGAATCTAATTGTCTAAGGAAGAATTCTAATGCTGATGGAAGAAAGTGTAGTAGGGTGTCTTTGTAATCCTAGGAGTTGGGAGTTGCTTCTTAAAATTTCACAAGCCCATACTGTAAGACAAAAAGTTGATGCATTTAAGGGGTGCTTGGTTGGCTCAGTTGGTAGAGAATGTGACTCTTGCTGTAAGTTCAAGTCCCATGTTAGGTGCTAAGATTACTTAAAAAAATAAAATCTTTAAATGGGGCACCTGGCTGGCTCAGTCAGTAGAGCATGCGACTCTCAATCTCAGAGTGTGAGTTCAATCCCCACAATGGGCGTGGAGCCTACTTAAAAAAAGAAAAAAAGTTGATGCATTTGATTACATTTAAAAATTAAGGAATTGGAATCAACAAAGGCCATCACAAATAAAAATAATAGAGTACAGAATATTAGAAGATATTTTATTGTGTAAAAATGGAAAGGTATTAATACAAGAACTGCCAATCATCAAGAAAAAACACCAACTTCACAAGAAAAATGGACAAAGGATATGACAGGCAATTTAAGAAAAGGAATCCCAATGTCTAACAAACGTTTAAAGAAGTATTCAATTTTATTAGTGATCCTAAAGAAATCCAAATGAAACAAGATATCATTTTATGTCTATAAGATAGGCAAAAATTAGAAAGCTGAATGATACCAAGTGTTGATGGGGATGTGAGATACATCATGCCCTGTGGTCAGGAGTTATCACTTGCTTCTATTTTTTCCCCACTTATCTATTAAGTGTATAACAAAACATCCAAAACTTAGTGGCATAAAACAACAACCACTTTATTTAGCTAGAAATTCTATGGGTTTTCAACTTGGACTGGGTTCTGCTGGGTATCCAGGTCTTCTGGACCAAATGTTCTCCACTCACTTATGTGTCTGGGGCCTCAGCTAAGGTGGCTGAGGACCTGGGTCTTCTCTCCACATGGTCTCATCCTCCAGCCATAATACTTCTACACCAAAGAGTATTATGCAACAACTAAAATCAATAGATTAAAAGTACACATAGCAATATAAAGAGATCTCAAAGACATATGCTAAAGGAAAAGAAACAGAATGAGACATATAGTACAGTACCATTCAATTAAAAAATACATATATACAAAACGATATACATTTTGCAAGAAACATGCAGATACACATTAAACACATTATAATGGTTGCCTTTGGGGGAAGTCTTAAACGGAAGCAGAACAGGGAAGAGAAGATAATAGATTATTTAATGAAGAAATCAATGACAAGAAGAACCCTGCCCAGACTAATAATGACAATATACCCTGAAAGTTGAAACCTCTGCATCAGAGGTCCAGGAAGAAAAAGAGGTGGGTAGCTGTTTCATTTCTTCCATCCCTTCTTGCACAAGAGTTCCTTTTCATCATAAAACATTAAAGAATTGTCAACTTCAGAAATAACAAGAGCCAAGGAAGGGGAAGGGCTGGCCCAGGGACAAAGTCCTATATAAGGATCACATCTCTGTGTGAGAGCCACTTTCACAGGTGGTAATTTCAAGAAAATGTGGTATATTAATATCCTGGGCATTTTTGCTACAGTCCAAGGGCAATAGGCACAGGAATTGAAAAAAATACTCAGCACCTATTCTGTTTTCCTACCACTAACCTAGAGGGAATTGTTGGTCACTTTCATCAGGATGGCCACAACTCATCCCACTCTGAGCTGAATTCCCAGTTGGAAAAAAGAATTTACTTTCAGAAAACCACATCCCAACTCTTCACAGGCTTCCAGGCCTCTTCAAAGAGGTCCTGGTTTACCATGACTAGACCCAAGGGCACTTTGCAAACAAAGGACATTGACCATCACACTCTTAAAAATGTCTATGAATTTTGTTCTTAGATCATTTACTAGAAGTCACGCATTCTTTAATTTACCAATTCCAATGACTATTTAATGATGCATCCTATGTTTCTTTCATAGATAAATTAAAGCTATGGTTAGTTTAGTTTCTTACTTCCAACTCAATTATCCATATAACTAAATCTAGACTTGTAAAGTCACATTCAATCTGTGTATTTGGCTTCAGAAAATTGGATATTTAAGCAAATTAAATATGTTTTCAATCATTCTCTTTGTTAGTTACTATTTGTTTCTGGCTTAAGAAATGTATCTGTTGTAATGGTCTGAATGTTCCTGCTCTCCATGCCCAGCCCCGACCCTAGCCCAAATTCATGTTGAAATCCGAACTCTCAGTGTGATGGTAGCAGGAAGGGGGGCTTTTGGGAGGTGATTAGGTCATGAGTGTGAAGCCCTCATGAATGGGATTAGTGCCCTTATAAAAGAGGCCCCAGAGATCTCTCTCACCCCTTCTGCATATGAGGACACAGTGAAAAAACAGCTCTTTATGAACCAGGCAGCAAGTTTCACCATACACCAAATCTTCCAGCACCTTAATCTTGCTTCCCAGCTTCCAGAACTGTGAAAAATAAATGGCTTTTGTTTAACCCGCCCAGTCTCTGGTGTTGTTGTTATAGCAGCCTGAATGTTTATGTTTCTCATGGCTTTTTATTTTTTACATTAGCACTTTAGATTGTAAAACACAGAGGTCCTTGATTTTTAAGAAAATGAGGGGCTGGTGAAAGAATGTTTTCTTTAACCACTAGAGGGCACGTTACAACAGATGTTTTGGATTTTTTTTTTTGCCCCAATTGTATATAATTTGAATATCTTTTCTATTTTTTAAAGTTTATTTGTTTATTTATTTATTTTTGAGAGAGGGAGAGAGCACAAATGAGAAAGGGGTGGGGGTTGGAGATAGAATCCAAAGCAGGCTCCAGACTCTTAGCTGATAGCAGAGAGCCCGACACAGGGCTCGAACTCACAAACTGTGAGATCGTGACCTGAGCTGACGTCTGACGCTTAACCAACTGAGCCACCCAGGTGCCCTTTAAATGTGTATTTTAAAAGAATGTCAAGGAATAAGAGAAAGGGTAAGAGCACTTTGATTTTTCAGTGTAATGATTTTTCTAAAAAACCTTCATTCACTAAATAATAAATGATTAAGTATGAAGAAAGGGACAAAATAGAGGGGAAAAATCAGAATACTTAACACATAAAAACTGATAAATCCAGATACTGTACTTGACAATCAAATGAATAAATACACAAATTGTTCCCTTCAGCTATTAAGTGGAAAGTGGGTAACTCTGGGTCGCCTGGGTGGCTTAGTCGGTTAAGCGTCCGACTTTCGCTTAGGTCATGATCTTGCGGTTCATGGGTTCGAGCCCCGCGTCGGGCTCTGTGCTGACTGCCAGCTCGGAGCCTGGAGCCTGTTTCAGTCTGTGACTCCCTCTCTCTCTGACCCTCCCCTGCTCATGCTGTCTCTCTCTCTCTCCTAGAAATAAATAAAAATATTAAAAAAAAAAAGAAAGTGGGTAACTCTGGCTCTCTAGGGAGACAGAGAGAGACTTGCAGTACCAGAGAAGAGCTATGGTTTGAAGTGTACACCAAAGATGCCCAAAGAGATTGTGAAAAGAGGAAATTTGGTACTTCAACAGAAGTCATTAGATGCTGTATTTAGTTTTATTGAGTAGGCAACATATATATATATATCATTAAAATTTTTAAAGTTACAGAATATGTACAGTGGAAGGAAAAGTCTCCCTTCCCACAATGCACAGTTCCCCTCCTTGGAAGCCATCATTACTACTGATTTTTTATATATCCTTCTAAAACAAATCTATACATTTACAAGCATATAACCAAGCAAATATATTGAGTTTTTAGCCCCATAGAAATGGTGGTGTGGTACATACACTGTTCTCACTTTGCTTCATTTTTTAAAAATTTTACATTTTTTGAGGCATAAGTGACATATCAATTTCAGGCATACAACATAAGGATTTGATTTTGCATATATTGAAAATGATCACCAAAATAAATTCGGTTAACATCCCCCACATATAGTTACAGGGTTTTTTCTTGTGATAAGAACTGTGAAAGAAAGAAAGAAAAAGAAAGAAAGAAACAAAGAAAGAAAGAAAGAAAGAAAGAAAGAAAGAAAGAAAGAAAGAAAGAAAGAAAAAGAAAGGAAGGAAGGAAGAAAGGAAGAAAGAAAGGAAGAAAAGAGGGGTTCCTGGGTGGCTTAGTCGTTAAGCATCCGACTCTTGATTTCGGCTCAGGTCATGATCTCACAATGGGTGTGGAGCCTGCTTGGTATTCTCTCTCCCTCTGTCTCTCTGTCCCTGCCCTGCTCGTGATCTCTCTCTCTCTCTCAAAATAAATAAACTTAAGCAAAACAAACAAACAAGCAAACAAAGAATTGGGGCACCTGGGGGCTCACTCAGTTAAGCATCTGACTTGGGCTCAGGTCATAATCTTGCAGTTTGTGGGTTTCAGCCCCGCATTGCGTTCTGTGCTGACAAGCTCAGAGCCTGGATTCTGCTTGGATTGCATGTCTCCCTCTCTGTCTTCCCCTCCCCTGCCCATACTTTGTCTTTCTCTCTCAAAAATAAATAAATGTTTAAAAAAAATTTTTTAAAAAGAACTGTCAAGATCCTAGCTTTCAAATATGCAATACAATATTATTAACTACAGTTACCATGCTGTTCATCACATTATGGATTTGCTTCTTTTTTTATTAACATCTCAGAGATCCTTCTCTGTACATATAGATCCGTCTTATTTGTGTCTTATTATTTTCAGTGGCTGCCTGTTATTGGAGTTACATTATTATCTTATAATTTTGTTTAAACTATACCCATTGTTTATTTAATCTCTCTCTATTAGTGGACATTTAAGTTCTTTCCAATACTTTTAAAAGTTAACACCACTGCAAGAAATATCCTTTTACATATGCCATTTGTCATCATGTATATCTGTTGCATAAATACTAGGATTGAGTCAGAGGATGTGTATAACTAAAGTTTTGGTAGTCACTGTCAATGTGTCTTCTATGAAGGCAGGCTAGCCAAATTCCCACCACAATCCTTGTTTTCCCTTACCTTGTTCACACAGCTTATATTTAATTTTTTTTTCCTTTCAGCCAATCTATTAGGTGAAAACCAGTATCTCCTTGTATTTGGGTTTGTGTTTCTCTCAATATAAGTGAGTTGAGCATCTTTTTGCATATTTAGAAGAAAGGCTGGTCTTAAACAGGGCACTATCTACTATGTAAAGGAGTAGAATGTTGGGGGTATTATCAAGCAAGTTAAGACCAGAGTGGGGTGCATTTTCATAGGGAAAAGAGAATCTGGGCAAGTCCTGAGCTGGCCCTAAAAAGAAGACCTCAGCATCACCCTGCAACCCCTCTACTCAGGCCTATACTATGCAGGGACCCTGTCCCCTCTGCAGATCTCATAGGAGCCCTCCCCATCAAACCAAGATCAGATCAGACACCACTTAGGACCAAAATGTACCAAATGCCTCTCATCTTCATAATCCTCAGCACTGCTCTGGCCTATTACCCTGCTCAACTTTTTCCCTAGCACTTTTAGACTAACTCTATCCCATAGAAATATAATTAAAGCTACATATGAAACTTAAAATTTTCTAGGAGCTACATTTTAAAAAAATGTAGAAACAGTCATAATTGCTTGAAATAATATTTTCATTGAATATAATATATCCAAAGCATTATCAACATGTAATCAATATGAAAAATTATTGATATTTTACATTCTTCTTTTTGGATTAAGTCTTTGTAATCCAGTGTGTATTTAAACTCACACCACATCTCATTTGGGACTAGCCACATTTCAAGGGCTCAATAGCAGCATGTGACTTGACCAGCATTGTCAAACAGAACTTTATGCAATAATAGAAATGTTAAATCCTTGTTCGCATAAATACCCTTTACCCTCCTATATAGTCTGTTTGTTCCCCAAAGCCCTTTTTTCCTTTTCCTGCATCAATGATATCCAGACCCTCCAAGGTCACTGTACCACCTTGGGCATTTCTAGCAGAGGCCACTTACTCTTCTGTCTCCCAAACCACCAGAACCAGTTCCTCATACAAGCTTCACTCCAGATCTCTGCTGTCCAATATGATAAACATAAATAGACATGTGGCTACTTAAATTTAAATTAAGTAATTTCATTTTCTCAGTTGTACTAACCACATTTCAAGTGCTCAGTAGCCACATGTGGCCAGTAGTCATTGTGTTGCACAGCAGAGACCTAGACTATTTCTCCTCATCCATCGGATAAAGCCCCCTCTCCTTGGAGACTTCTGTCATGTGGTTCTAGAACCTCCAGCCATGCCCTCAGGGAAGCCATGGAACTGCCTTTCCTGATTAAGACATTTTGAGGGTTCTTCTCATTCTTCATAGAGTTCAGAATGCCCCATGGTGCTCTACCCCAGCTCCCAATATTACATGGGCTTCATAGCATCTGTGTACCTCGAGGTAATAGCTTTGTTGAACGTTTCTTATACCTCCTTAACTCCAACCTCACCTTCACTCCATTGCAGTCACCTACTCCCAGAACCTGTATCACCTAGCACTATTCTATCCCAGGAATCTTTTTGATTCCTCTATTTATAATTAGTGAACAAGTGATACACATGACACTTTTCCTGGAAAACAACAACAACTGAACCATACAGCTAAAGGGAAAGTCCCCACTGGCTGGTCCACTCCTGATTTCAGGCTCCTTCTTAAGCCTTTCTCCCAACCTCCTCTCTCTTGCATTTCTAAACCTTGGTAAGTGTGTGCATACTGTTCTACAACTTGCTTGTGTTTCTTAATAATATGTCTTGTGGACCTTTTCATGTCGGAACACATAGATACACATTTTCCTTGCTATATGCATGTGAGGGCGGGGAGAGGTAATATATTCACACAATTAAAGCCCAAGAAGTACAAAAAATATATACAATGAAGTTTCCCTCCCCATTCTTGTCCTTTATCTATACCATTCCTATGCCAGTTTCATAGATAACCACTTCCGTTAGTTTCTTATTACAACTATCTATTGTTCATGCATAGCAAATATCAATATGGAATCTTATTTCTTCCCAATTTACTCCCATTTGATGCATATTTTATACATTGCTCTGTACCATGAAGTGCCATTCCATATCAGAACATAGCACTTTTATTCTATTTTCCATGCTGTGGTATTAGTCTATTGCATGGCTATACCATAACTTAATCAGGTCCCATTGATGCGGTCTTGGATTGTTTTCAATGTTTACTATTACAAACAGTGCTACAATAAAGAACTTCATACTCATGTCACTTTCCATGTGTGGAAATATATCTGTAGGATGAATTGAGTTTCCAAAAGGGAAATTGCACAAGTGGTATTTGAATTGCTAATTTTGATAAATATAGCTAAATTGCCTTCCACAGACACTATAACAACTCATACTCCCATCAGTGCACAGCTCAGCGTTTTTAACTGCTGCATAATATTTCAAAGCACAGAGGCTATACATTATAGTGTTAGGTCCTGCCTACTGATGCAGGACATTATGTTGTTTTCAATGATTATATTACAAAAATGCTGCAATAAACATCCTTGCATATGCTTCTTTGAACATGGGTGTGTGTGTGTGTGTGTGTGTGTGTGTGTGTATGAACATATATATAGAGAGAGAGTAATTAAAGAAAATACAGACCAAAAGTAGCAGTTGTGTCAAGGCTCCAAGGTGGAATAGAGTTCAGAGTGATGAGAAGTAGAAAGAGAGCCTGTGTAATTGGCAAGGGCCAGGGTGGAGACCTCAGGGCAGATGCGGGCAGCAGCTGTAACAGGGCCATGGAAGCCGTTGGTAAGGCTTTGGGTTTTATTCTGACATCAAGATGATATGATGAACATTTTAAAAGCTTATTCTGGCTGCTTTCCATATTCTGCATGGAAAATGGTATTAAGGGAAAGAGTAGTAGCAAGATACCAGACAACGATGAATGTAAGAATGGGCACCAGAGCCCTGGCCGAAGTGAATGGAATAAATCCTTAGCAAGTTGCAACAAATGGGAAGTAAATGGAATAGGAAATGTCCTGCTCCCAACATCGTAATCTCTAAAGTGTGATGAGGGACACATAGAGCCACAAAGCAGCCACAACTTCTGCCCTCAAGGAGCTTATTCTTATGGAGATTAAGCAGATAATTTCAGGTGTGGNAAAAAATTTTAATAAAAAAATAAAATAAAATGGCAAAGTGAACAGGTGAGGAAGTCACTAATAGATAATCATTGCTGGAAGACAAGTCAGATTAAACAGAGCAAATAAAGACAAAACCCAAGATACAGCAGCTAGGAGGAGGCATTCATATACTGAGAGAGCTCCCCAGCAATGATGTTTAATGAAAATATCACATGTAAATGGCTTAGCACATTGTAAGTGCTCAATAAATGTTAGCTATTATGTCATTACTCCAGAACTTGCTTTTGTTAGTCCAGATTAATACATCTACATGTAACTTATTATTTTGTAGAAGTATATAATGTTCTATAACTTATTCATCCATTTTCTCATTTCAGAAACTTTCATGTATTGCAATATAGGCCTATCTGAAGAAGCAAGGAAGGTCTCAAACACACAACCTAACCTTACCCCTAAAGGAGCTAGAGAACGAACAGTAAATAAAGCCTAAAGCCAGCATAAGAATGAAAATAATAAAGATTAGAGCAGAAATAAATGATATAGAGACAAAGGAAAAAACATAGAACAGATAAATGAAATTAAGAGTTGGTTCTTTAAAGAATTAAAAAAACAACACCTGACAACCCCCTAGCCAAATTTATCAAAAACAAAAGACAAAGGACCCAAATAGATAAAATCACAAATGAAAGATGAGAGATCACAACCAACACCACAGAAATACAAGGAATATTATGAAAAATTATATGCCAACGACAGGCAATCTGGAAGAAAAGAACGAATTCCTAGAAACTTAACTACCAAAACTGAAACAGGAAGAAATAGAAAATTTGAAAAGACCCATACAGCAAAGAAATTCAATCAGTAATGAAAAATCTCCCAACAAATGAGAGTCCTGGGCCACTTCCCAGGGCTTCCAAGCCCAACTCCCTGGGCTTGCCATGGGAATTCCACTAGACATTTAAAGAAGAGTTAAAACCCATTCTTCTCAAAAAATAGAAATGGAAGGAAAGTTCCAAACTCATTCTATGAAGCCAGAATTACCTTGATTCCAGCACCAAAGACTCCACTAAAAAGGAGACTTACAGGCCAATATCCCTGATGAACATGGATGCAAAAATTCTCAATAAAATACCGGCAAATCAAATTTAACAGTACATTAAAAGTATTATTCACCATGATCAAGTGGAATTTATTCCTGGGCTGCAGGGCTGGTTCAATGTTCACAAATCAATCAATGTGATACACCATATTAATAAAAGAAAGGATAAGAACCATGTGATCCTGTCAATAGATGCAGAAAAAGCATTTGCAAAATATAGCATCCATTCTTGATAAAAATCATCAACAAAGTAGGGATAGAGCCTCAACATTGTAAAGGCCATATATGAAAGTCCCACAGCTAATATTATGCCCAGTGAGGAAAACCTGAGAGCCTTTCCCTTATGATTAGGAACAAGACAAGGATGTCCACTCACACCATTGCTATTTAACATAGTACTGGAAGTCTTAGTCTCAGGATTCAGGCAACATAAAGAAATAAAAGACATCCAAACCAGCAAGGAAGAAGCCAAACTGTCATTATTTGCAGATGATGATACTCTATGTAGAAAACCTGAAAGACTCCACCAAAAAATTGCTAGAATTAATACATGAATTCAGCAAAGCTGCAGGATATAAAATCAACATGCAGAAATCTATGGCATTTCTATATACCAATAATGAAGCAGCAAAAAAAGAAATCAAGAAATCGATCCATTTGCAACTGTGCCCAAAACAAACAATAAGATACCTAGGAATAAACCTAAATAAAAAGGTAGAAGATCTGTATTCTGAAAACTATAGAACACTTATGAAAGAAATTGAAGAGGAGACAAGGAAATGGAAAAGCATTCCATGCTCATGGATTGGAAGAACATTATTAAAATGTCTCTCCTACCCAAAGCAATCTACACATTGAATGCAATACCTATCAAAATACCACCAGCATTCTTCACAGAGCTAGAACAAACAATCCTAAAATTTGTCTGGAACCACAAAAGACCCCAAAGAGCCAAAGCAATTCCGAAAAAGAAAAACAAAACTGGAGGCATCACAATTCTATATTTCAAGCTATATCACAAAGCTGTAGTCATTAAAACAGTATGGTACTGGCACAAAAAACAGACACATAGATCCATGGAACAGAATAGAAAACCAAGAAATGGACCCATAACTATATGGCTTACTAATATATGACAAAGGAAAAAATATCCAAAGTGAGGTGGAGGAGAACTGTTTCTTCAACAAACAGTGTTGGGAAAAGTGGACAAACAGTGTTGGGAAAACTGGACAACAACATGCAGAGTAAAACTGGACCACTTTTTTTTTTTAATATAACTTATGATCAAGTTAGCGAACATACAGTGTATACAGTGTGCTCTTGGCTTCAGGAATAGATTCCCATGATTCATTGCTTACATACAACACCCAGTGTTCATCCCAATAAGTGCCCTCTTATTGCTGCGGCTGAGGTTAAAGAGGTTGTTGCCTTTTTTCTTCAAAATGGGTTCTCCTGTCTCACATTTAGGTCTTTCATCCATTTTGAGTTTATTTTTATGTATGGTGTAAGCAAATGGTCCAGTTTCATTCTTCTGCATGTTGCTGTCCAGTTCTCCCAGCACCATTTGCTAAAGAGACTATCTTTTTCTATTGGATACTCTTTCCTGCTCTGTCAAAGATTAGTTGGACATACATTTGTGAGTCCAATTCTGGGTTCTCTATTCTATTCCATTGGTCTTTGTGCCTGTTTTTGTGAAAACCGGACATTTTCTTACATCATACACAAAAATACATTCAAAATGGATTAAAGACCTAAATGTGAGATTTGAAACCATAAAAATCCTAGAGAAGAACACAGGCAGCAACCTCTTTGACCTTGGCCATAGCAACTTCTTACCACACACATCACCAGAGGCAAGGGAAACAAAAGCAAAAATAAACTATTGGGACTTCATCAAGATAAAAAGCTTCTGCACAGCAAAAGAAACAATCAATAAAACTAAAAGGCAACCTATGGAACAGGAGAAGATATCTGCAAATGATATATCTGATAAAGAGTATCCAACATCTATAAAGAACTTATCAAACTCAACACCCAAAATACAAATAACTCAGTTAGGAAATAGGCAGAAGACATGAATGGACACTTTTCCAAAGAAGACATCCAGATAACTAACAGACACATGAAAAGATGATCAACGTCACTTATCATCAAGGAAATAGAAATCAAAACCACCACTTCACACCTGTCAGAATAGCTAAAATTAACAACAGAAGAAACATCAGGTGTTGGTGAGGATGTGGAGAAAGGGGAACCCTCTTACACTATCCATGGAAATTCAAACTCTGGAAAACAGTGTGAAGTTTCCTCAAAAAACTAAAAATAGAACTACCTTACAATCTAGCAATTGCACTACAGGTATTGACTCAAAGGATACAAAAGTGCAAATTCCAAGGGGTACACATACCCCAATATTTATAGCAGCATTATCAACATAGGCAAACTGTGGAGACAGCCCAAATGTCCTTTGACTGATGAATGAATAAATAAGATGTCGTATATATATACAATGGAATATTACTCAGCCATCAAAAAGAATGAAATCTTGCCATTTGCAAGGACGTGCGGTAGAGCTAGGATATATTATACTAAACGAAATAAGCCAGTTGGAGAAAGACAAATGCCATATGATTTCATTCATATCTGGAATTTAAGAAACAAAACAGATGAACATATGGGAAGAGGGGGGAAGAGGAGAGAGGGAAACAAATCACAACTGACTCTTAACAATAGAGAATAAACTGGGGGTGGGGTGGAAAGAT